>NC_090251.1:23028689-23171189 GCF_037325665.1 Littorina saxatilis | reverse complement strand
GTGTAAATGTTTTGACTGTTTATATCCTAAATATATATACCAGATGAATACCCGGCTTTTCCGGGAAGAAGTAGAGCCGAATACCCAGCTTCGAGCCGAATTGCCGGGTGAGTGGCGCACCGTACGCCGGCCTCGCCGGGTGAGTGGCGCACTGTACGCGATTGACGCCACACGAAGGGAGATAAACGCGCAAAACACTGGAGAAGATAAGGAAGAGTTACTGGGAATGGATGTACAGAAAAACCATCAAAACCAAAATCGGTTCAGCGCTGCGCGCTGAGAGCACATGTTGAAAATTTTCATCGACCGTATTGTGTCCGGGGTCTACCTGAATATGCCCACCAAATTTGAAGCAGATCCATCGAGAACTTTGGCCGTGCATTGCGAACACACAGACAGACAGACAGACACACACACAAGCCGTATATAGATATAGATATATATATATATAGAATTTCAAACATGTTGTATGCATTAAGAGCGATTACTTCCCTTTGGTTATTTGATATATATATCTATATATATATATACGACTAGTGTCTGTCTGTCTGTCTGTCCGTCTGTCTGTCTGTCTGTCTGTTCGCGATGCACGGCCAAAGTTCTCGGTGGATCTTTTTCAAATTTGGACACCGTATTCAGCTACACCCCGGACACAACCTCATCGATGAGATATTTCAACACGTGCTCTCAGCGCGCAGCGCTGTGCGCGCTGAACCGATATTTTTGGTTGTTTTTTTGTTTGTTGTTGGGATCCACTACCAGGAACTCTTCCTCATCTTCTCCAGTGTTTTCAGCCGCGATTATCTCCCTTCCTCCGTGTGGCGTCAATCCATATTCCCGTTACTTCGTTACTATTTTTAGAAGGTCTCTGCACGTTACTATTTTTAGAAGGTCTCCAGTGTTTTGCGCGTTTATCTCCTTTCCTTCGTGCGCCGGCTCTACTTCTTCCCGGCGAAGCCGGTACCCGGCGAAGCGGGTAATATATATATATGCAAAAAAAAGACAAATCATTGCTTCAACAGTCCTCGGAGCAGACCAGTACTTTTAAGGACCGCGTTAAACTTCAGAAAATTGCCTTTTTTTGTCAATGGCCATTTGGGCAAATTTGCAGAGGAAATTAAATCCTATCAACACCCCCTGGAGATCTGAATGAGTCAGGATTCCTTATACATGTGCAGAATGAATAGAAAATCAGAATTTCAACACAACTTAGCATGTAAGTGTCACATTGCTTCATAAATGTGCCACTTACATGAATAAGCGGTGGTACTTTTCGCAAACTAAGTGACAGATGAAACTGTCAGTGACTGCACCTAAAGCCAAATTTGAGGAAACTTGATGAATTGAAGTTGAACAAGAGCTAACCAGGTCATCTGTTACATGTATACGTATTCATCATTCTGGACACATCTCTAGTCACTGACAGTAAAAACTAATACTGTGGTATATATGACTACCAAAATCACCACAAAAACATTTAAATAAGTTTAAATGAAACAGGAAAATATTGCATGCATTTCTAAATTCCAATTTTTGTTGATACTTCAAATAATCAAGAAACAAATAAATCTTATAGTTATATACTCTTTTACAAGCAAGTGATTTGTATTTTATGTTATTAAAGTTTGCCAGTTCTGAAACACCTTTCCCTGTAATCTGGAAAAAAACAATTACTACTGAAAAGGTCTGTTCAATCAACAATCTTCCAACTAATTAAAAAAGAAAGCACCATAAATTGTTCTGAGACTGAACTTTATTTTTACAAAGATGGCTGGGCCTTTTCTTACAATCTGTCCTTGGGACAAAAAACAGACAAAACATAGCGAATAGGGATTGTTCAGTAAAAGTAGCACATGTATGGTTTTCCTCCACACTCCACCTCCCACACATCCCTCAAACAAAAATGAAATAAAATACTGGTCTCCTATTCGGCCCCACGACTGAATGGAGCAGCCTGTATGTTTGCACTTCATTGATGCAGACAGGCGTGTGCATACACGAACAGGTATCTCATTGGGCGGGGATATAGCTCAGTTGG
Organism: Littorina saxatilis; assembly: GCF_037325665.1. NCBI lineage: Eukaryota > Metazoa > Mollusca > Gastropoda > Littorinimorpha > Littorinidae > Littorina > Littorina saxatilis. The sequence continues at coordinate 23,169,151 of NC_090251.1, read as the reverse complement.
TAGCGCGCTGGATTTGTATTCAGTTGGCCGCTGTCAGCGTGAGTTCGATCCCAGGTTCGGCGGAAATTTATTTCACAGAGTCAACTTTGTGTGCAGACTCTCTTCGGTGTCCGAACCTCCCCCCGTGTACACTACATTGGGTGTGCACGTTAAAGATCCCACGATTGACAAAAGGGTCTTTCCTGGCAAAATTGCTTAGGCACAGTTAATAATTGTCTACCTATACCCGTGTGACTTGGAATAATAGGCCGTGAAAGGTAAATATGCGCCGAAATGGCTGTAATCTACTGGCCGTATAAAATTTCATCTCACACGGCATCACCGCAGAGCGCCTAGAACTGTACCCACGGAATATGCGCGATATAAGACTCATTGATTGATTGATTGATTGTGACATTTTCCCCCCGCACCATCTCCGAATGGAATAAGTTTCCAACATTAATATCATCGGCCCCCTCCCTGGAGTCGTTTCACTCCCGTCTCGGCAGCAGTCTCCTGCAGCCGGGCATGAGAGCCCCTTGAACGCACTCTCCCCTGTACATAGTTTTAACCTCCCCACCTTTTTAATCTCCCTGTTTGCCGGAGCTAGCCATTCTTGGTAACAGTGACTCAACCGCAGGACTCTTGAGACGTTCGCAAGAACCCAGTCCTCTACGGAAGAAGAAGAAGAAGAAGAAGAAGAAGCAGAAGACACATTTAAAGCTAGCGCAACTGTGTAGCTGTGCTGTACACATTACATGTAGAATTCTAACTTTCTTAAGAAGTTAGAAGAAACCAGTTAGGCGTACTACAGTACAATCAGACTTGGATTTGCAGAAGATTTCTATCAGCTATTGACATGATTACTTGTTAGACCGACTGTCCAGGAACCAAAACCTCCTTCCCAGCCCACGAACATTCTGTAAGATTTTCGTTCTTTTACCTTACCGTAATTCCATGTGGGATTGCACAGTTTAGCTTTCATCCACTACGTGATCTCAGTGTTCTTCATGAGAAGTTTTGGTGCAAACAATTATATGATTTCTTAACATTTTTAAAATCTGCATGACCATGTGTACGGAAATCTGTTGTCTTCGGGCATTGGTTCATTTGTTGTATTCATGTAACGCACTAACTGATCACGCCTAACTCAAGCTCTCAATAAAGATACCAATCCTTCTGAAGTAAACACTTTTATAATATATATTTGTATGTGATAAGATCATCCACCAAATATCTACAGCCTTGCTGGTTCTGGTGCAGAGTGGAAACTCATCATTGACTAATTTTTGCAATCGACACCAAGGCCAAACAGCAAAATCAATTCCATAGTAAAATTCCACTTCACACAGAAAGCTGTCCTGAAGACTAAAGATTTGTAGTATATGACCAAGTGGAAGGATTCTCTCGTACCACGCAGAGGCCTTGACAGTGGTGGTGCAGATCATTCACACAAGAAGAAAGAGTTGGGAACACCAGAACAACAGCTCATCATTGACTAATTTTTGCAATCGACACCAAGGCCAAACAGCAAAATCAATTCCATAGTAAAATTCCACTTCACACAGAAAGCTGTCAGACTAAAGATTTGTATAATTATGACCAAGCGGAAGGATTCTCTCGTACCACGCAGAGGCCTTGACAGTGGTGGTGCAGATCATTCACACACGAAGAAAGAGTTTTAAAGTGAGTGTAGGATCTTTTCTATGCCGAATGATATCCGGTGCATTGCTATGCACACAAAGGCATTGAGTCATCTCATGTGAATTTGACTCACAGAAATTGTTTAAAACTGTGGAACAGAGACGACCCAGAATAATGTGCCGACTACAATACACAGGAAGCAAGGCCACTAACCCCTGCCAGCAGTCACTCATCATATTCATTGTGAATTTTTTTATAACTTTTGTGCTCATTAGCAGGTGTTGGATGCAGTTGTTTTAATTTTTTTTAAATGTTTTAATGAAACAGATCCTGTGGTTGGTCAGAATGCCCCAACTCATTAAAAATTACCGGTCATTAATTGTCGATGTACACTCGCTAAAAAAGCCAATGACCACCTGCTGGCGAGGAGCATTGATACAACCTCAACTAGTCTCGGTTAGCTTTGAGGGTCATTTTACAAGTAGGAAATATGAAATACAAAATACCGAGACCATAACACGGCATAAGTTATGCGAAGTGATGACGTCGAATACATGACGTAAGTTGATGCATGAATTCTTCCGGACTACGTCAGTCAATTGTAATTTAAAATGCCTTAAAAGTCAAATGGTCTTGGAGAAAAGTTAATGAAAACTATCAGGAAAGAAGTGCAGTCTAGCCTGTGTCAGTGTGTGTGTTTCAAATGGACTATAATGCAGTGTTGTTCTCAGGCGTCGGTTTTGCGTTATTGGCGCATACTTTATTTTATTTGACACAGTGTTCTGTTCCCTAGCTGACTGACTGCCCGATAGTTGAGACAGGTAGAAACTCTTCTGACTGAAAAATGTTTCTCGTCGTGACCAGGACATTTGGACCTATACATATTAGTCTAGGTCCAACTGACATATATATGAGTTGTTCTTTGCTACTGGTCACAAGTGGGGGTCAGCTCAGATGGACGCATTTTTTCAATACAGTCTAGGGGAGAAACTGGTCACAAAGCACCCAGTACATGCCAGAGAGATAGGAGAATTGGCACAATCAAAGAAAATACCAAAATCATTCAATAGATATGGAAATATTAAGATTTACTGTGAAAATGCTAGCAAAAATGGCGTCCAAAAATGGGAACGCACACTTGGTGCGTCTTTGAAGACTTACCTCCCGTTCTGTGTTGTTGATAATAGTCATGTTTGTGCTGTTTTTGTTGAAATAGTATCTAATAAAACTGATGCAGTTCTTGAAATGTTGCAAATTATTGTTGTCTTTGTGAAATGCGAGAGTGTTCTGAGGCGTAATCTGCATACGGTTGATGTCCCACATAGGGTACCCCACTTCGATCAGCGTATCACTCCAAATGAGCTTCATAGCAGAAAAGCAGATACACTACCAAAACACTGCATAACAGATCTACAAGTCTGAGCCAGAATCATTGAAATTTACTTTCTGTATAAAATATTGCAATCAAATTTGTTCACGCCGTCACACAAATAACGCAGGTTACCCTCGCCTTCGATTCAAAGTAACTCCAATCTGACTGAACTACCATCGAAACGCAGCTAGATGACGAACTGATTCACCACACATTTGTGGTATTTTACACACAAATTTCAACTGTGTTGTTTCGCGATAAACAGCCATAAACAAACAAATGTGGCGCCGTCACGTCGCCTCGGAAGGAATAACGCAGGTGACCAAGACTTGTTTCCGATACCTGTCTGATTAAAATAATCGTTTTTTTCACGAATGACGGCTCTTTGGCAGATCTGGTGAGTTGGAAACTGTCTATGAATGTTTCATTTAATGTCAAATGCGTACATTCTTGTCGATATTGTTACCTTTGGGCTCATAAATTAAGTCAACCGTCGTGTTGTCCAAAAGTGACTTTTGTCAGCATAGAACTTACTGTGTTTTGATCATTGACTGAGAAGAATCTTCCGATGACACTAGTTCATTTCACTACGCGACTACATATCTGCAAGGAAACTTATGGCTTAACTGAAGACGAATAAGCGGAGTAACTGTTCTTCAACGGATTGCTCTCGCTGATCTTAATATTTAGATCTTGTCGTCTGCTAGTCCGCGGGCCCCTCCGTCTGGAACTCCCTGCCGCTTGAGCTTCGCCAGAGCCCCTCTCTTGACGCGTTCAAGTGTAGGTTGAAGACTCAGTTCTTCCCGTAGCTGGCTGCGACTTTCATGCTCGACGTGATGTGTTGTGCCCCAAAAGACATTCTTGTGCTGTGCTCTGTGAGAGGGATTTTCTTTGTGCTTAATATTATTTTGTTTGGACCTAGCTATTGATGTGTACATTGTTGTTAAACAGTTGTTTGTTGTATGTTTACCAGGGTTTACTAGTGTGTGATAGGGTTCGTGTCCGTCTGAAGATGTTAGTTTCTTTGTTAGTCCTGTACGTGTTGACAACTCTTCGACAAGCGCTTAGAACTGTACCCACGGAATACGCGCTATATAAGCTTCATATTGATTGATTGATTGATAGTCTTCGGTCGTGTGAAAGTCACATCTATTTCGACTGTGTGGATCGATCCGTGTAGTGAAATGTTGATCTTTGATGATTTGGCAACATATAACTTCGCTAAATGTGCTTCGAGTGTATCTCTCCGTTAACCGCATTTGAAAACGTCTTTTAACAAGACCATGTTTCAGTCGACAGCCCAGACGGGGAGGATCCTCGATAGCTCACAGGGTATATAATGTTTTCCGCCGTTTTTTGAAGAATCCTTTCAAATTTGCTATTCCAAAAGTACCCTATGACACGACTCGAGTGGCAAAGAACATTCTCTGCAATTCCTGTCTCAGTCCGTGCAGCCGTTTCGGGTCCTATCGTCATCATACAAACATACACACAGACACACAAGAACCAGCTTTAAAAGTTAGATTATGTAGGAACCATGTGAACCAGTGATTTTTTCTTATGTACAACAGATACTACAGTATTTCTGCTTTAGACCAAAAAAAAAAAATTGTCTGTTTCTGGTCACCCGACCGACCCTAAATTTCGGCGCCGACCCTAAACTTTTTTTTCCAAACTCAAAATTTTTACATGTTTTTACATTTTTGGTGGTAAAGGACAGGGTGAGAAAATGAACAACAAAAACGTGTGAAAACGAAAGTCCGCTGACGATTTGTAAATGTGTTGAGTGTCTTGTCTCTATGTATAGTGAATCCAGTCTCTTTGCGCGATTTTTAAAGTTAGTTTTATTGGTCTACATTTGGGGTTAAAAAAAAAAATTTAAAAAAAAAAAATCCCGACCTACCGACCCTATTTTTTTTAGCCATGTTACCAGAAACAGACAATTTTTTTTTTTTGGCCTTATGAAAAGCAATATTTCAAAAACAAAACTAGAGATTTTAATTTTGACCACTTTTCCCCCTTTCTGTCACCAGTACTGAAGAACAACTCATATATATTATATAGTTCTCTTAGTCTGAGAACGACACTGATAATGAGCTTTGTAAAAGGTAACATTCCAGTCTTGCTGTCTGATTTCCTGGAATGACTGCAAGGCAGTGCAATGTGAATGTTTTATGTGTAACCGAGTGCCGAAACACCACACTCACCTTTGGAGGCAAAGTCCAATCAAACAGGATTGAGAATTTTAGAGCTTATTTCTAAGCCCTATAAAAACTGTTATGCATTCGCAAACGGGAATCCATGAACATACACAGAGACAAAAGCCGCCAGACCCCATCACAAACAGAACTCTACAATCCACAGGTGTTGCCTACTCAGTTCAAAGGCGAACAACTCTGCAGAGTCTGCTGTGAAGGGCGACGGTAGTCTCCCTGTCACATAATTATATGCTATAAGCTGTATTATCTACAGTGGATCAAAGATTTGTGTACATGCCATAACTTATCCTGCTGCACAGTAGTTCTGTGTAATTGTAAAACAAAACCACACAAGCTTGCACATCTTTTCTCTTTTCTTCTTTCTTTGTCTCCCGCTCCCACCCCCTTATTTTTACAGGTGAATCAAAGACAGGACTTCATGATGAAGAGAGGACCTGCAACGGCAATTTTCTTTTAATTGAATATCGCAGCTTATAAACAAATTAAAGGTCCTATACTGATTCAACACTGTTTTTTTGTCACTTTCTGGAAATCAATCCCCCCCCCAACAAAAATTGACATTTATTTTCTTTCCACCCTTTCATTACTCTTTCTATAGATATATTTCCATAATAATAATAATAATAATAATAATAAGAACATTTATATAGCGCTAAATCAAAAACTTTCGTTAAAAAGGCTTGCTCTAAGCGCTTGACATCTAAACTAAAACGTCATTCACACTCTTTACAATGATGTACAAGAACTTCATGTCACACTCTTTCATTCAGTATAGCACCATTCACACAGTTGTGGTAATTACTGGTATATATGTTATGGTAATCTTGAACTTCAGCGTTTTAAATTCAATTAGACCGCCCCATGGACTCTAATTAGTATTATTCATTTGTTCTCTAGAAAGACTCCTGTTGAACCGAAGCCGATAAGCGACGTTTCTTTCTCTGTTCTTCTAATCGTGTTTTCATTTAAATATTTTAAACACTGACTTAAGAATTCATCCCCCCTTTGTTTTTAAGTCAGTATTTTGCTTCCCTTCCTTTTCGATGTTTTAATTATCAGTGACACAGGTGTATGACTTTGAGGGTGATTTGTCTGCAACGGTCGGGTCACACTCACCTCTTCCAAGTCGTGGCGTTTAGGTGACAATTGACACCCCTGACTAGGTTCCACACCTACAGCTTTACACACCTTCTCACAAGACCGCACCTTTTTATCTGCTGCTTGGAACTCGCTGAAATCATCAGCAACAACGTCCCTGCAGACGACCGACAAGCATACGACAAGTGCAATCCAACACGCTCGTCCCATTATGGCGACAGGACACACTCGGGCGCACGCACCGGACGATTCGAAGCTTTCGATTAAAATGGCGACAAAACACACGCAGAAATATTTCGTAGTGTATCGTACAAAGTGAAATATGACAAGAAAATATCGACCACTTGGCCCAAGCACAGAAGGACACACACTCAAGAAGTCAGGTTCGGTGTTGGGCACTTCCTTGAGATGAATGATAGTGGCAAGAGCGGGTGAGCTTGGGCACATACACGGTGACGTCATGATAAGGTCCCTCACCTCGGCAGGTGAGTTGGGATCCGCGAAAGCTCATGGGTATGCTATGAACGAGTAACTCGCTCTCAGGTGTTCAATCAACCAGAGACATGACTTGATGTCTCTGAACAGTCAGTTTAGCAATCCATGCAAACAGCAGGGTTTTCCCTCTGAAAACACTCGCCGCGGCACTGACTGACTGACACTGACACCGTGATGGCGCGCATGCACACACACACACACCGTGCTGGCACCCACACGCGCGTGAGGGGGAGATAAACACACACACACAAATTTTACTGAGTAGAAGAAGCCTGTAACACGCTGAGAACTTAAAATGTGTTGATTGACTTGCATTGGGACCAATGTTCTAATATTTTTTCTTAGTTAGTTTTTTTCTGAAACTTTCACATTTCTGTGAATTTAAGGCTTTAGCATACTACGAGTACACATGTACACTGACAGTCAGAAAGAAACAACAAGTCGCGTAAGGCGAAATTACAACATTTAGTCAAGCTGTGGAACTCACAGAAGGAAACTGAACGCACTGCATTTTTTCACAATGACCGTGGTCCGCCGCTTGTGCATAACGGAGTGAAACTGACGAGCCTGTTCAGCGCGGTACTGGTTTCGCTGTGCACGCTTTTCTGTACCTCTCTTCGTTTTAACTTTCTGAGCGTGTTTTTTATCCAAACATATCATATCTATATGTTTTTGGAATCAGGAACCGACAAGGAATAAGATGAAATTGTTTTTAAATCGATTTCGGAAATTTTTGATCATAATTGTTATATTTTTAATTTTCAGAGCTTGTTTTTAATCCAAATCATGGGGGTCTGATTGCCTCCGTAAATCGCCATCGCTTGATTTCATTGAGATGCTGTGGGGTAGGGGGTTCAACTTCGAGTGTAACGTTTGTGTTACAAATGTTAAGTAATCACGGCGACATGGAGAAGACAAAAGTTGGTGTCACTTGCTACACGTGTATTATTTTATTGAATTTTGGTGGAGTACTGTAATGAAATTGAGCAAATATGTCTCATGGGGCACCACTCTGCTCTTGCTCTTCATAGCCAATCAATTATTTCGTTTGCTGCAGCAATAGCCAATGAACTGGCCCAGAACAAAATCTCTTCTGTTGATGCAGGAAATTCAAATGTGGACGACTTCCGACAACAACCGAAAGGGATAGCGAGTTTAAGTTTCTTTCACAATGGAAACCGAGGTAAGTGTTTCAAGTGTCAGTGGTAAAGAAGATAACCGGACACATCTTTTTGCTGTCTAAATATGTTTACAATGATGAGTGAAACCTTCAGTTGTAATTTGTATCCATCGTTGAAAAATCAAGTCAAGATGATGATCAAAACGACGCTAGTAGCTAGATAGTAATAAGCTTAGTATACACATTACAATCGTCTGAAACTGAAAGAGAAACGTAAAAGCATCAGCGTGCGCGGAGTCAGTGTCGTGGGTGGCAAACACCTTCGCAGCAAGAAAGATTGCAAAATAATCTGACAAAGACTCGGAATACACATTTCATTGAACTTGAAGTTGAAAGTTAAACTTGAACCTCTAGTATCCTTGGGGGGTCTATGTCGACCAAAAGAGTGGGATTCCTTGTAGGTGGAGTTCCTGGAGGGGGATTCCCTGTATACAGGGAATACCACAGGACTTAGTTCCTGTAGCGTGTCGCTGATATCGCTGAAACTGAGTCACGTTCACGTGATGCTTGGCGACATCGGTAGAATTTGTTGTTTTTCAAACTTTTTTGATATTTCTTTGAAATTCGAGTATGGTTTGCAAGTTTTATTGAAAAACTCCACCCTGTGGGATTCCCTCCAGGAACTCCACCTACAGGGAATCCCACTCTTTTGGTCGACATAGACCCCATCAGCAGCACTAGCAGTGCGGCTAGGTAGGAGGACGTGAGCCTCGCTTCTGCCAAAATAAACTCCAGACTGGATGCTACCCCGTCAATTTCAAGAGGTACAATTATCTATAGGGAGAAAAGCATGTCAAGATCTTGAAATTGTACCAGAATTGGGATGAAATTCGATAGATTGGTAATCTTGAACTTTAGCGTGTTAAATTCATAGCTCATGATTCAGAGGCATTTAAGTCTGGTAATCTTGAACTTTAGCGTGTTAAATTCATAGCTCAGAATTCAGAGGCATTTAAGTCTCCAAATTTGTAGAACCTGCACTTGTAATCATCACAAGTCATTTTTAGACCCCTTTGAAGTTACGAAATAAACTCCAATGAACTGTACAAATGCATTTCGTTTACATGGGTCAAAGAAGGAATTATCTGTATGAGCGGACAAGGGAGACAACTCTTTTGTGTAAATGATGTCCCATGGTTGATGACAACGTACACCATTTTCGGTGCATTTTCGTCGATTGAACAACCAAATTCATTAATCATGCTTAAGTTTGGAGCTCAATCCGTCAATTAATTTCACGACAAATGTTCTTTGGCTTGCTACATAGACTTGTATTCAAAATAATTAAAGAAGGTCACTGGATTCTGAGCTATGAATTTAACACGCTAAAGTTCAAGATTACCGATAGATTTTAGTTTGGTTTAAATAGTTTTTACACAACAATTGGGTTTATTCGAAAACGCACAGAGTTGTAATGTCCTTTGACTGAGAAAATATTTTGCATTGAAACTTGAAGTGAATGTTTAAGTCAAAATACTGTTTTTCATAACGAATTAGTCTCTATGACAGGGTCCAAAGTTTGATCAGCAGCACTTCAGAGGGGAGGGGGGAGTCACTAAGTCACTATGACTGTATCATAGTGTATGGAGTTTATAAATTATATGAGATAAATAAGGCCGGCTGACGTCCTACCTACTAGAACCGCATGTGTGTTGGGGACCCACATCCACAAAAACCCATTCAGATTCGACGATCCATGAGGTTTCTACTAATACTATAATTCTTGAGAATCTTGCACAAATGAGGCAGAGCGCTATTTAGAGATCAAATAACCAAAGGGAAGTACTCTAAGCACTCTACAGTGATGGCGCTAGTATTTTTTCAAACCGGTACGCAAACTTTTATGATGCAAACAGTCAAGAAAAAAAACCTGTAGGCTGATCATTGGAACCAGTAAGAGTCCAACTCAGAGTACTGGTTTTGTTGTTTTACCAGCAAAAAAACCCGGTAGTTCTAAAAATCAACCGGTAGGTCATACCGGCAGCCAATTTTGTTCCGGTATTTTCTCATTTCAACCTGTAAAATACCGGTAATTACCGGTTAACACCAATACTGCTCTAAATGCATACGACTTGTGTAATGGAGTAAGCGAGAGTTATACAGAACCAAATTCTTCAGGGGGGGGGGGGTGGGGGAGGGCTTCAAAACTATTATCATACACAGTCCAGATGTTCTTCTAATTTGAGTGGGTCACTGGGTGCATATTATATGCGACTCTTGAAATTGTTGACAATTGGGTCTAACTTTCTAAGTTAATCACTCTAACTAAGTCTAAAAAACATTATCACGGTTTGTTTGCATACCCGAGTATGGAATGGATAGATGGCGGGCAAAGACACATGCTTCAGCTGTGCAGACAAAAGAGATAGTCACCAGGTGTGCGAACAAAAAGAGCCCACACAAACTGACAAAGTTTACGGACAGCATATATCTGACAGTCATACGTCACTCATTTGCTTGGCAAGGGTGTTTACGCATGAATTTTGACATCAAACGACAGACCTCAGTAGTTAACTAGCTGTACCTGTTTATTATGAAAATTTGAGGGTAACTTCTTGGATCCTTTGTTAGTGAGTGTTTGTTTTCTCTGTGTAATCATAGTTCATTTTTGTTGTTCATTTCAGCAGAGAAAACCGTTGATGACAAGGAATGGAGTGAGCAAGCTGCCAATGCCTGGCAGTCGTTTGAAGCCTCCTGGCAGCTTTTTAAAGCCACCCCAAAACTTCAAGAGAGCACGTAGTCCTGATGATGACACTGGAGAGGTGAATGTTCTTGACTTTATGGCCTAAAAACACATGTTTAAGTTCGAGTAATATTTTTTATTTATTTAAGTCTCTTACTGTCAGCCTATTTACAAATTACACAGCATAAGTCCTATCTTGTTTTTTTTTGATAGCGAATTGAAACTGCATTATTCGTTCAAGCATGAAGCCGGTATAACATGTACAGTCGAACCCACTTAAAACGAACACGCTAGTTACGAATTTTGACTTATAACGTATTAGTTTTAAGTTCCCAACTGAATACCTCTTTCTTCATGCTTAAAAAAAATGCTTAAAACGAATTCTTTATAACGAATTTATGCTTATAACGAGCACTTTTTGGATTCCCAAGCATGCATAATGTCTGTAATTTACTCACGCTTATGACGAAATCTTTAAACTCGTCCCGAGATCGACATATCATGGGAATTTGAGAAGTTTGAATACATGTGTCAAAGTCTTCCCTTGCGTCGACTGCTTGAACCATTGCTCAACCGATCACTGAATAAAGTTAAACTGATTACACTGTACTCACAAAACAATTTCAAATTTAGAATCAAAGTGATTGATAGCTCAGACACTGAACATGAATGATTGACTGACATTTATTTCCTTCGCGAATACCAAAAACGAAACATCAATGTTTAGAACGGAAGCCATTGCCAAAAAATATAGATGCCAGAGTGGTTTCCCTTGGACAAGGGAAACCACACTCTCAACGTTTGCGTTCGCGATAGTTTATCAGTCAGTCAGTGCTTTCGATTTGGATTTGAACATCATGTTGCAACAACAACAACAAAAACTAAATTGGCCAAGGTTTGCTACCCGTCGCCAAGGTAAGTGATTCCGGACAAATGATAGGAACAACGCGAATGTGGACAGTGTCAGTGTGTGCGTGTGTGTGACCAAAAATGTAACAACTGGATGAAACATCTGTGTGCTCACTCTCACTCAAACTCAACAATCATCACTCAACATGAGACACACATGAACATGTAACTGAATATGTCACTTTATTGTCTAAACGTGAAGCAGCATGAAAGTTGCGAAAGAAACAAATTGAAACACCATAAAATGTACAAGATTTTATCAATTTTCTTAATTAATACGAATTTTGGTTAAGACGAACTTTTTTTCCGATCCCCAGTGATTCGTCTTAAGCGAGTTCGACTGTACCATGGTCGCTCTTGAGTGTTGTATTCTGGTCCGGTGGGGTAGCCAATGCAGTGGGAGTGTTTTTGTGCAGCTCAGCTTTTTTATTTTGCATATCATTTTCAACCTTATCCTTTTCCCCTCCAGTCACTGACTTCAGGTTCCAAGAAAAGCAGGCTTGATGCAGGGGATGATGCCGACAGTTCTGGCTGTTCTTCTGCATCTTCTTCAGCTCCTTCGGCAGTTCACACAGCAAAGAAACCCCTGCAGAGAACGACATCCACTTCCAGTATCGGACAGAAGCGACCAGCTGCTGTTGGGTCTGGGACTGGGAGAGCTGCTGCTGCTGGTGCCAACAGAAAAGGTAAGACTAAGGGTGCAAACTTTGTCCCCACTAATTTAAAGGTAAAGGTTGTATGTCTGCTGCACATTTTAGGACATGTTTTCTGGCGAATTTGAGCTAAAAGTAAAGACGAAAAGACAGTCACTGTGATCGCAATCAATTGACACATGCAATGATTTACGCGCAAAAACTATGATAGTTGGTTGTACTTGTAGATTGCAGTGGTCTATAAAGTACCCATTTCTTCATCCTTGAAAGACTTCAACATTTATATTTTTACAGTTTAGCCTTTTGGCCTTCCTGATGTCTGATATCAGTATTTCATTTCCAAACTCAAAACGGAACCATACATGTTTGAGGGGTGGTTTGAGGCCATAGTTTTGCAGATAAGTCCTTTTAGGTCTGTCCTCTTTTTTTTCGCCCTGCGCTCAGTCACATATATAGCTTCTCTTAAGGTTAGCTACCTTCTCTCTCTCTTGTCTTTCTTTTTAATCCCACCCCTGCTTAGACTTGAAGTGATGACTCATTGACTAAACCAGCGTTTGTTGACTGTACACAGGTCCCACAGCGGTGGGCTCCAAGAGGCCTCCTGTGACCACAAGAACAAACACAGTAGGATCGAGAACACAGCCTACAAGACCTGCACAACTGAGTTCAGGTAGGATGCTTCATGAAAGATGAATGAAGCCACTCATGCAAAAACATGAGTGAATGTGGGAGTTCCAGCCCATCAACAAAGAATAAGAAGAAAGATGAATTTGGAAAGAGGGGATCTAAAAACGTTTTTAACATTTTTGTCAAGTATGCATTCATGACAATGCTTATGCAGTTAACAGTTTTGTAATTACACCAAGATTTACTTGCACTTTGGATGTGTGTGTTATCTTTCACAAGCCAGTGTCTTGAGACTTTTTAATTTCAAAAGGTAATTCACTACGGGTTAGGGGGAAGAATTTACCCGATGCTCCCCAGCATGTCGTAAGAGGCGACTAACGGATTCTGTTTCTCCTTTTACCCTTGTTAAGTGTTTCTTGTATAGAATATAGTCAATGTTTGTATGTAAGAAATAAGTCCTTTGTACTGGAAACTTGCATTCTCCCAATAAGGTCATATTTTGTACTACGTTGCAAGCCCCTGGAGTAATTTTTTGATTAGTGCTTTTGTGAACAAGAAACAATTACCAAGTGGCTCTATCCCATCTCCCCCCTTTCCCCGTCGCGATATAACCTTGAACGGTTGAAAACGACACCAAATAAAGGAAAGGTAATTCACTAATTGCTGACAGAGAACAAAGCATTCATAGTCGTCCGCAGATAAAACCCCTCACTGATGGAATTTGTTGGTCCTTACTCTGCTGTTTCAGCAAGCAGCAGATCAAACCTGGCAGCAAACAAAACCATGACTGGAGGTGCGGCAAAGACAGCGCCAGGTAAAAGCGCACTATGTGAAATACTACAAGGATTGTGTGGCTAGTGTTTGTCACTTTTAGAATGTAGAGTCTGTGGAACATCTGCCACACTGATTTACGGGTTTGCAAGCTTAAAGATCTTGGTCTTGCGGGTAGTTTGACACAAACGGGGAAACAAATTGAAAATTATACCACCTGTACAAAACCCAGTCTAGTGGTTAAGTCTTGCTTGTTTGTTCTTTTTGATTCTCTCTCAATCTTATCAATGTTCGATTGCTACAGTGTCTTGTGTATTTTCACACAGTCAACTAATTGGGCCTTTTCAAATCACAAACCAGTAGAACATCTGATCTCTACATAGAGATGTTGAATGAAGAAGGCAAATTCAGTGTGCTCAAGACATTAACGTCTGCTACATTTCACTGGTCTAAAGTAGGAGCCACTAAAAGTAAAACCATTACCTTTTAACTGGTTCACCTGCATGTCATTTTCATTTTCATAACTTTATTGTCCAATTGCTGGGAAATTTGGGTCGCTTCCTCCCAGTGGAAAGCTAGCAGCAAGAGAGTTGCGCTACCCAGGTGTGTGCGTGTTTAGGTGTAATCAGCCACCTGCATTTATAGCAAAATGACCGAGGTCACAGTGCAACAGGGGGGTGGAACATGGATACAGTCTCTTAGTCTGCACATAAAGTTGATCCTTGTCTGTCCCTGCCCGACTGAGCTACCGGGCTCCCATCATCCAACTTTACACACACACAAACTGTATGTACTTTCAGCCACAGGAGGGGGCAAGAAGCGTCCGGCGTGGGATCTGAAAGGACGCCTGCAGGACATGGAGGCGGCGCTAACCCACCGACAGAATTCAAGTCAGCAGCTGACATCGCAACTCGAGTCATACAATGCTCGCATCGAGCAGCTGGAGTCCCAAAAGCAGCAGCTCTCTGGCAGCGCAGCGAAGCACTCGGAACAGGCGGAGCTTTTCAGCCAGGAGAACAAAACCCTGCAGCAAAAAATGAGGTTGGTTGATTCCAGAATTTGTGTTGTTCGGTGGTGTGTGGGAGGGGGGTGTGTTTTTGACTCACATGCGAAGCAAAAGTGAGTCTATGTACTCACCCGAGTCGTCCGTCCGTCCGTCCGGACGTCCGGAAAACTTTAACGTTGGATATTTCTTGGACACTATTCAGTCTATCAGTACCAAATTTGGCAAGATGGTGTATGATGACAAGGCCCCAAAAAACATACATAGCATCTTGACCTTGCTTCAAGGTCAAGGTCGCAGGGGCCATAAATGTTGCCTAAAAAACAGCTATTTTTCACATTTTTCCCATTTTCTCTGAAGTTTTTGAGATTGAATACCTCACCTACATATGATATATAGGGCAAAGTAAGCCCCATC
Source organism: Littorina saxatilis (assembly GCF_037325665.1). Classification (NCBI taxonomy): domain Eukaryota; kingdom Metazoa; phylum Mollusca; class Gastropoda; order Littorinimorpha; family Littorinidae; genus Littorina; species Littorina saxatilis. The sequence goes on along the minus strand of NC_090251.1, from coordinate 23,154,101 downwards.
TTTTGATACCAGTTTGGTTTACCTTGCGTCAAGGTCACAGGAGCTCTTCAAAGTTGGATTGTATACATATTTTGAAGTGACCTTGACCCTGAACTATGGAAGATAACTGTTTCAAACTTAAAAATTATGTGGGGCACATGTTATGCTTTCATCATGAGACACATTTGGTCACATATGATCAAGGTCAAGGTCACTTTGACCCTTATGAAATGTGACCAAAATAAGGTAGTGAACCACTAAAAGTGACCATATCTCATGGTAGAAAGAGCCAATAAGCACCATTGTATTTCCTATGTCTTGAATTAACAGCTTTGTGTTGCATGACCTTGGATGACCTTGACCTTGGGTCAAGGTCACATGTATTTTGGTAGGAAAAATGTGTAAAGCAGTTCTTAGTGTATGATGTCATTGCTAGGTTTAGTTACCCTAAAGGTCGAGGTCAAGCATGTGAGTCGTATGGGCTTTGCCCTTCTTGTTTTATTTTACATTGACAAAACTAGGATGAGTTTACCAGGAAAACTTAATTTTTGACTCACATGCGAAGCAAAAGTGAGTCTATGTACTCACCCGAGTCGTCCGTCCGTCCGGAAAACTTTAACGTTGGATATTTCTTGGACACTATTCAGTCTATCAGTACCAAATTTGGCAAGATGGTGTATGATGACAAGGCCCCAAAAAACATACATAGCATCTTGACCTTGCTTCAAGGTCAAGGTCGCAGGGGCCATAAATGTTGCCTAAAAAACAGCTATTTTTCATATTTTTCCCATTTTCTCTGAAGTTTTTGAGATTCAATACCTCACCTATATATGATATATAGGGCAAAGTAAGCCCCATCTTTTGATACCAGTTTGGTTTACCTTGCTTCAAGGTCAAGGTCACAGGAGCTCTTCAAAGTTGGATTGTATACATATTTTGAAGTGACCTTGACCCTGAACTATGGAAGATAACTGTTTCAAACTTAAAAATTGTGTGGGGCACATGTTATGCTTTCATCATGAGACACATTCGGTCACATATGATCAAGGTCAAGGTCACTTTGACCCTTATGAAATGTGACCAAAATAAGGTAGTGAACCACTAAAAGTGACCATATCTCATGGTAGAAAGAGCCAATAAGCACCATTGTACTTCCTATGTCTTGAATTAACAGCTTTGTGTTGCATGACCTTGGATGACCTTGACCTTGGGTCAAGGTCACATGTATTTTGGTAGGAAAAATGTGTAAAGCATGTGAGTCGTATGGGCTTTGCCCTTCTTGTTTTTGCCTCAAAGTCAACACTTGGCGCTTCACAGAAATGTGTTATATTATATCATACGACTTCTCAAAACTTGACAACCTGCCAGCCCACCAACAAATCACAATTATTATCTCTTTCCAGGATTGTGTCTTTGTACTCAGAGATTGTCATAAAGTCATTCATGAAAACTTACAAATACAATGCCTTTGTATCTGTTTGAAACAGGGATCTCCAAGAGGAAATAGATTCTATGCGCCGCAAGCACCAGCGAGAGATTGAAGACCTGGGTTTCTCTAAGGCGAGTCTGGAACGTGAAAACGCCAATTTGGACGGAGAGTTGACAGCTAGAAGAACGGAGATCACTGGTCTGAAGTCTTCAGTCGCAGAACTGTCATCAGCTCAGGCCAAAGTCCGATCAGAACTTGAAACTTCAAAGGTGTGTGTTTTGAAATGACTTTATAAAGTATTCTGTACAAAGTATTCTGGGTATCAGACCAATCAATCGCAGTATAGTGGTGAAGATCAGTTGGCAGTTGGGACTTAAATTGATATTTCAGAACCAGGGATGGCCTTATGCATTTTCTGTCAGCATAATGCCAAAACTTGACAAAATGAGAGAAAAAAACAAATAATTTGAACAGAGAGTTGCCAGGTTTTGCATGGTGGGAGAATGGTGATGCTAGGGATTGCTAACATTTCATGGCCATTTGGATAAATGCTGACAAAATATAGATCATGCCAACATGATGACTTGCATTCCTCATTAATGGAAGGAAAATAAACATTTGAACAGAGAAAGACTTACAATAATACATTGAGAATAGTACTGGTACATGTAGCTAAAAAAAAAGTCGGTCAGAGTATTCATGCTTCAAATGCACCAGTATTTAGTACATACATCACTCTTTTCTGCCTGCAAGAATATATTCTTCAGACGGAGCTTTTGACTTTGAGTGGTAACAAAATAGTATTTTTTCACTTTAGTAAATACCTACTCTACAGGTGAGCTTGGACCAGGCGTTCCGTGACATACGTGCCCGTGACGATGAAATTCGTGAGTTGAAAGATCTCCTTGCGGATCGAGACACGACCATCGAAGAAAACCAGCGCGAGATACGTGAACACGAGACCGAGAGGAGAAAACTCCACAACACCATCCAGGAGCTAAAGGTAAATCAGTTTTGTGCTGTTTTGTATTGTGCTTGACAACTGCAAGACCATTGTTTCTGATTCCCCAACCAACCCTTTTTTTTTCTCCCAACCCAACAATTCTTTTAAAAATGACAAAAATGCATTTTTCAGACTTAACAAGGACATCTTCTCCAGACTTAAGAAGGACATCTTCTCCGACATCTAAGGGACAAAGTTCGCACTATTCCCGCCAAGGAAACAAACGTGTTTTTTTTTTTTTTAGCCTAAGTACAATTTATACAACACTGTTATTGGTCAGGCATGGGAATTGTCCGCCGAAAGGCAAATTTCCGCCGATTTTTATTTTTGTTCCGCCGAAAAAGCAAAAGTGTCCGCCGAAAAAAATAAATGGGGGAGGCAAAAATGGTTCTGAAAACTGAATTTAATGGCAAACTTGGAGCTCAGATGACACCAAATTGCACAATTTGGGTTCTTTGGAGAACAATTTTTCCATGCCCCCGGACCCCCCTAGTGAGGCTATAAGTGCATCGCACCGTCGACTTTGGTAGAGCTGTCAGCAAGTGATGTGCTTGGTTGTTAGTACAGAAGCATTTTGCATGGATTTTTTAAATCCTGCTTTGGCCCTCTGCATATTTGTTGTGTAATTTAGGTGGCAAAATCCCCCTTGCAATGTGATATCCCTATGTTAGGGGGAATCGCAGATTGTGTGTTTGTTTCCTTCATTATCTTTCTCATGGAAAAACACCTGCAGTCAAGCGCTATTTGGTGAGGCTTACATGCTAGCTGCTACCAAGAAAAGTGTAATAGATCTGTTTTGACGGGGAGCAACCTTTTTGGTAGCAGAAACAAGCAAACACTCCATTGTCTTTTGTAAGAAAATCAATCAATCAATCAATCAATCAATGAGGCTTATATCGCGCATATTCCGTGGGTACAGTTCTAGGCGCTCTGCAGTGATGCCGTGTGAGATGAAATTTTATACGGCCAGTAATTGCAGCCATTTCGGCGCATATTTACCTTTCACGGCCTATTATTCCAAGTCACACGGGTATAGATAGACAATTATTAACTGTGCCTAAGCAATTTTTGCCAGGAAAGACCCTTTTGTCAATCGTGGGATCTTTAACGTGCACACCCAATGTAGTGTACACCGGGGGGAGTTCGGACACCGAAGAGAGTCTGCACACAAATTTGACTCTGAAATAAATTTCCGCCGAACCTGGGATCGAACTCACGCTGACAGCGGCCAACTGAATACAAATCCAGCGCTCTACCAACTGAGCTATATCCCCGCCCCTATCAGACATTTGCTTATAGGTCTGCACAGGTATGGCTCAGAGACAGATAAAACAAAGCATGACTTTCAACATCATGTATTGCATGTTACTAATACAGTCACAGTGGAACCTGCCCTGGCAACCACTGCTTGATAACGACCACCCGCCCATTAAGACAGAAAGAAACCCCGATGATGGTTCTTCCTATATAATATATATGACCACCTGCCTTTAACTCTTACCAGTTCGCTCCCTTACCCATCGTAAGCAAGCTTACGATGCCCCGCCCCCTGTAGTTTTCCACTGACCAATTATCTAATTATCGGAAAAAAATTGGTTATTTTACATTGGATAAACTCATATGTTAGACACACTTTATGACAGAAACAAGCTGGGTTTTTGTTATAAGTTAGTTATAGGAATGCATTATTAGGCAAAAAAAATTAAATTGTCTGTTAACAGTAACATAGGCCCAAAAAATAGGGTCGGTAGGTCGGGACTTATTTCTCGAAAAAAACATATTTTTAAGTTGTTTTGCCCAAAAAACAATTATTTTTTTTCCCTCCAAAAAACCATATTTTTAAGTTATTTTGCCAAAAAACATACTTTTTTTTTTTTCCCCTCCAAAAAAACATTTTTTTAAGTTATTTTGCCAAAAAACAGACTTTTTTTCCCCCCCAAATGCCCCCCAAAAAGTCTAGGGTTGCGCGAAAAAATAGGGTCGGTCGGGATACCATAAAAAGACTTACTTTTTTTTTTGCCTTAGGCATGCGTCTGTCATGAAACGTCCAACTTTGAAATTTGGGTGGGGGTATTCAGGTGACAATAACTTTTTTGTTTATCAGCAAAACTCAATAAAACTTTGCTATGTTATGTAAAATGAATGCCAAAACAGACTAGTTAGCAGCATATCTAAAATAAACTGAACAAAAAAAAAATGTCTTCTTTGTGTTTGTCACGTGTTCCAAAAAATGGGCGTACAAATTTCAACAAAAATCATGTCACCCCCATAACCTTTTCTACCTTTAAAGATAGCACAATTCTCTTTGCAAATATGAAAAGCTTATTCATTTTCCTTTCATTTGATATATATAACTTTCTATATTTCATTTAGAATATGACCCCAGATAGCCACTCGGCAAGTAGGCACCAACAGCACTGTAAAATATGCCCTAAAACCCCCGAACGGGTAAGAGTTAAGGACCACGTTATCATATAAAATATGTCCAGTCCTTAAGACTGAGGCAAAATGTTTAGCCTGTAGCCAGTGTAGGACATGAACATTCCCTGTTGTTTTTCAGGACCACTTTTGTTTGTCCTTTAGGTGGTCGTTATAGACAGGTGTGACTGTGTTTGCTCATCTGACTTTGTTCTTGTCCTGCAGGGTAACATCCGTGTGTTCTGTCGCGTGAGGCCGCTGTTAGGCCCAGAGCTGGTCCACACAGACGGCGTTATATCACACATCAACTTCCCCGACCCTGACGGCAAGGTCCTGGAGCTCGACAAACTCACAGAAATGTCCATGAATGAAGTGAGTTGACCTCTTGGGCATTGACCTCTTCGGCATGGTCTGTTGCTGCTATAATGTCTCGTCTTAGGCATGGTCTGTTGCTGCTATAATGTCTCGTCTTAGGCATGGTCTGTTGCTGCTATAATGTCTCGTCTTAGGCATGGTCTGTTGCTGCTATAATGTCTCGTCTTAGGCATGGTCTGTTGCTGCTATAATGTCTCGTCTTAGGCATGGTCTGTTGCTGCTATAATGTCTCGTCTTAGGCATGGTCTGTTGCTGCTATAATGTCTCGTCTATGTCATTTGCCTCAAGTCTTACACGGGTAAGGCCAGTGGATTTGAAATATTGCAATGGCAAAGAGGAACCCCAAAGAGATAAACTGCTGGTGTTCCAAAACCAAAACTCAAGATGTTCTGTATTATGCCATGGTATTTTATTAAACAGTATCATTCATTTATTTATCTTGTGTTTTAGTTTTTTTTTTTCAGTCTCGTTGCAATTGCGAACAATCAACTAAAGAAAAGAGTAATGCTAGAGAGGATATAATTTTAATCTGATGATCAGACAATATCTATAACTTAAGCAGAAAGAGAACACCTCATGTGCACCCTTTCAAGTTCTGGCTTTTTTGCCACGTTTTAGCAGCCATTAATATTTTGGTCCTACAATGTTTGTATTTTCTTTTCAGAGTGCTTTCAATCAGACCAGGAGAGGACTCAGCAAATATGAGTTTTCATTTGATCGGGTTTTCACACCGGAATCCACCCAGGCAGAAGTGTTTGAAGAGATCTCACAGCTTGTACAGGTAATGAATGTATTGAAGAAGAGTACCACTGGGTTTCATTTGCACACATAATATACAGCTGAGCCCAATTAACACACGCTTGCCTGGCTCAAGGTTTGGCTCATCACAAAAAATTCTTACCAAAAACTGAGAGTATGGGCAATGCCAACACTGCTTTTCCCGCAGTGATTTCTCCTTCTCATCCGCAATATTCCCAGCTGTTTTGAGTGATTTTGTAGCTTGCAACTCAAATGTAATCAACTCTTTTTACATTTGGTCAAGTTTTGACTAAATGTTTTAACATAGAGGGGGAAATCGAGACGAGGGTCGTGGTGTATGTGTGTGTGTCTGTGTGTGTGTGTAGAGCGATTCAGACTAAACTACTGGACCGATCTTTATGAAATTTGACATGAGAGTTCCTGGGAGTGATATCCCCGGACGTTTTATTTATTTTTTCGATAAATACCTTTGATGACGTCATATCCGGCTTTTTGTAAAAGTTGAGACGGCACTGTCACAACCTCATTTTTCAATAAAATTGATTGAAATTTTGGCAAAGCAATCTTCGACGAAGGCCGGACTTTGGTATTGCATTTCAGCTTGGTGGCTTAAAAAATAATTATTGAATTTGGTCATTACAAATCGGAAACTTGTCATTAAAAATTTTTTTTTTTTTTAAACGATCCAAAAACAATTTCATCTCATTCTTCGTCATTTTCTGATTCCAAAAACATATACATATGTTATATTTGGATTACAAACAAGCTCTGAAAATTAAAAATATGAAAATTATGATTAAAATTAATTGTCCGAAATCGATTTAGAAACAATTTCATCTTATTCCTTGTCGGTCTCCGATTCCAAAAACATATAGATATGATATGTTTGGAATAAAAACAAACTCAGTACGCTAAAAAGAATAGAGATACAGAAAAGTGTGTTAACCTGCTCAGCGGTACCATTACCGCACTATTCTGGCTTGTCGATTTCACTGCCTTTGCCACGAGCGGTGGACTGACGAAACTACGAGTATGCGGTCTTGGTGAAAAAATGCAGTGCGTTCAGTTTCATTCTGCGAGTTCGACAGCTTGACTAAATGTTGTTATTTCGCCTTACGCGACTTGTTTTTTTTTCAGAGTGCCTTGGATGGCTACAACGTTTGTATCTTCGCATACGGCCAGACAGGGTCTGGTAAGACGCACACAATGGAGGGGGGCCTGGAGGGGGGCGAGACCAAGGGGATGATTCCTCGCGCCGTTACACAGATCTTCCAGACTGCCCGCGAGCTGGAGGACAGAGGATGGGAGGTATGTTGGTATGGCTGAAAAGAGATGATTGTTTGCTTGTGTATGTGTGTTTAAGATGGCTAAGTTTCTTTTACAGCGAAGATTCAAGTTGTGGACTTCTCTCCTGAACAGCTGCTTTGAGTTTTCTTTTATCTGTGCGTTAAATACCACAATTTATCAGTGTTGTTCCCAGCCTCAGAGGGCAATATGTCGGTTGGACCTGGACTGAAAATATATATAGGTTCAAATGTACTGGCTTTGTCCCGTTTCATGGGGAAAATGGTAGTCAGCAGACCTACATGTCAAAACTATCGGACGGTCGACTGGCTAGGGATGAAACCAATTCGTCAGATCAAAAAATACCAATATCCATCAATGACTGAAAGACTGAGACCTGGAAACAACACTGCTTAATTAATACAGGCATGGGAATTGTTCGCCGAACGGCGGATTTCCGCCGAATTTGTTTTTGTTCCGCCGAAAATGCAAAAGTTTCCGCCGAAAAAATAAAGGGGGGAGGCACACAAAAAAAGCACCGGTTACTTTGGCCTTTGCAGAAAAGCCCGCGAAAACTTTCCGTACTTTGTTCACGCACTGCTACCGCCCGCCTCAGTTATTGAACTTTTATGTTTGAAAGTAAACCAGATTGCACAGATTGTGTTACAAGTTACATTTTCCTGTTTGTCTCAACAGATCAATTTTTTTACAAATGTAAACCATATAATACATGTATATATTTTTTTTCTTCAAAAAAGCAAAAATTGGTACATTTTTGTACTAAAAACTCTAATTCTAAAAACAGAATTTAATGGCAAACTTGGAGCTCAGATGACACCAGATTGCACCATCTGGGTTCTTTGGAGAAACAAAATTTCCGGGGGGGCATGCCCCCGGACCCCCCTAGTAAGGCTAGGCGCTTTGCGCCGTCGACTTGACGCTTCGCGTCTTCAGTTATAAATTTTTCGCCTTTTTTACAATTTTCAATTCCCATGCCTGTTAATAAGATTTTCTTTTCTATCTATGGTTGTTTGGCTACAAAATAAATCCTGCAGTCAATGGCGCTCACGTTCTGAATTCACTGCATATTGATCATATTGAGTCACCTCACTCTTTGTTTTGTTGCAGTATGAATTCAACACGTCCTTTGTGGAGATCTACAACGAGACGCTGGGAGACTTACTGAACAGCAGCAAGGACAAGAGCGCCAAGCTGGAGATCCGACTGGGTGGCAAAGACAACAACGTCACTGTCACCAACCTCACGTCTGTCCCCGTCACCAGTCAGGACCAGGTGTGTAGCTGGCAAGACCATCCCTGGGGGCCCGGTTAACTCAGGTGGCAGAGCACTGAACTTGTGGTCCTCGGGTTTGAATTGTGGATGGACATGGGTCAACTTTATGTGCAGACCCAGAGATGGTATCCATGTCCCACCCCCATTTCCCAACAGTGGCACGTAAAAGACCTGTTGTTCTGCCATAAGAGCAGATGGCTGATACCACCTAAACACGCATACACTTGTGTATCTCATCTAAAGTCAGGGTAAAACCCGGGAATATGCCCCTAATGGCTTGTCAGGAGCAAGCCTGCTTACAGCTATCTTTATGTTGGAAATACTGCAGTGGGATTAGCGTGTCTGCTGGAAGAAAATACAAGTCTGTAACAATAATCCTGTGATATTGGTGGTTTCAAAGACCATTTTTGAGGCAGAGTTTTTGCATCCTGCAAAGCAACATTTCATTCATGCAAGCAACATTTCAGGATGTTCTTGTGTCTGACTCTGAATTCTCATTTAAATGTGAGAGCAACTTCAGTAAGACTAAGAGGATTTGCAGTCGCTTTTAACACCTGAGAAAAGTGGTAAGTGGCTGATAATGATTTGCTGTCATGCTGCGTTCAGGTCTTTGTCAGTAACATGATGTTTAATTCTTTGATTATGTTGTGAATTCCTCAAAATTAGATATGGATAGGGGCAAAAAGTTTGCATCACATTTCAAGAACTCTTACATCACATGATAAGACAGTAGCATCACATATTGATATTTGTTTATAAGCATATATATCCAAAAGAATGTTCAACTTTGTGTCAATTTTTCATTAATGTAGTCATGATCACTGAGGGGGATGGCTGTATTTCAGAATTTTCTTGTGTCGGAATTCTTATTTGAATGTGAGAGTAACTTCAGTAACTTTGTATTCTGCTTTATCAGATCAACAAACTGCTGAAGCAGGCCAGTGAGAATCGTGCTGTGGCTGCCACCAAGTGCAACGAGCGCTCGTCTCGCAGTCACTCCGTCTTCATGCTGCGTCTCACTGGCACCAACAGCATCACAGGCGAGAACTGTAAAGGTGAGTTTATAACCACGTTCTCCTTAGTTATTTCTCCAAATGACGGTCTGTTTTATTAGCAGTTTATAAGTTAACGTGCCTTAACACTATTTTGGACTGTAGAGTTGCACAACTTGGAGGACTGTCTTGTACTGATCCCAAACTGGGCTGCTGTCAGAAACAGTGTCATCCGGTGTATACATTGTAAATCAGGCTGGAATAGTGATTGTGAAATGTTGCACATCATGGCTGCATGTGGTTGTGCCAGAAGCTGGAACTTGAGAAATTCAAGAAGCGTTCTGGCATGCAGTTGCGGAAAGAAAAAGAATTGTCATCATTTTCACGAGTTTTCATTCACAAACACATGGTAAATAAATCTCATGTTCCCCATGCAATAACTCGAGGTGGTGAATGGGTTGAGCTTTCATGTGAAACGTGGATTGTCAAAGTAAAAGCCAATCAGGCTGATTGTTTGATGTGTGGAACCATCGTGGCTTTGGATTTGTGTTTCCGAGGACAACGATTGTAAGCATTCACTCTCAAAGACCCAATCAATGTTGATAATTACCGCGGCGACTCATGGTCAATTTGCAACTTATCTCTGTAATCGCAAAATCCACAACGAAAAGTCATAAACACTTAAAAGAAAAGAAATATGCTCAACACTTACTGAATTCACAGGTATGATCGCAGCTCTGTACATTTTTAGACTGGAAGAAAAGCGTCAACAAGCTACGTTTGACGTCACATACAAGTTTGACGTGTTATCTCGTGCTACTGTGACGATGGGATTCTAAAAATTCGTCTCCCTGTGGGTTATTGTGCATTTTGTTGCACAACCAAAATGATGACAAAAACAATGTTTGGTGGCTTGTTGTCAGACCAGCATTTTTTTGTTGGTCCTCGGGGAGCATATCGCCTTTTGTCTCATATTTATCAACCGCGGCCTTCGGCCTTGGTCGATAAAGATTAAACAAAAGACGATATGGTCCCCTTGGACCAACAAAAAAGCTGGTCTGTCAACAAGCCACCAAACATCTTATAATGTTACAGTCAGTCTTGCTACCCCAGATGAACGTGTCTTGTTGGAGACTGCTGAACGTTGTCAATATTTTCCGTCATAACGTTGTCAATCTTTTCCACAGGAACCTTGAACCTAGTTGACCTTGCTGGCAGTGAGAGGCTGAAGGACTCAGGGTCAGAGGGCAAGAGGTTAAAGGAGACTCAGGCCATCAACAAAAGCCTCAGTCACCTTGGCAACGTTATCATGGCTCTGGGCAACAAGGTCAGTCACATTTCACAGAATTCTTCTTGATCATGAATTTTAACATTTCCTGAAACTTTTGTAAAGGTGCTGCCACAAATGATTTACTAAGTGTGACTTATGTTACTTTGTTCGAAGATGTTGAGAAGTCAAATTATAAGTGTTTTTTATCTGCTGCGTATGTACTTTGCAAGTCATGACTCCCTTGTAGTGCATTTGTACTGTGTAAGTCATGACTTCCTTGTAGGCTCGAAGATTTACAAGTTGACTTTTAACGAGTGGATAGCAATGACTTTTGTCTTATATTCTATGACAGAACACTGAATGTGTGTGTGTGTGTGTGTTCCTGGGTGATGGTGTAGTTAGATCGACACTGAAAAAGAAATGTCAAAATGTGTTTTATTTAAATTGTGCAGGAGAACCACATCCCTTACAGAGACAGCAAGCTGACCTTCTTGCTACAGAACTCTCTAGGAGGCAACAGCAAGACGCTGATGTTTGTCAACGTGTCCCCTAAGGAGGAGAACTTCTCAGAAACCCTCAACTCACTCCGTTTTGCCACAAAGGTTTGTTGCTCTTATGATGTAGGTCAGCAATCACATCTTACTTACTGCCCGTTATGCCGGTTGGCATTGTAGGGCAGCAACGAAGGACCTCCACTCCTGTCTGTTCTGGGCGAGTCTCTGGATAATACCACACGTATGATTCATGATCTGCAGTTCTCCTTCTACCTTTCATCGCCAGGTGTTCTTGGGTCTGCCTCTCTTGCGCTTTCTTTCTGGTGTGCAGTGACAGCAATCACATCCTGCAAATCATTAAACTTAGCTACCATTGGTTGAAGCTGCCCAAAAGGTTTATGTCCACCATAGGTAAAAACATGTTTGATGGATTCAGGCATGAGCAAGTTCCAAAATTTTCACTCGCCTTGTGGGCTAGTCAGACCTGTTTACCCTTACGATTTTGGCGTAATTTATTACGATTTTCTGCAAAAAATACGCCATTCCGCTATCCGTGTTAAGACTACGATTTTCATAAATGATAAAAATGTTAAAAAACATATTTTAAAACAAATATATTTTTTTTATTAATTCACATGTTTGGCATTGTTTTTTTCAATGGCAAAATGGGGTGAAAAAGCACAGGACCGACCAGAGATCATGTCTGTCTGATGAGACGCTGGAGAGCCTTCTAGTGGTGAAGTCTCGCCCTCACTCATTCGGCAAGCGCAAGTACAGAAGAGAAGCGCTTGACACACTGAAAAAGGCCTACTACGAGCAAAAGAAAAAGAATCAGTGATGCATGTGCTTTTGATGTGATCTTCTTTGAAATTATGATGACTACAAAAACTGACTGATGTGTTTTGTTTGTGAATGATGGATATATGTGCATGATTGCGTTTCGCAGACACAGTTGTCATGTGCGTTGTAATTGGCGACGAATGCTGGATGATTACTATTTTTGTGCCAGGATTACTATTTTTGGGGCTGAGCATTACTCCAAAACACTTATGGGGGTAAACAGGTCTGGCTAGTGAATTTCAAAATTGACTTGCCCACAAACAAATTCACTCGCCCACAAAAATGAGTTACCAAAGAACAAAATGATTTTTTTTTGGGTAGGAAAGTTTTATTCAACCATATTAGATGTAACCCATGGATCAGGTTGCTAGCAGTGCGCATTGGGGCACAGAAGTAATCAAGAAGAGGAAATCAAACAAAACAGATCATTAAACCAAAATCACAGGGAGATCATTCTGCAAGGAAATGTTTGGATTCACAAATATGCATCGGAATCATCATCTTTCTCAATTTGTTCGTACATGTACCGACAACGAAGGGCCCCTTTCTCTCCTTCTCAGAAGCGGCATGCTTTTCGCAAGCAGTACACATGACGTTTTTTTCCCCGATCATAGTTTAGCCAGTCTCTCTGCTCACCAGTCAGATTTTGTCCAGTCTGCCTGGAAGGAACACTTCCTCTGTCCAGAGTCATACTTTTTCAATCTCTCGGACTCCGTTCCCTCTGGTTCGGCTTTTTTCTTTGGGGGCTGGCAGTTGTCCAAGTATTTCCACATGTTTACAGTTTCACATCTGCCTAGGCTGCTGAGACATGCATGCTGCGTCGACAATTCTGATTGGTTAAACTCCTGTCAACGGAAAGTCCTGATAACCCCGAAATACGGTTTTGGTCATTCTGATTGGTTCATGGTCACTAAAGAGAATTTTCCAATCAGCTCGAACTGGAGCTCCGATCGCATCCAATTTTAGCAGTCGTAGACGACAACGTGCTTCACAACAGACAATCGTCGCTGGGAAAATGATAATACCACAGACCCAAAATTTTCACTCGCCAAGTGGGCGATCATTATAAGACTTTCTACTCACTCGCACTCATTTCTGGTCGCATGTGGCGAGTGGGCGACCGATCTTGCTCATGCCTGATGGATTTATGCCACAGCATAGCTGGTTTACTCTATCACATGATCAGCTTTTGCAGGATAACTTTGTCAAATAAATACTAGTAGCTCTCTGGTTATTTTCATGTGTTGATGTGTGAGTGATGTGGATGTAATGAATGTCTTCTTGATTGTGTGTACATTCACAGGCTCAAATTGTTTTGTCATTCTGCTATGTAGGCTTCTTTGATTCTGTACAGTTCTTCTGAGTATTTCAATTCTTGTTATGTAAGGACAGGTTAGAAAAAAAGGCCTCTTACTTGAAACAGTTTTTATCCTTCACAAATTGAATACAAATCACCTCAGTTCACTTCAGCTCTACTTCTTTTTTTCCTCAGCACTTGCCATTTTGTTATTGATGCATTTTTGCGAAACAAAAATTCTGTTATTTATCAAATGCTGTTTATCTGTTTGCAGGTGAACCAGTGCAATATCGGCACAGCGCAGAAACGATCAAAATGAAGGTTGGACGCACAAGTCTCATGAATGACAGAAGTGGAGCCAGCGATCGTCCAAGCAAGTTGCACCACACTGTTCATACCCATAGTTGCCAATGCTTATCTGGAGGACTGAGTGGGCTTTGGGCAAAATGAGCACGGATTGCTTACTACAAACTGCGGCACTCCAAGAAGCTTCATTTTGCTGGACAAATGGCTGTCTAAGTCTGTTCGCTGGTTGAATAGTATGTGACTTGGCTACCTTGGCATTCTGCTTGTGGCTGGTTTGCCTGTGTCAAGAGAAAGGGAGCACCAAGCTGTGACTAAACCTACCCTGTGCTTTGGGTAATAGTTGTGTCCCAGTCAGCCTGCCTACAACTCTTTGCCCTGTGCAATTAGCTTCTTCCCTGTGTCATTTGAATAACAAAAATGTGTAGGCTGACCCCATCACACACCCCCACCCCCCCCCCCCCCTAGCAGTCCTGTCTTCTTTCCAGGGGGGGGGGGGGGGGATTATTAACACCCGCCCAAGGTAGGAACAAGTTCGATATTAGCAGGAAATGATAGATTTGTCTGTGTTTAGTAAAAATGGCAACCCCCCTGGGATAAACCAAAATAGATTCATTATAAAGCCAACATGGCTGCTGCAATTACGGCAACTTTTATATTCGTCCTGGCAAAAGGGAGCTGTGTATAAATTGGAATGTATATGTAAATATTTCCGTATTGGTCTGTGGGAAGTAATGTCATGAGGGCTTAAACAATTACCAGTGCATGGGTTGAATTGCTCACTCCATTTCCATGTCATCAACCAAGTCTTCTCTGTCTCCGAAAAGCTGCATACACACAAGCATGCATACAGGAATCGCTGAATGTGTATTCATCAGTTTTATGTATGGACACCTGTTCTTATTTCATAATTTTGGTTCTGTCTCTTTCATTTAACTAATATGGGTATGGTTCTTGTAGTTGTACATATAATAATAATACGAATATTTGTAACGCACACATACCTCACCAACAGGCGACTCAAGGCGCACATATAGTCGGATGCCACAGCAACCATTGGTGCTTATAGCTTGTGTAAGGTTCACTGCCAGATGTGTGTATTATTTTTCTCTTTGGAAGTCTTTTAACAGCAGTTAGTGCCAGTTGTGCAGAACCAGTCTAGTTCTGACACCCGAGAGTACAAGAAGCATTTTGACATTTTAATGCCTCTTATTCTCAATTTCTGTCAGGTGCTACCAGACTAGTTTCACACAACTCTCACATACTGCTATATATAATGGGCATAATGTTTCATGTACCAGTCATCAATCCTGAGCACACATTTTCAGACTCTCATCTGGTGTAGGGTTATTCTCAGAAAAAACTGGACATGTGTTGATGTCCTGTACTTTAAAGGGGACTTTGTCTGCAGATCCTTACAACAGAGTAATTTAGTGTTTAGGAAAATTTTTTTTGTTTTTCTCACATATGAAAATGTTCCTGGAAGGGTTAGAGTTAGGTACTGCAGGTTGTCCACATTTCTATGAGGAGATTCTGATAATAAGCTGTCTTGTATTTTAAATAATTGATTGCTTGAGAACCCCCCGCGGGTTAGGGGGAAGAATTTACCCGATGCTCCCCAGCATGTCGTAAGAGGCAACTAACGGATTCTGTTTCTCTTTTTACCCTTGTTAAGTGTTTCTTGTATAGAATATAGTCAATTTTTGTAAAGATTTTAGTCAAGCAGTATGTAAGAAGTGTTAAGTCCTTTGTACTGGAAACTTGCATTCTCCCAGTAAGGTAATACATTGTACTACGTTGCAAGCCCCTGGAGCAAATTTTTGATTAGTGCTTTTGTGAACAAGAAACAATTGACAAGTGGCTCTATCCCATCTCCCCCCTTTCCCCGTCGTGATATAACCTTCGTGGTTGAAAACGACGTTAAACACCAAATAAAGAAAGAAAGATTGCTTGAGTTGGGTTTTTTAATGCCAGATTAGTGGGTTTTTTTTATGGAAGGTAAGGTTCAGTGTGGCCATTTCCACACACTGGTGTTCAAACATACCCACCTTCGGATGTTCATCATTTTGTAAATTATAATAGTAGATCTGTCCAGGCTTTAACATGAGAAATATGCATTCATGGACACATTGCAAACATACATAGCTTGGCTGGTTTCCTTGCAGAGTGGACATTTCTGGCTTTCTTCACTACATTACTGAAGCCTGTAGGGCGGGGATGTAGCTCAGTCGGTAGCGCGCTGGATTTGTATCCAGTTGGCCGCTGTCAGCGTGAGTTCGTCCCCACTTTCGGCGAGAGATTTATTTCTCAGAGTCAACTTTGTGTGCAGACTCTCCTCGGTGTCCGAACACCCCCGTGTGTACACGCAAGCACAAGACCAAGTGCGCACGAAAAAGATCCTGTAATCCATGTCAGAGTTCGGTGGGTTATAGTAACACGAAAATACCCAGCATGCTTCCTCCGAAAGCGGCGTATGGCTGCCTAAATGGCGGGGTAAAAACGGTCATACACGTAAAAGCCGTGGGAGTTTCAGCCCATGAACAAACAAACAAACAAACTGAAGCCTGTGTCAATTTTCAAAATGAAATCAGCGCTGCACAGGAAGCAAGTAGGCTGTAGATTTTGAGTGTGTTGAACTGGAAGGATGGTCTTATTCCGTGTCAAAGCCTCGACAGATCTGTGGTCGTTTATAAACTGGTCTACACAGGAAGGTTATAGGTATATATTTTTAAACATGAAAAAAAAAGTTTGAAGCATTTATGTGTGTGTAATACAGATTTATAAAATGTTTTATGATTATTAAACTTACAGGCAGCATTTGATGTATGGCTACAGTGTCTGAGATAAGATTTTTAAATCATGCTAGTTTAACCAAAATCAAAAGTAACACCAAGTTGTAGGTGTTTATTTTCAAGAAGTAGAGTTTTTAAACATTTTAGAGCTAATGTAAATCAAACCGATTTACAAATGTGCAATGTTTTAGAAATACTGTCAATTTATTAAAAACAGAATCATCTGTTAATGGAGTGGATGACTCTTGTGTGTCATTTCAGAGAGAGAGTGTGAGTTGGTCTGTCTGCCCTTCCAGACATGAAGTATTTGGGACACAGAGACACACATCAAACAACGAGATGAATCCGTTCTAATTTGGTAATTAATTTATTGCATGAAATTTCACAAACTTGCAAATGATTCATTAAAAATTCCTCTTCACAAAATTTTATAACAAGCTATTTCTCTCTGTCTCACACACACACACTCTTTCTATCATCATAAACACACAATCATCATCACACATACTCATCATCAAACACACATCACACAATATCATCACACACAATTGTCACCATAAACACACACATCACACAATCATCATCACACGCAATTGTCATACACTCACTCATCACCATATGCACGCACAAACACAATTACTTGCTAGGTTTCCATCCGTAAAGCGTCCAGTGGTAGAAACTCTGAACCATATCTGGTTTTGTGGCTGCAAGAGGAAATATGAAGAGCAGATGAAATGAATATTGCAAAATTCTGCGCACAGTTTGATCTGAAGCATAGAGATTAACAAACCTGTCTCACATTTTGAGACCTGATTGTCAAATTGTGAGTCAGGTTTGTTAGCCTCCATGTTTTTAATCAAATGTCACACACACACAGATTTTTTTTAAGCATATAAGCATTACGTTAATTTAATCTGATTGCAAGAAAACTTTTCTAAGTTCCAAGAATTTATCCGAAACAGACAGGCTGCAAACGTTTTAAACACAACACCAAACAGTGTCTGTTATATATATACACATGTTGCTTGGTCACCCTTCTAACTAAGTGTTCAACAAGCACATTTTCTTGGTTCTGAGCAAGATTTGAAAATGAAGAAATAAAGCTTACCATCCACCCCCAGTTTTTCCAGAAGCTGATGTGTGCTGGGTCGTTTTTCCATGACGGGTAACAGACTGGCCGACTCCACACAGGGAAGGTTGATGTTGTGATAAATGTACAGCTGGTTCTTGAAGGTGGCGTACACAAAGCACGGCACGTTGCCTTTGCCCGGAACGCAGTAGTACCCTGAAAAATAGCCTCAAAGTATCGGTGCATGGATGACAATGATGCATGTGGATGGTCACATAGGGAAAGTTACACTCGACACCTTTTCATTCCAACATTTTGGCCCTGATAACAAAGTGTCCTTCCTTGTTTTGTTTTTGAGTCACTTGAGAAAAAGTGACTCTATGTAATCGGTCAGTGTTAGTTTGTCCGGCCGGCCGGCCAGCCGGCCGTCCGGCCGGCCGGCTGGCCGGCCGTCCGTAGACACCACCTTAACGTTGGACTTTTCTCGGAAACTATCAAAGCGATCGGGCTCATATTTTGTTTAGTCGTGACCTCCAATGACCTCTACACTTTAACGATGGTTTCGTTGACCTTTGACCTTTTTCAAGGTCACAGGTCAGCGTCAAAGGAAAAATTAGACATTTTATATCTTTGACAAAGTTCATCGGATGTGATTGAAACTTTGTAGGATTATTCTTTACATCAAAGTATTTACATCTGTAGCCTTTTACGAACGTTATCAGAAAAACAAGGGAGATAACTAGCCTTTTCTGTTCGGCAACACACAACTTAACGTTGGGCTTTTCTCGGAAACTATAAAAGTGACCGGGCTCAAATTTTATGTGAACGTGACTCATTGTGTTGTGAATAGCAATTTCTTCCTGTCCATCTGATGCCTCATATAATATTCAGAACTGCGAAAGTGACTCGATCGAGCGTTTGCTCTTCTTGTTGTTGATTTGTTTCATCCTGTGCAAAGGTCTAAGGTAATTGCACAACCATTTTTCGGTCAGAGGGGGGCACAATGTTAGAGATTTGAACTACTCTTGAGCCAGCTTTATGAGGGTTGTGCCCGTCTTCTGTCCACCCCTGCCTTCCCTTCCCCGACCCTCAATAGGGTCACATACCCATTTCAAGCAGGGTGGTTTGGATAGCGCTTGAAAATATTGGGTATTTTGTTGTCCTGGAATTTTGGAGTAACTCGATTCTTGGCGATTTTGATGTTTTTGTGCTTTAGACGAAGTAAATAATTCTCAATGAGAAATATTCTCTACAATACGAGGGACAATACATGATTAAACATTCTTCTATCTTCCTATCCATACCAGGTACAAATATAAACACTTTTCATAATGAAAATAATCAGTTTTGGCCTGTCTAAAATGAGTTACGCCAAATTTCCATGATGACGTCGATTTGCCCCATGTGGGGTCAAACCTTGTCCGCCAGCATGAGAGGCACGCACTCGAACCGCTAACCCACTTCTGCTCTCCATCTTCTGTTAGCTTCTGATAAAATAAAACTCTTCCTTACCAGCAACGAATGCTGCATATAAAATAAAACTCTTCCTTTCCAGCTGCAAATGCTGCATATAAAATAAAACTCTTTCTTACCAGCAACAAATGCTGCATATAAAATAAAACTCTTTCTTACCAGCAACAAATGCTGCATATAAAATAAAACTCTTTCTTACCAGCAACGAATGCTGCATATAAAATAAAACTCTTTCTTACCAGCAACAAATGCTGCATATAAAATAAAACTCTTCCTTACCAGCTGCAAAAGCTGCGACATTTTCCTTGAAGTGATATCGAACAACTTCCCGGCTGTGGTTGACGATGTAGGTCTGTCCGTCCCAGGAACAGCACACAACTTCTTCCTGTCCGTTGCCCTGCGCAGCAAACACAACACAAGAAAAGCTGCATGCATCTGTTCAGAATTCAATACTCAATTTCATCATTGATAAGTAACTTTTCAACTTCAAGCAGCCAATAACATAATTTGGTGTACACACAAATAAGAAGATTTGAATTCCAGACAACAAATAAATGAAACATTTTCATAACTTTTCCTTCACTTTCTATAAACACATTTACAATGCAATCAATGAAAAAGAACACACTTTTTTTCTGTATTTATCACTAAATACCGGACACAATCTACTCACAGTTACATCCAGTTTATCCAAAACAAACAGGCGATGATCCACTTGCAGAGACCACAGGATCTTATCCTTCTCCACTAAAACAAGAGTACCTGCTCACACACACAAACACACTGAAAAATGTTGCTCTCTCTCTCTCTCTGGGCGAGGGCTGGTTGAAAAGAAGCTCGTTTATATTGCTTATGCCACAACCCTCGTAAAATAAAATTTGATTTGATTTGATTTGATTTGATCTCTCTCTCTCTCACACACACACACACACACACACACACACACACACACACACACACACACACACACACACACACACACACACACACACACACAAACACAAATCACATATGAGTTGTTCTTTGCTACTGGTGACAAGTGGGGGTCAGCTCACACGGACGCATTTTTCAATACAGTCCAGGGGAGAAACTGGTCACAAAGCACGCAGTACATGCCAGAGAGATAGGAGAATCGCCACAATCAAAGAAAATACCACAATCATTCAATAGATATGGAAATGTTAAGATTTACTGTGAAAATGCTTGCAAAAATGGCGACCAAAAACGGGAACGCACACTTGGAGTGTCTTTGCTGACTTACCTCCCGTTCTGTGTTGTTGTTAATAGTCGTGCCTGTGCTGTTTTTGTTTAAATAGTATCTAATAAAACTGATGCAGTTCTTGAAATGTTGCAAATTATTGTTGTCTTTGTGAAATGCGAGAGTGTTCTGAGGCGTAATCTGCATACGGCTGCATAGGGTACCCCACTTCGATCAGCGTATCACTCCAAATGAGCTTCATAGTAGAAAAGCAGATACACAACCAAAACACTGCATAACAGATCTACAAGACTGAGCCAGAATCATTGAAATTTACTTCCTGTATAAGATACTGCAATCAAATTTGTTCACGCCGTCACACATGCAACGCAGGTTACCTTCGCCTTCGATTCAAAGTAACTCCAGTCTGACTGAATTACCATCGAAACGCAGATAACGAACTGATTCGGAGATTACACGCCACACATTTATGATATTTTACACACAAATTTCAACTGTGTTGTTTCGCGATAAACAGCCATAAACAAACAAATGTGGCGCCGTCACGTCGCCTCGGAACGAGAAATGCAGGTTACCAAGAGGTTGTTTCCGATACCTGTCTGATTAAAATCATCGTTTTTCACGAATGAAGGCTCTTTGGCAGATCATGTGAGTTGGAAACTGTCTATGAATGTTTCATTTAATGTCAAATGTGTACATTCTTGTCGATATTGTTACCTTTGGACTCATAAATGAAGTCAATGGTCGTGTTTTCCTAAAGTGACTTTTGTCAGCATAGAACTTACTGTGCTTCGATCATTGACTGAGAAGAATATTCCTATGACACTAGTTCATTTCACTACGCGACTGCAGATCAGCAAGAAAACTTATGGCAGGGGAAATAAGCTTAACTGAAGACGAATAAGTGGAGTAACTGTTCTTCAACGGATTGCTCTCACTGATTTAAATATTTAATCTTGTCGTCTGCTAGTCTGCTGGTAAGTAGTCTTCGGTCGTGTGAAAGTCACATCTATTTTGACTGTGTGCATCGATCCATGTAGTGAAATGTTGATCTTTGATGATTTGGCAACATAACTTCGCTAAAATGTACTTCGAGTGTATCTCCCCGTTAACCATTTGAAAACGTCTTTTAACAAGACCATGTTTCGACAGCCCAGACGGGGAGGATCCTCGATAGCTCACAGGGTATATAATGTTTTCCGCCATTTTTTAAAGAATCCTTTCAAATTTGCTATTCCAAAAGTACCCTATGACACGACTCGAGTGGCAAAGAACATTCTCTGCAATTCCTGTCTCAGTCCGTGCAGCCGTTTCGGGTCCTATCGTCATCATACAAACACACACACAGACACACAAGAACCAGCTTTAAAAGTTAGATTATGTAAGAACCATGTGAACCAGTGATTTTTTCTTATGTACATCAGATACTACAGTATTTCTGCTTTATGAAAAGCTATTTCAAAAACAAAACTAGAGATTTGAATTTTGACCACTTTTCCCCCTTTCTGTCACCAGTACAGAAGAACAACTCATACACACACACACACACACACACACACACACACACACACACACACGCACAGACACACACACACACACACACACACACACACACTCCAATCCTGAATCACCAACCGTCAAGAGAAGCAAGGGCATGGTAGGTAGAGGAACAGCCTCTCCCTCGCTGTATGCCGCCAATGATAACCGTGGTAACATCTTTATTACGCACACGGCTGTGACCCAGCGGGTGAAATACCAGTGAAGGAGATTTGGTTTCTTCACTGCAACACAAAAACTTGTATAACAAATCACTTAAGCTGATGAAGGAACAAAAATACAAATTAACCAAACATTTTGGTTTTTTTCCAATCAAACTTGCTGTGACTGTGTGAGTCTTACCTTTCACTTGATGGTGTGGTGTCTTGTCTCGTTGAACGTTGCAGGAGAGTGACGTAAGTGCGGCCTGGTTGTGACACCAACAACTCAGGTTTGCCTTCAGCGTTTGAATCCATTGTCACTGCTCCGATCTGTAACACAATAACAGTCGCCATGAAGACAATATGTGGTTCACACCTAAAACACAAAAAGATCTTTTGGTACACATGAAGGGGGATAAGGCACTAGCAAGGTCTGCACACAAGTTGACCTGGAACATGGGAAAATCTCCACCCTTGACCCACCAGGCAGTTCGAACCCCAAACCTTCCACATGGAAGACTGACATCCTAACCACTAGGCTATTGGGTCGGTCACAAAAAGCGCGTTTGTCCAGTATTTAATTTAATTCTCTATTTTTGTATGAACTCAAATGTTTAGTGTTATTAGTATGTCTTGCTAGGCTAAGTTCTATTTAGTCAGAGTATGTCTGCGTGTGCTTATACCTAAGGATATTGTAAAGCGCATAGTGCTTTTAGTTATGCGCTATAGAAATCTCCTTAAAAAATAAATAAATAAATAAGGCCGAAATGTTAATCTCTTCTGGCTCAGGACAAATACAGATATCTTTCCTCAAAGCGCTAGAAAAACACCACCAAAAATCCATATAGTGACAGCAGAACCTTTTTGCTTTCAGAGCGGGAGGAATTTCAGGCTGGCAAGTTTGCAAGGGTAGCATGCCATTAACACATCCTCTGACTTTCACAACACTATGTTTTAGCATCTGTCACCTCTAATACTGAATGAGGACAAAGCTTGTTGAAAGCCTGATGCAAAAAATGTAGGTCCTTATTTGTGCCCGAAGTACACTTCGCGAAACTCAATGTTATATAGCTTCGTACGACCAGCTTCCCGAAGTATACTTCGAGTAGTTGACTTCGCCCAGTTCATTTGAGGCTAAGAGAAAGCAGAGAAGCACAATTAAGTCAATCAATCAGACAAGCATTAAGCGTACCTGTCCTGCCAGTTGCCACCTGTCCACCTGGTGGAGACGACCAGGGTAAGGGAGGCCACTGTAAGCCTCATGCTCTCCCGCCGGCTCCCAGCGAAACCTGCGCACGACACGGTCAGAGTAGGTCACTGCCATCTCCACCAAGCCATCCCCATCTGAGGGAAGAGGGACGAAGACTTAGGGTGAGAAAGGCCCACACACAAAAACATTTGTTTCCAATGACAATTAAGGCACACACAAAAATCAGGATCGAGGGTCGGTTACTTTTGCTGTTGTTGATTGAAGTTTTTTCATTATGCGAATGTAAAGGTGGCTTTTGTGTCCGGAAATCATGTGAGCTGTGTCCCCTGGATGTCAGAGCTAGAAGACTAATTTTGATTGTAAAGTCTGAAAAATTGAATTTTGTCATTTTCAATTAAAAATGTTCTTGAAGGGTAAAAAAAAGTTCTCTAGTCTGGAGTAAAAAATTGGGTGAGTCGGGGAATTAAACATTTTGAATTTGTTTTTCTTGCCCTGAGCAGAATGTGCTATCACTTTACCCGAACTGTTTGAAAGACATGAAAATAAAGCAGTTTTAGTGTCAAAAGGTTGAAGTGAGATAAATAACCCCAAAGACTAAGTTTAACAAACAAACTTAACCTTGTGAAAATTCATGCAGGCATACTAAATTCCATCCCCATATGTTCAATGGTGGAAACACACCCATAGAGACTCCTTGACTTAAGACTCTCTCTACTTTGATACTTCATTTCCTCCTACTTATCTTCATGGTGTCAATACATTTACAGCCACTCCCTCTTTTATGCAAACCCATTCTCTTATACAGGAATCATATGACGTCATGACGTATCATGCTTGGCTACGTAGATTGTATGTTCGAAAGTTTGACTTCTGTTGGGAATTCGCGTGGTGAAGACTGCGGTAAATCTGTTGATGATAAGAGAACAAGGATTGTCTCAGAAGAAACGACTAAATGTTTCAGACCGGCAACTTCATTTCAACATTGCACTATACAATGGACGTTCTATGTGACAGGAGAGTTTGCTGATTGTGTGTTAAACATTGGAGAGATCGTCTGCTAGAATCAGAGATAGGTCGCTTCAGATTGCAGCTTCTGGAAATTTGCAAGGTTTGTTGCCTGTTAAAGAACTGGATTTTACATGTAATGTATGTCATGTACAGTAAGCAACAACAAAAACACACACAAAGCAAATGGCATCGTCTGTCGACTTGTCACAGAAACAAACCTGGCGAGGTATGCGTGTACTTCATACACGTGGAAGAAACTGGAACCATGCGTCTTTGTTATTGCCAATATGCTTTTGGATATTGGCAAAAATGACCGACTTCCGTAGCATTATGCTTTGATGATAGGAAGAGGGATGTGTGAGACCTTCCAATCACAGCCCCCGAATTCCCCCACGTGTCCATCAGAATAGCTATATAGGGGGATATCACTGTGTTACAGATTACAATGTGTACCTGTGTCTCTGATGAGCATTGCCCGACAGTTGGCTGGAAGGTTCTGTGTGTAGGCTGGGTACACGACACGACTTTCACAACCACCACTGTTCCCATGGCTTTCGTCGTCACCCCGAGAACTTTCCTGAAATAATTTCATGTCAACAGTATGCATGTCAAAACCTTGTAATGTTGGCATCCAAGTGAGAAAAGTTTAGTTTAACAGTCTCATGATAAAGCCATAAAGGGCGCCCTGTGCATATGGTCACATCAAAGTACAGAAACATCCCTTTTAGACCCCCAATTAAAGACTCCTCCCCCTCCCCCAGTCCCTCTTTTCAGATCCTGCTTTCCTAGATTTTCTGATGATCATAACATCTGTAAATGTACCCCAATTTTGTAGACTTACTCTCTTTTTAGACCTGATTTTAAGCTCAGATTTGTATTGTCTTTAAAGATGGGGGGAGGGGGGACAGGAAGAGGGAGGGCTGTTGTTTCCCTGTACATGACTTGCTTTGTTCTACAAGTTTGCCAAACAAGTTGTTTGTTCGTTATTCATCATGCTATCTACATCATTTTTTGGAACGTTAGCAGCCTATCTGTGTTAGGATTTCTGCTCATCTTGCCTGACTGTACCCTCTTGTTTGTATTGTTCTTTTATGTTCGTTATTCATCATGCTATCTACGTCATTATTTGGAACGTTAGCAGCCTATCTGTGTTAGGATTTCTGCTCATCTTGCCTGACTGTACCCTCTTGTTTGTATTGTTCTTTTATGTTCGTTATTCATCATGCATTGTGTTGAAGCTGCTTTCCACTCAAGCTACTGTACAAGAAAACATCAACACAAATACACGCATTTAATTGTGCTCACCTCTGTCAGCATAGGCTTGATATCAAATATGTTACAACATCCTTCAGCAGTCAAACACACCAGAAAGTTCTGTAACAGAGTATATGGGAATAAGAAAGCCTTTTCACTAACTCCTATTGTGTTCACTAAACCATTCACAGAGACATTTAAAATAAACACAGACAAGAGGAACATAGTACACTGAGTACGTAAATATTGTTAGACTTTTATTCAGAAATCAAGAAAGCTGTATGAAAAAAAGGAGACACACTACACCAGAAAGATTTTTTTAATGAAAATTGATTCTATTGGATCTATAGTTAGATAAGAATGTCTATCATACCTTTCCAACGTTGAAGATGTCGCCTATTCGAACACAGGTAATCTGAAACACACGAAACTCATAAAACTGAAAATGTGAACATCATAAACAGAAATTATTTATGTTTGCCCTGAAATAGGAGCCACAGAACAGTGGACTATGTAAGCTTACCACATTCCACCTTGCATGTTCCCTCATCACCACAAGACTCATCTCCCATTTTTACATTCAAACTCAGACAGGTCAAGTCTGCGTATTTCAATCAAAGCTTCAAAATAAAAATAGAATAGTTCAAGATTGAAGTTTGTTCAGGTAAACTCTCTTTTCTTGAAAGGTTACATGTTCTTTTAATGGCTACGGAAGACACCTCATTACGCATAACTCAACATTTTTAAACAGAAGATACTTTATAGACATCGATATTCCAAGTTCTCGCAAGCCCATGCGAACTTCAAAGCACAGCAAGGCAACCAGTAGGGCGAGAGCTGCAAAGGCAGAAAATCGTAGTTCTTGCAACTTTCAAGGCATAACAAAGAAAACGTCTTGCAGATATCTCGCGAGAGCTGCTCAGGTGCGGAAAAGGTCCATTATAACTCATCAATTTCAAACACAAAAATGTCCAGGCTTCATAGAATTTTTCTTTAAAAATAATTAACAATGCAACACAAACACAACTTTATTTTAGAAAACACTTCAGACTGCAGGTATCTTTTGATTTAAAAATTCTCCTATTCATACCATTCCAAGGTTGCTTGCTCTCTTCATTGGCAGGCTGCTGTCACCTTTGAAGATGGCCAGGTCCCCATCGATGTTGCCTACTACCAATTCATTTTCCTGAGACAAAATAAAATTCAGAATGACCAACATATATAAACAATATGTAGAATGACAGACCACAAATATTTAGGATCACTGAAAAGAGTAGGTGGAATAAATATCCTATTGTGAATAATAATGACAATAATTTCGATAATTATCATCACCATAAAAGTGACGTCCAATAGTTGCTTCATAATTAATAATGGTGATTATGACAATGCTGCATTGCTGAACAGATACAGGTCTGTGAACAATTTTGAGTCAAATACATTTTAGGGCTATATATATCCTGGCCCAACCATTAATTGCCACATTGATACAGAATGTTAGAACCAAACTTCTTGTGTTTGGTACTGGTGGTGCTCTCTGCATATATAAATGTAAATGAATGTGTGTGCGTGTGTGTGTGTGTACGAGATCGAGAGAGAGAGAGAGCGAGAGAATGTGTCAGGTGTGTGTATTTAAGATGTTTATGTGTGTGTGTGTGTGTGTGTGTGTGTGTGTGCGTGTCTGCATGTGTGTGTGTGTGTGTGCGTGTCTGCATGTGTGTGTGAGTGTCTGCATGTGTACTTGCTTGTGTGTGTGTGTGCGCGCGCACACGTGTCGGGGTGTGTGTATTTTTTTTCCTTTGTCTAAAAAAATCGCAATTACAACCACGATGACCACTTACGCCATCGTTGTCTACGTCACCGAGCACCATCGACTGCGTGACAACGTTGCCGGTGAAGTGCAGCTCGATTTTGTCCACAAACGAAACATTCCTCCACATCATTCTGACAGCAGGGGCCGCCGGAGACGGGAATTGCTTGTGCTGTGAGATTGAACTTGCGATGCTGCTTCTTTCCACCATTTCTAAGGGGACTGCATTCCGAAAGTAGGTTGATCAAGGGACGTTACTCTTTGTCTACTTTCACTTTCGAAGTTGCAACGTATTTTAATGACACTGCCATTGCAAACATGATGTCATTAATACTGTATTGAAACCTGGGAGCATGTTTTCTTAAAGTGATGTTGTTTTGGAAATTTTGTAGCCATGCAAGTTTTTCGATAGTGTTAATCATCATCATGAATGTTGAAGGTATTCACTTGTTTCGTTGACCTAAAATTTTTTTTAAAATATCTGGTATCTTTATGTATTGCTGTTATTATTCTGTAATACAGCTGAGATAAGGGTCCCCTATACGTGATTGACGAACTGCTAACAAACATGTGTTTCGTTGTTGTTGTTAGAGTGTGTATGTGTGTACATGAGCTTGCATGTATGGCATTTGTGTTTTCATGTGTGTGTATGTGTGTGTGTGTGTATACGAGGCACAGTAATTGGCTATATACATCTTATCTTTTGATGGATGCTTTTTAGCAATATATGAAGTTGTTTGCTATCCTTTGCTTACTCATCTGTTTCTGTCAGTTTGCTTTATGCTTCTGTTCAGTGAACCACACGTAAAAGTCACACACACACACACACACACCATACTACCTCCACATTTATTTATTTATTTATTTTATGGAATTTATGTCGCGCACATATCTCAACCACGGATTCAAGGCGCAGGGATTTATTTATGCCGTGTGAGATGGAATTTTTTACACAATATATCACGCATTCACATCGGCCAGCAAACCTCAAGCCTATTAGGGCGAGCATTCACCTTTCACGGCCTATTTTTCCAAGTCACACGGTATTTGGTGGACATTTTTATCTATGCCTATACAATTTTGCCAGGAAAGACCCTTTTGTCAATCGTGGGATCTTTAACGCGCACATCCCAATGTAGTGTACACGAAGGGACCTCGGTTTTTCGTCTCATCCGAAAGACTAGCACTTGAACCCACCACCTAGGTTAGGAAAGGGGGGAGAAAATTGCTAACGCCCTGACCCAGGGTCGAACTCGCAACCTCTCGCTTCCGAGGCAAGTGCGTTTACCACTCGGCCACCCAGACCACATCCAATCATCACCACACACACATTTTGGTACTTTTTGTGATGTCACAAGCTATAGATAACTGGAACAAAATTTGACTTTCAGGGCAACTTGAGTTTTAATGCATCCAGTTTGAAGAAACAAAAACGACTAGCAACATTAAGAAAAACAAGCAACAGAAAAATATAACACGATTGACAGAAAAGACAGGACAGAAATTGCATGCAGAGTAAAAGAGAAAGACTTCTTGACAAAGAGGTAACAGTCAAAAAAAGAAATAGACAAGTCGCGTAAGGCGAAATTACTACATTTAGTCAAGCTGTCGAACTCACGGAATGAAACTGAACGCACTGTATTTTTTTCACCAAGACACTGAGTACAGCCGGCTTCGTCAATCCCCGCGAGAAGGAAATCGCTCACCTCCCACGTGCAAAACGCAGTAATATGCACACGCCAGAATAGCGCGGTAGCGTATTGTGCTAAGCAGGAAAGCGCGCTTTTCTGTATTCGTGTTAACTTTCTGAGCTTGTTTTGAATACAACCTATCATATCTATATGTTTTTGGAATCAGGAAACGATAAAGAATAAGATGAAATCATTTTTGGATCGATTTCTTAAATTTTAATCGTAAGACTAATTAATCTATTTTCGTTAATTGTGATCACATTTTAACCCTTACACTGGTGCAATTCTGTAACACATGTTACATAGCCACTGGTGAATTAACAATAACAGAGAGAAAAATAACAAAAACGGTCATATAGATTTTCGCAGCCATGGGAGGTAATCGGAACCGACCAAACAGACTGAGCCAGTAGCGCGACATATGTCGTGACAACCAGGTGACATGACAACCAGGTGACAGTATACGTAAAGTAGCGCGACATATGTCGCGACAACCAGCCTAAGGGTTAAGAGTAACCATGACATCTGTAAATATTTTTAGATTCAGAATGTCATGAAGAATACGATGCAATCAATTTTAAATCTGTTTGCGAAAAATCGATTTTAATGACAACTTTAATGAGCAAACTCATTAATTAATTTGTAAGCCTCCAAGCTGAAATGCAATACCAAAGTCCGGGCGTCGTCGAAAATTACTTTACCAAAATTTCAACCAATTTGGTTTAAAAATGAGAGCGTGACAGTGCCGCCTCAACTTTCACGAAAAGCCGGATATGACGTCATCAAAGACATTTATCAAAAAAATGAAAAAAACGTCTGGGGATATCATACCCAGGGACGGGCGCTGTGGCGGGGTGGTAAGACGTCGGCCTCGTAATCGGAAGGTTGAGGGTTCGAATCCCGGCCGCGGCCGCCTGGTGGGTTAAGAGTGGAGATTTTTCCGATCTCCCAGGTCAACTTGTGTGGAGACCTGCTAGTGACTTATCCCCCTTCGTGTGTACACGCAACCACAAGACCAAGTGCGCACGGAAAAGATCCTGTAATCCATGTCAGAGTTCGGTGGGTTATGGAAACACGAAAATACCCAGCATGCTTCCTCCGAAAGCGGCGTGTGGCTGCCTAAATGGCGGGGTAAAAACGGTCATACACGTAAAATTCCACTCGTGTAAAAACACGAGTGTACATGGGAGTTTCAGCCCATGAACGCAGAAGAAGAAGATCATACCCAGGAACTCCCATGTAAAATTTCATCGGTCTAGTAGTTTTCTCTAAATCGCTCTACACACACACATACACTACACCCTCGTCTCGATTCCCCCCTCTACGTTAAAATATTTAGTCAAAACTTGACTAAATGTAAAAAAAAAACACGAAAAATTAAGCTAAATAAATGTTCCTGAAGTACATTAAACAGCTTGACTGATTATAAGACATTTTTCAAGCTGGTGAAACATTCAAAACAAAAGACTTAATACGTTTTTTAAATCATTTTTGTTCTACCACACAATGAACTGCAATTTGCAAAGAATACAGTTTTCTTGCATAACCCATGTGCATTTTCACATTCAGGTTTATTCAGGAAGAACATAAACATAAAATACCGGTACCCATCAGAAATTGCATTGGAAACAACAGTGGTTGCATCGTTACGTTATAATTTTTCACTTTCCCTGGCAGTGTCACTCTTCACTTTCACTGAAATTAAATACTATAGGAGCAATCATGAAAGACATGTGCATCAACTGACAAAGTGAACTGCACAATATCTCATAAGATTCTTTTAGACGTGAACACAAGACTGTAGAATGCAAACACATTCTTTCGTTTTGTCCAAGCGAAAGGTAAAGAAGAAGGACCAGGAGCAAGAACGACACTTTGTTCAGGTTCTACAAGAAAATACAATGCCCATGAACTGTGTTGTATCTACAGAATGACATGTGGTAAGCTAGTACAGCTACAAGTAGAAGCAATCCCTCATTCTTGGACTATATCAAAGCAGGTACATGTACATGTAACTCTAGCAACTGGCTGGTAGATTTTAACTATATATATATACATGTACAGGCATGCCACACATATTGAAATCATATCTTCAAATCCCTTGAGCAATCTGTCTCAGATAGTTACATATCCTGACATTTCAATGAGGGTAAGATTTAAATGTAACTGCGAGTATATATCCAGCTGTACTGTATTAACCTTCCAAAATGGTCGCAGTACTTTAACCCTTATCACAAAATGTTTTTTCTTTCCTTCACCATTAAAGACAACGCAACTTCCTAAATACCTGTTCCCATCTAAACACCCTTCCCGTCACCATTAAATTAAAGGAGCAGACCAACAAAAGATTCCCAGAATTATATGTACTACATGTACTGCCTTATTAGCGTTTTCTTAATTTGTTATTCATGCTGTTATTGTGTTAATGACACTTACCACACAGAACTAATGGTGAATGATACTGCATAAAAAACCAATGTATTATGGCGGATTTCTGGTTGAAACTAATAATGTTCATTCATTTTTGATTTTTAATGTTGAGCAGCTCCTTCAATTCATATATATATATATATATATCTTTAAATGTTCAGAGTTACCCATAAAAGCAGAAACAGTCTGTCATATCATGTTTGATGTTACACTACAATTTTCAAGAGCTGATAGGAGAAAACAGATGACAGCGTGAAGAAGAAAAGAGCTGAAACCCAGAAATACCAGAACCACACACACATTTCAGGTAAATAAAGAGAAAATGTTTCTTCTCTTGCTTGAGATTCAGTGAAGCATTCATTCAGGTAAGCAGCGGAATAGAAGCTGTTTGTTTACAATTAAGTTACAAAATACAGCTGTTGTCATTCCTCCCATGTCCTCGAAGTCTATAAATCAGGCATGGGAATTGAAAATTGTAAAAAAGGCTGAAAATTTATAACTGAAGACGCGAAGCGTCAAGTCGACGGAGCGAAGCGCCTAGCCTTACTAGGGGGGTCCAGGGGCATGCCCCCCCGGAAAAAAAATTCTCCAAAGAACCCAGATGGTGCAATCTGGTGTCATCTGAGCTCCAAGTTTGCCATTAAATTCTGTTTTTAGAATCAGAGTTTTTAGTACCAATTTTTTCTTTTTTGAAGAAAAAAAATATATACATGTATTATATGGTTTAAATTTGTTAAAAAATTTGATCTGTTGAGACAAACAGGAAAATGTAACTTGTAACACAATCTGTGCAATCTGGTTTACTTTCAAACATAAAAGTTCAAGTAACTGAGGCAGTGCGTGAACAAAGTACGGAAAGTTTTCGCGGACTTTTGCGCAAAGGCAAAAGTAACCGGTGCTTTTTTTGTGTGCCTCCCCCCTTTATTTTTTCGGCGGA
This sequence comes from Littorina saxatilis, assembly GCF_037325665.1. Lineage (NCBI taxonomy): Eukaryota > Metazoa > Mollusca > Gastropoda > Littorinimorpha > Littorinidae > Littorina > Littorina saxatilis. The sequence goes on along the minus strand of NC_090251.1, from coordinate 23,121,775 downwards.
CACTTTTGCATTTTCGGCGGAAAATTTTTTTTTCCGTTCGGCGGACAATTCCCATGCCTGATAAATAATCTCTCAAAGCAAAGAGTGTCAATATTGATTTAAAGGTTAATAACATTATATTGCCAAATAATACTGGCGATTAGTTCGCAGTCTGATTCTTTTCAATCCTGTTTCGAGTACACAGCTGAAGGTTTTCTTTTCTCTTTACAAGGCATTAGCGATTTCTTTTCAGATGCACTTTCTTTCTTGCATGCATTCTCCTAGTGTGTGGTTTTTTTTTTACTTCTTCTTTCAGTTTTTATGGTATTTATTTATCTTTACAAGTATTCTACTTTCAAACATACTGAACAATTATTCATTCAAGTTTATGGAAATGAACATGGATTTTGGTCAATAATGAAATGATACAATTTTGTATTACCCGCGAAAGTCAGAATGATAGGTAACCAAAGTTGACAACATACAATCCAGGACACTCACAATATTTTGGCATTTACAAATAACAAAGGAGGGAAAACAAAGAGAAAAAAGGAAAGTGTAAAGCTCACACACTCAAACTTTATCCTGCAAAAGACAGAAAGAAAATGTTGTTACAACGTATGGACGGAGTGATCTTGACTTCCAAATGGAGAGAGATGAAATAAATTTGAAAGAGAGAGAGAGAGAAAGAGAGAGAGAGAGAGAAAGAGAGAGAGAGAGAGAGAGAGAGAGAGAGAGAGAGAGAGAACATAAACATGAGAATACAAAACAAACATTGTAACAGTAAAGGATAACAGCGCAGAACACACAAAAAAAACAAGAAAACAGCCCCCACAAAAATGCAGTCAACTTGGTTTTAACTTTATTCGTATCATGCATAACATAAACAAGTACTGTTTGTAATTAAACACTCAAAAATGTCAGCAAGGTTAAGCAGGCAACTTTCCATGCATGCCTTAATTTGTGCAACAACCATTTATACCAGTAAGTTGATGTAATCCACTTCATCCCTTGAATTTCAGTTCATATACTCATGAGTATGCAGAAATCACACGCATCAGCAACACGTACGTACTACATGTACAATAATAGATCATCCATACACACTCAGCTTTGTTTCCAGAACATATGTCATTTTAGAAAGTGAGGGTGACCCATACTCTTTTCTTTTTTTTTCAATATGTGAAGGTGGGAAAATTTCTTTCAACATAAAATAAACAGAGAGATCTTGTATTTTAACCAGACAAATTACTTTGTTCTTCAAAGCTCAGTTTGGATTGGATTGGATTGGATTGGATAAGATTTATAGTCCAGTGAGGTTACCCTCATGGAAATTCGGGCTGCTTTCTCCCTGGAAAAAGCGAGCTGCCATACAATACGGCGCTACCCATATTTTTTTTTCTTTCCTGCATGCGTGTATTCATGTTTCCTGAGACTTAATGCCGTGTGAGATGGAATTTCACAGTGAAATAAAAAAAAACATGAAAAAAAAGAGTATGCATCAGTGAATGAAACCAATGGATATGGTGGCAAAGTTTTTTTTAATCATTATTCATCATGGTAGTATTGATTCAGTGATACCTCTAATTTAAGACCTTTTCTTTTTCCAGATTTATTTCTCAGGATTTCTCAGTAGAAAGCCTCCACACTTGCATAATCTCCATTTTAAGACAGCCCTTAAAATAGCTGAAAGCTTTATTTTAAGTAGAATTTGTTTGAGTTCTTAAAACTAAGGGACCACAGATGTGGCAACGCCAATCTACACATGATTGCAACACATCCCAAACTAAGGCGTGTGATCCAAAAATGCTTGTAGTGAAATTTGCAAAAATAATCTCATTCATAAAATAATGCTCAGGACAACTGTTAGAATAATACATGGGTGGGACTGAATAATGTCATGAATCCTGGAGGGGGCCCCCAGATGCTGAAGGATTTGTATAATTAACAACCAAAAAAACGTCACCACAGACATTACAAATCCGGATTTCCGGAATAATCCCACCCATGATAATAAGTTAGAGTCTACTTTTTTCAAGGGTACATAAGATCGTAACAACAAACATTCTGATCATATTGCAAAAACAAACAAAAACAAAATAATGTGAGATGAAACACGTAATACATGCAACATTTCCTTATGGAGTTGCAAACACTCCTTTACAAACATATAACAAAACTCACATTAATGTTTTACTGAATTTCAAATTAACATTACAAAACGCACAGGGTACACACACAAAAACTTTCACTTCCATGTGAATCACTACAATTGCATTTGACCCCCCCCCCCCCCCACACTGCATCCAACTTGCCAGAACCCACTGAATCTCATAATGATGAGATTTACCATACTGCCTTGCAAAGCTGCTGGCACATTAAATAATGCACACACACACACACACATACCCACTCTCTCTCTCACACACAAATACACATTCATTGACATGCACACGCAGAGACAAATACCCACACCGCTGGCACCAGACAACAAGGAAAGCTATTATACCATAGAGTTTGACTCTCCCGCCCTGTCTGCAAGCTGCAAAGGAGAAAAAGAACAATAAATCATCTTATATTTCCTAACTCTGCTGCAAATTAGACAATGTAAATACGGTACATTAAAAAACATATTTTTAGAAGTTTCACAATGATTTCTTATTCCACACTTATTTTACTCACAAATTTGAAAGGTTCATTACATGCTCATCTTCTTACCTTTCATTACTGTCATATTTTCACTGGAAAACACTTTGTGGAGAAAATAGCATTATGTTCATGTATTGTGTTGTTGTTGTCGTTGCCATGGCTGCAGTCCTCACAGATTCAACAACTAGTGGTGACCCTTCAAGTAATAACATTTAGTGGTTTGTTTAAAGATTTGCACAAGCAATGACTGCAGAAAAAATAACAACGGGGCTTTACTCGTTGCTTCATAGTAATACAACAATAGTGACTCCATACAACAAAAGCTTGAGTTGACTCAGACCTAAAGAAAAGGAAAAGACTGTAGAAAGAACTTACTGATCGAATTCCAGGCAGGTTGAGTATAGTCCCTACCACTGGTACTCGCCGCAAAAAGTTTACAGCAACTGGGACGAAACCGCTGAAAATAGAAATATATCATATATCATACCAATTACCATTTGTAAATGATGTCTACTTTCTGAAACAGACGGACATTTTAACATTAAGAACATCAACACACTTGCATCCCAAACATGTAAAACTCTTGACTTTTCTTGATAAGCCAAGATGAATGGAGTATAAAACTACATGAGGTGGGTCATGAAGCATTTTATTTTTTCTTTCCGAACCATTTTCCAGTCAGCAGGAAAGTGTTAGCAACACCATTTTAGACTCATCCAAAACAAATCAATAAAGAGCATTTGTCACAGGAGATGATCAATGGACCAGCCTGCCAGCAGGAAGGTGCTGTAATCCTATTAATGTTACATGCAGCATTGATATCCAGTTGTCACGACTTTAGTGTGTGCCAGAGAAACAGTTCAGCCACCAGCCATGTTTTCAGTACATGTATCAGTATCACTAACGCCGTCACTAACACTGCTCAACGTTAACAAATAATGACTTCAGTGCTACAAACGATTGCTTATAAATTTCCCAAATATTATACAAACTTAAAATTAAGTTTTCCTATTTCATTTGGCTGGAGGTATGAAGCCCCCCCCCCCCCCTACCCCTTTTTTGTTGTTTTGTTTTTGTTGGAGAAAAGATGAAAATCCCTGGGATACACTCGGATATCTGGAGGATGTGGAACATTGCACATCATTCACATTTGTTTCCAAGATGCTGAAATACGTGTAACTGAAAGGTGTGCATCTCACTGAATATGCATGATCCAGCAAACTCACCCGAAGAGTAAAAAGAAGCCATACATTTCCAGAATCATTCCAACTACTGGCCAGCCCAGCAAGACAATCAAGATGCCGCCAGCAAAGAAGCCAGTAGCTTTAACCTTGTGCTTCTGGAAGAAAAATCTAAATGTTCTCTCCAGACCTATGACGAAGGTCAGCCCACAGATGAAAAGTATCTGAAAACCAAATCATTTGTGAACATTAGAATATGCCAGACTTCAATGGATAAGGCTCTCTGTTTAATAACAAGTCGCGTAAGCCGAAAATACAACATTTAGTCAAGTAGCTGTCGAACTCACAGAATGAAACTGAACGCAATGCAACGCAGCAAGACCGTATACTCGTAGCATCGTCAGTCCACCGCGCACGGCAAAGGCAGTGAAATTGACAAGAAGAGCGGGGTAGTACTTGCGCTGAGAAGGATAGCACGCTTTTCTGTACCTCTCTTCGTTTTAACTTTCTGAGCGTGTTTTTAATCCAAACATATCATATCTATATGTTTTTGGAATCAGGAACCGACAAGGAATAAGATGAAAGTGTTTTTAAATTGATTTGGACAATTTAATTTTGATAATAATTTTAAAATTTTTAATTTTCAGAGCTTGTTTTTAATCCAAATATAACATATTTATATATTTTTGGAATCAGAACATGATAAAGAATATGATGTATGTAAATTTGGATCGTTTTATAAAAAAAATATTTTTTTTTACAATTTTCAGATTTTTAATGACCAAACTCACTCATTAGTTTTTAAGCCACCAAGCTGAAATGCAATACCGAACCCCGGCCTTCGTCGAAGATTACTTGACCAAAATTTCAACCAATTTGGTTGAAAAATGAGAGCGTGACAGTGCCGCCTCAACTTTCATGAAAAGCCGGATATGACGTCATCAAAGACATTTATTGAAAAAATGAAAAAACCGTATGGGGATTTCATACCCAGGAACTCTCATGTCAAATTTCATAAAGATCGGTCCAGTAGTTTAGTCTGAATCGCTCTACACACACACACAGACAGACAGACAGACACACACACATACACCACGACCCTCGTCTCGATTCCCCCCTCTACGTTAAAATATTTAGTCAAAACTTGACTAGATATAATAAAACGAACCCAAAAAAATATTCACAAAAAGGAAGAGGAGAGGTTTAAATCACACAAAAACAGCATATAAAGTTATGAAAATGAATTACATCTTTAACATCCTAAGGAAGTGTTTTTTTGACTAACCATCAAGCCAGTTCAGCACCAAAACATGTCAAGTTGACATACTGTTTCACTGAAATGTTTACACTGAGTAAAGAACACAAATAACTCACATTTCCAATAGCCAGCAAGCCTTTGTCAAAGAACATCATCATCCCCAGGAAAAGGAATGCAATGCCAAATCCTGCCAACCCCACCCCTATCTCTGCAATTGCAAAAAAATAAAAGTGTTTAAAAAAATTATTTTTGAGCATCCTGTAGGTCTTTACTACCCGTCATAAAAAACGTCTGTATGCAGATGCGTTTGAGTGCAGATCTTTGTGATAAGGTGATTTATTCTCCTACCATGTTCAGCAAACATAATGATTTTATACGAGGTAGTGTCAATACAGTGGAACAGACAAAACAGACACCTCCACAAATCAAATTCACAAAAGCAAGGTTCCCGCATTAAAATCGAAAAAAAATCAGAACAGCTAACACTAAATAAATATTGCATGTGGTGGTAAGACGTCGGCCTCCTAATCGGGAGGTCGTGAGTTTGAATCCTGGTCGCTGCCGCCTGGTGGGTTAAGAGTGGAGATTTTTCCGATCTCCCAGGTCAACTTATGTGCAGACCTGCTAGTGACTTAACCCCCTTCGTGTGTACACGCAAGCACAAGACCAAGTGCACACGGAAAAGATCCTGTAATCCATGTCGGAGTTCGGCGGGTTATGGAAACACAAAAATACCCAGCATGCCTACTCAACGAAAGCGGAGTGAGCTGACTATGCTCTCAGAGTATAGTGTGGGGAACCCAAATGGGTAAACGAGTGGGCGGGGATGTAGCTCAGTCGGTAGCGCGCTGGATTTGTATCCAGTTGGCCGCAGTCAGCGTGAGTTCGTCCCCACGTTCGGCGAGAGATTTATTTCTCAGAGTCAACTTTGTGTGCAGACTCTCCTCGGTGTCCGAACACCCCCGTGTGTACACGCAAGCACAAGACCACGTGCGCACAGAAAAGATCCTGTAATCCATGTCAGAGTTCGGTGGGTTATAGAAACACAAAAATACCCAGCATGCTTCCTCCGAAAACGGCGTACGGCTGCCTAAATGGCGGGGTAAAAAACGGTCATACACGTAAAATTCCACTCGTGCAAAAAACACGAGTGTACGGGGGAGTTTCAGCCCACGAACGCAGAAGAAGGAGAAGAAGAAAGGTAAACGAGCTCACACGTAACCAGACAATTCTGGAACGCTGAAGAAGAAGAAGAAGAAGTATTGCATGTCAAAGGAAAGAACAATCACATTTGTACCAAAAACAGTAAGTACTGTTCACCTATCTTGTCTAACAACAAGTCGCGTAAGGCGAAAATACAATATTTAGTCAAGTAGCTGTCGAACTCACAGAATGAAACTGAACGCAATGCCATTTTTCAGCAAGACCGTATACTCGTAGCATCGTCAGTCCACCGCTCATGGCAAAGGCAGTGAAATTGACAAGAAGAGCGGGGTAGTACTTGCGCTGAGAAGGATAGCACGCTTTTCTGTACCTCTCTTTGTTTTAACTTTCTGAGCGTGTTTTTAATCCAAACATATCATATCTATATGTTTTTGGAATCAGGAACCGACAAGGAATAAGATGAAAGTGTTTTTAAATTGATTTGGACAATTTAATTTTGATAATAATTTTTATATATTTAATTTTCAGAGCTTGTTTTTAATCCGAATATTACATATTTATATGTTTTTGGAATCAGCAAATGATGGAGAATAAGATAAACGTAAATTTGGATCGTTTTATAAATTTTTATTTTTTTTTACAATTTTCAGATTTTTAATGACCAAAGTCATTAATTAATTTTTAAGCCACCAAGCTGAAATGCAATACCGAAGTCCGGGCTTCGTCGAAGATTACTTGACCAAAATTTCAACCAATTTGGTTGAAAAATGAGGGCGTGACAGTGCCGCCTCAACTTTCACGAAAAGCCGGATATGACGTCATCAAAGACATTTATCAAAAAAATGAAAAAAACGTTCGGGGATTTCATACCCAGGAACTCTCATGTCAAATTTCATAAAGATCGGTCCAGTAGTTTAGTCTGAATCGCTCTACACACACACACAGACAGACAGACAGACAGACACACGCACATACACCACGACCCTCGTTTCGATTCCCCCTCGATGTTAAAATATTTAGTCAAAACTTGACTAAATATAATGATGCTATGGCATGCTAAAAGGTGTAGGTCTCATTGTTCTCAGAAGCTATAAAAGGCGGTTATTGAAGAGGTTTTAGCGGGTAATGTGATATAAGACTTATACATGCCCACCGTGGCTGTCATCTTCGACATGCCAGCATTACGCTTGTCTCGTCAAAGACAAAGTATCAAGATAAAATCATGATGATAAGTGGCGAGAGATGAGGACTGCGTGTTTTTCTGTTCTCCAAGTTAAAGAGATTTTCTGTTTGAGATTTGGATCTTGAACACAGTCACATTCAAATACCGACGCGAGTCTGCACAAAGTTGACCCTGGAAAATAAATCCTTCACCGAACCTGAGATTCGAACTCACGCCGATAGCTACGAACTTGCTACAAAGCAAGTGCACTACCCACTGCCCTCGAGATAAAAGGAGAGACCAGACCTGGGAACCCCTGTTTTGCACTTGGAGTATACTTAGACAAACTTGGAGTATTTTCAGAAACAATGAGCGTACTCGATCACACCGCGTTTGAACACCCATGATTCAAACATGCTTCACACACGTCCGTCGCACCGTTAATAAAGTTTACAAATACATGTAAAAACAAATTCGTCTTTCAATGTTTACTGACAACAACTAATCATGTGTCAAAATACTGAATCGGCCTCGGGATGCGCTTGTTAAGAAAAGTAGCCTTGGTATTTTTCTCGTCGTATTTTGTTCCCACTGAACGTACTGATCGTATTCTAGACAATCATGCGTACAAAATACGGCGAAATCGTATGGGTTCCCAGGTCTGAGAGACCAAATCAAATAACATTTTTTATTTTACGAGGGTTGTGGCATAAGCAATATAAACAGGCTTTTTTTCAACCAGCCCTCACCCAGAGAGGGACTACTCTAATGACATATATATATATTTATTCATATCTAAAAAAAATAAAAATTTTAAAACAGAAGAGAGAGAGAGAGAGTACATAGAGCGAGAGACTCTCAGAGAGAGAGAGAGAATACAGAGAGCGAGAGACTCTCAGAGAGAGAGAGAGAGGAACAGAGCAAAGTTTTGTTTATGCCTAGCTAGGATGTGAAAACGCAGTGGGGAAAGATGAAGAAAATGTTGCATGCCATGACTGTTAGCAGTGGGCGCATAAAGATTTCACTTCCCTCACTGAGCGTGAGTTCAATTGTGTTGCTGAAGGCAATCCCTGCATTCACTGGGTCTGCATCAGGGGAAGGGGGTGAAAAAGCAAGGATCAAAGCCAAGCTTAATCTGCTGACGAAACTGGTCTGGTCAGGTAAGGGTAGGTTGCAGGAGCCAGTATTGGCTATCATCGCAACGGAAACTGGGAGAGCGCAGCGCCTAATTAAAAAATGTTCTCTCTCTCTATCTATATATATACGACCAGTGTTTTGCGTTTATCTCCCTTCCTTCGTGTGGCGTCAATCCATATTCCCGTTACTATTTTTAGAAGGTCACTGTCCACAACGCTTTCATCCCGGCGAAGCCGGATATTCCCGTTACTATTTTTAGAAGGTCACTGTCCATAACGCTTTCATCCCGGCGAAGCCGTGTATTCCTCTACTTCTTCCCGGTATTCGGCTCTACTTCTTCCCGGCGAAGCCGGGTATCATTCGGCTCTACTTCTTCCCGTATATATATGGGCATAGTGATGTTAAAAGTTTTTCCTTGCTCTACAGTTTCTTTAAAACTAAAAGTTCCTGAAACCGATAGAATCAATGGCAGACTGGAGAGAGAGAGAGAGAGAGAGAGAGAGAGAGAGAGAGAGAGAGAGAGAGAGAGAGAGAGGGGGGGGGGTAAAACGAGCAGACAGACAGTAGGATTACAGGATTGACAGATAAACATCTGTAGCAGACGCTAATAATCTGAAGTGACGTGTCAACAGTACAATCTCAACCCTGATTTTCTCCAGCATTTTTATGTTTCAAAAAGTCAAACTTGTACTTACTCTGGAAGTCTGTGATCTGCATCATCTTGAAAGATTATAACTGTAAACCAACTAAGGAACCAAAGGAATACTGACGTCCGTCAGACCATATTATTTTGTGTTGTCAGTGACACGCCGGAAAGTGTCGCCGGATGCTCCACGCTATGAGCTAACATTTGAGAAAAACTGAAAATGAGAACAAAGCCAAACACGAATACAGTCTGTTTGAGAATTAGACGGGGCAGACTAACTACGGAACGCGGATCGTATCAACTGATGCATCAAATTGATGCATCCAAAACTAATATTTGATGCATCATTTTCACAATTTGATGCATCATTTTCACAAAAGGATGCATCATTTTCAAAAAGGATACATCATTTTCAAAAACTGATGCATCCGATACGAAAATGATGCATCCTTTTGGAAAATGATGCATCATTTTGATGCATCACTTTCGGTTTTGTATGCATGCGAAAGATCATTCATTTCCGGTCTTTCCGTAAGAAATGCCTGAGCACGGAAAAACTTGAAATGACATTTTGACGAATATAAACAGATTGGTTAGATAAAACAAAAATAAACGTACAACATACCATTAAATAGGGAACAAGTCAAAGTCACGGCATTATGCATTTTAAGGCATTTTTTGTTTTGTTTGTGGTTTGTTTTCTGTGCACACGAAGTTTTGACGCCCTTGACCTTCGACTCAAACTTTCGTTTTCCGACGTTCGTTTCGCTTCGTATTCCGGTTCAAATTTTGCTTTTTGCTCGGCACTTTCCGGGAAAACCCGAAAATTCTGGGATGCATCAAATTGTAAAAATGATGCATCAAATTCTTGGTTTTTGGATGCATCAATTTGATGCATCAGTTGATACGATCCGCGTTCCGTAACTAACTGCAGTGAGCTAACTGCTTCAAGTCAATACATGCCCATTCCCTGTAGGCTACAAAACCAATCTTACAAAGTTCCAATCTCACAAAGTTTTCAGTGCAGAAAATAATATCATTTTCATTTCCGTTGATTTGAATTTAATAGTATGTTTTTAAGTCAGTGAAAAGAGTTATTTAAGGTAACACTCCGATGCCGCTAAACAGGCACGCCACTGTTCCAGCTGTCCTATAAAAGAGAAGGATTATTTATTAAACTAGAAGAACTAAACACTTTTTTTCTGGGAATATTGATGTTGACTATCATTTGAATACGAAACTACGGGTTGTATTTACACTTTCAACATGGCGGCTTCCACGAAAATCTCAACAGCGCTGAAGATGCTTCTGTGTCTTTTGCTGTTCATCCCAACGAACCAGCTGTGTGCTTACGCGCAAGATGACGAAGAAATACCGAAAGTCGGTAAGAATGCTTTCAATTATACTCTTACGGTATTTGGGTATGATTATCATGCCTTCTCTACATTTAATGTCACCGGCTGTCTGATGCGGGGGCTGGTCCGTGGCCGATGATCAGCGACTCAAACCGTTACTGATTAGCAATAAAACCCGGAAGATAAATTATACACAGACACAGTTCTGCTTTATCTGTCTGAAGCTGTTAGTGTTAAACACTTACATCTGCATTAACGGCTTCAACCATAGAAATGTCACATTTATGTCTATTCAAAACAGAAAGCAGTGTTACCGTGAAGGCTTGTTTTAGTTATTTTTTCTTTTTTGTTTGTGTATTATATATATATATATCCCATGACCTCCCTTCTTTGTCTCTGTTACTTCAGTATGGGTATATATGTTGTATTTTTATAGCTCAATAAATACATCATGGACTCCAAAAAATATATGATAGTGCAGATTCCGATTTGGGCAAAGGACTACTTTCCTCCCGACCTTTGACCTCGCGCTGAACAATGTGACACATTTGTATGAAGTTCTAAAATCGTATTGCACGGCTCAGAAAACCATATCAGTTGCACGCAAAAATGAATCTCAGAACTGATCTGATGTATGAGATGCAATAAGCAAAAGTTTCTTTCATTATGAAAGCAATGCAGGTCGAAAAAAACGAACATTCAACTTACAAGATAACCAGATGCTAGCGAACCAAAACAAAAACACGAGTACCCTCCCCTTGCATCGTTAGCAGACGACTTTTGAGAATCTGTCGGTAGTGTGTTTTGGTGTGCGCCTTCAGCTATCAAACATCGGCTGTTTCACGTGTTTTGCGAGCAAGTCTACTCTTTTGCCTGGCTCTGCAGTAAGTCCACATATTTTTCCGTAATCCAGTCATATTCCTTCAAAATGCAATCAATCGGCGGTGACAGACGTGTCGGTCGCGTTTTCCTCACACCCATACCAGTTTAAGTTCATCCATGCAAACACACTCGCAAAACAGTTTATCACGTAGATACATTTCAAATAGGGAGCAAATGGTTAAATCTAAACCTACATATTTGTTCCCTAAAATGTGCTTCTCTGTCAATAAGCCTAATTCCACACGTTCGAGAAAAACAACGTGGAATCGATTCTGAATCGAGTAAGCCAAATGGGTCCCAAACCCGTTTCGCCCGTTCTGCCGACCTGAAACGCAAAACAAAAGAATTGTGCGCTTCAACTAAATTAATTTCTATTCGACTTCATTACTTTCTTGCAACTTATGAACCTTTACTTAAAGCTTTTAAATGGTCTGAAAGTAGTGTTACCGCGTACTTATCGATGCACTCATTCGTTTTATTTTTTCAGCGACGGTCACTTAGTTTAAGGTTGCAAAAGGGCTAAGTCTCGCTGGCAACAGTTTTACCCTGCACAGATCGCAACAGTGCCGCTAGTAGTCTACACTTTGTGTTTGATGGTAGAATGGGATATACAGATTACAACACTCGTGGTTTTTTATATGGCTTGTATTTCAGTCAAGACCCAGCGGGAATATCAATCGAGAGCCACTCGCCAGAGGCTCGTGTCTCCCGATGATATTCATCCGCTGGGTCTTGACTGAAATACAAGCCATATAAAAAACCACTCGTGTTGTAACCTATACATACACTCTGGAACTTGCAATAGACCCTATCGGTATTCCAAGCTCTCGTAATCTCTCGCAAACTTCAGAGCATAGCAAAGCATGCGGTACAGCGATCTCGTGCGAGCTGCACAAGCCAATTGGTTCGAAGTTCTTGCGATGTTCAAAGCAAAACAAAGAGCGTGTCTCGCGAGAGCTGCTCAGATACCGAAAAGGTCTATTGCATTTAATCGAGATAGTTAATTCTTCTCATGCAAGCAAGGATGAAGAGTGGAAAGAGTAGTAGTGTCACACAATATGGTTACAGTACACACTTTATCCCCGAGTACCCTAGTACAAGGGTCCAGCAGACTTTAATTGTGTGTCTGTGTGTCTCGACTTAACAGCTTATTGCTGGGAAACTACTGGGCGCAGTTCGTTCAAAAGTTGATACACTAACTTGATAATAGGTCCGATTGATCGTATTAAAACTTCATAATGTTACCTGGGACCTAAATGCGAAATAAACCACAAAAAAACGACTTGGCGGTGGGAGGAATTTGCGGTGCAACAGCCAGCCAGGCAGTCTGATAGAACGGTGCAAGGTCTCGGCAAACCAAGACTATGCCATACTCGTAGCAAAGCCGCCGAATGGTACCGTAAACCAAGAATAGTGACGTAAGAAAATAGAATGTCGTCTTTTGATTTGGAACGTGACGTGTTTTAGAATGGAGATGTGGTAGTGTGTGTGTGTGTGTGTGTGTGTGTGTGTGTGTGTGTGTGTGTGTGTGTGTGTGTGAGTGTGTGTGAGAGAGAGGGAGAGAGAGAAGGAGTGAGGGAGAGAGAGTGTGTGTGTGTGTGTGTGTGTGTGTGTGTGTGTGTGTGTGTGTGTGAATGTCTGAAGAGTACTCGGGTTCAGCGCGAGCGTTTTTATCCCCGAGTACGCTAGTACAAGGGCTCAGCAGACTTTAATTGTCTGTGTGTGTGTGTGTGTGTGTCTTGACTTAACAGCTTATTGCTGGGAAACTACTGGGCGCAGCTCGTTCAAAAGTTGATACACTAACTTGATAATAGGTCCGATTGATCGTATTAAAACTTCATAATGTTACTTGGGACCTAAATGCGAAATAAACCACAAAAAAACGAATTGGCGGTGGGAGGAATTCGCGGTGCAACAGCCAGCCAGGCAGTCTGATAGAACGGTGCAAGGTCTCGGCCAACCAAGACTATGGCATACTTGTAGCAAAGCCGCCGAATGGTACCGTAAACCAAGAATAGTGACGTAATTTCGTCACGGTCGAAAGTCTTTGACGTCAATGCCTCCCTGTAGTCTTTTTCTCTCGCGCGGTGTGTGTGTGTGTGTGTGTGTTCATTTTGTGCACATGTGTTAGTGTTACTGTTTGTGTGTGTGTGTGTGTGTGTGTGTGTGTGTGTGTGTGTGTGTGTGTGTGTGTGTGTGTGTGTGTGTGTGTGTGTAAGAAAGAAAGAGAGAGAGGGAGGGAGTGAGGGAGAGAGAGTGTGTGTGTGTGTGTGTGTGTGTATGTGTGTGTGTGTGTGTGTGTGTGTGTGTGTGTGTGTGTGTGTGTGAATGTCTGAAGAGTACTCGGGTCCAGCGCGAGCGTTTTTTATGCTACACAGTACACGGATGCATTCATCCTTTTCTGCAAGTTTACTCGAATTTGTGTATGTTTTTTACTTTTAACATCAAGAGACTCTAGTCTGACAAATACTAAAAGTGAAATAGAAGCGTACCTGTACGTATTAAGGTCTGATGTTTGTGTACTTCCGCGGCGCTTCATGAGTGTCATATGGAGGGCTGGTGGGCAAATAAGGTACATGCTTCGGCCGTTTAGACTAAAGAAATAGTCACCAGGTGTGCTAACAATGTTTCGGACAGCCTTTCTGACTGTCATGCGCTCCTGTTTTGCCCACCAAGGGCAGTTCCGCATGAATTGTAATGTCAAACCTTGTGAGGAAAAGTACTGCATGTACCACAAGTTGTTGAGAAGAGGGTCTGACTCGGAAAGAGCTGTTGATAATGATACTTTTGATGTCTTTGATAAACTCATAAACTGATAAAGCAGTCCTGATGCTTGAAGAATTTAAAAAAAAAAGTAAAAATTCTGTGTCTGTATTTTTGTCAGGTATTATTGGTGGAGGTATAGGCGGCACAACAGCAGCATACTTCCTGAGGCAGTTGTTTGGAGACAAGTTAAAAGTGGACATACTGGAGGCTGACAAGATCGGGGGTCGTCTGGCACTGATCAACATTGGTGGACAAGACTACGAAGCCGGCGGTGCGATTATTCATCCCAAGAATCGTTACATGGTCAACTTCACGGAGCAGTTTGGTAAGGCAGTTTTGAGTGTTACTTGTACTGTGAAATTTCAAGTGATTGCGCTAGCCATTAGTGATAGCAATTGTGACTGTCAGTGAGAAACCGGTCAAATGAAATATCAGCTGAAGTGAACTGAAGTATGACCGCTTGTCAACTTTATTTAATTAATGTTCATGTATTTTGAGAATGTTTCTGGTAAAATACCGGAAATGTCAAGTTTTTTGTGTCCCTGAAGAAGAACGGCAAAGTATGAGTTTAAAGTGTTGATCTGTAAGTTTCAGGCCGACAGATTGAATAAATGTTTTGATGTCGCTTGACATGACTTTTTTTTCTCACTGTTCTTGTTTTATCTCCTTTTTATGCTCTGATGCTTTGTATTTCTTAGGCTGCAAAGTGAATCTAATGTTTAATACATTCTTTGTTGGCAGGTCTGCATAGAAAAGACCCAAGTAAAGACACTCTGGGTTTGTACAACAGCAAAGATGGACTGTTCTTCAAGACAAGCTCCTGGAAAGCTGTCACCTTGGCCAAGTTGTTTTGGCGCTACGGCTGGGATGTCAAACGCATTCAGGATTGGGTGGCAGAGATGATGGGTTCTTTTGAGAGGTACAGTGGATCCTCCGTCCCCCTCCTATGTAAGACCCCCTCTCTTTCAAGACCTGTGTTTGGCAGTCTTGGAAGGGGGGTCATAACCATACAGGCATTGAATTTCTTAACCCTCATTTTCTATTTTAAAGTTGTAGTCTTTCATACATTTGTGATTCACTGATTGCTTTTCCATTTCATGGTGATTACATGACGAAATGTCGACTTGATCATAACATTAACAAGTTGAACTATTTTACTTTGTTTTATTAGCATCAGCTATAGGGTGGATGTTTTGCAAGAGTTAGGGAGCTGTTGCTAACAAGATATTACTACTGCTGCTTTTTGTGTTGTTCTTGGAAGTGTTTGCCACAGTTTCGTGGTGTTACTTGGAGCTATAATTGGACTTCGTTGGTTACAATATATATATGAGACTTGGTTAGACATTTTTCAGTGTGCTTTTACAATGTATGTGTGTGTGAATGGGTGTGTGTAGGTGTTTTGTTTTGATGAATTCAGACATTGCACACATAGTTGTGACTTTGAAGCCCTTTACCTTTATTTCTTGTCTTTTTTTTCCCCCAGAATTTACGACTATCAAAATCAAGGTATGGCTTTCACAAATGTGGAGGATCTTCTTCGTTCCATGGATGAAAGCTTCATCAACTACACGCGCATCAATTGCAGAACCATGTTTAAGGATGCAGGATTCTCAGACAAATTCATTGATGAATTAGTCATGGGAGGGCTCAGAGAAAACTATGGACAGACCACAGATGCTCATGGCTTTGTAGGTGAGTGTATATTGGGCATAAAAAAATAAAAAATTTCCGATGACAAGACCGAAAATATTCATCCATATGACAGTAACATTTTAAAATGTTTTTTTCAGTCTTCTTTTTGTGTGCGCATGAGGCTTGTTAGTGACCTGAACTTGTTCAAACTGTGTCCCGTAGATGTCGGAGAAGAGTATTCTTTCTTGTATAAACTGCAAAATTGAGTTTTATAATTTGTATTTAGTTTTTTTTTAAATTGGTATGTGTACATTGATACTGAATTTATGGGTGTGAGAATATAATTTCAAGTGAATCATTCCTGAAAGCAGAAACTTATGTGTGGTTGTGATGAGTCTTGTGATGGTTTGTAGTTTTTTGTGGACTTCCTATAGTAGGGCTAGCTCCAAGTTTTTTCATGACAATAACAGTGACACATCCGCTAGAAAGGAAATACTGTTTAATTGCTATGTGGGATACTTTGGGGTTGACATAATCTTAGATGCTGATACAGTGTAACACCCTGTAAGATCCCATTTTTAAAGACACTCAGCCCCCCCCCCCCCCCCCCCCCCCCCCACAACTTCAGACCCAGGTTTCAAAGTTCTTGTATCCATAGTGTGTGTAAATTTACATTCATTTTAAGACTCCCTCCGTTTGAACTTTTTATTGAAGACCTGATTTTCTCAACTTCTAGGCAGTTTTTCAAGGGGAGACTCGAGTTCAAGTGTACAGGATATGATTCAAGATCAGTACATCTCTTTGCTTTTTATTATTTAGTCAAGTTTTGACTAAATATTTTAACGTAGAGGGGAGAATCAAGACGAGGGTCGTGTGTGTGTGTTTGTTTGTCTGTCTGTGTGTTTGTCTGTCTGTGTGTTTGTGTAGAGCGATTCAGACCAAACTACTGGACCGATCTTTATGAAATTTTACATGAGAGTTCCTGGGATTGATATCCCCGAACGTTTTTTTCATTTTTTTGATAAATGTCTTTGATGACGTCATATCCGGCTTTTCGTGAAAGTTGAGGCGGCACTGTCACGCTCTCATTTTTCAACCAAATTGGTTGAAATTTTGGTCAAGTAATCTTCGACGAAGCCCGGACTTCGGTATTGCATTTCAGCGTGGTGGCTTAAAAATTAATTAATGACTTTGGTCATTAAAAATCTGAAAATTGTAAAAAAAAATATTTTTTTTATAAAACGATCCAAATTTACATTCATCTTATTCTCCATCATTTGCTGATTCCAAACACATATAAATATGTTATATTTGGATTAACAACAAGCTCTGAAAATTAAATATATAAAAATTATTATCAAAATTTATTTTTCGAAATCAATTTAAAAACACTTTCATCTTATTCCTTGTCGGTTCCTGATTCCAAAAACATATAGATATGATATGTTTGGATTAAAAACACGCTCAGAAAGTTAAAACGAAGAGAGGTACAGAAAAGCGTGCTATCCTTCTCAGCGCAACGAATACCCCGCTCTTCTTGTCAATTCCACTGGCACTGCCTTTGCCACGGGCGGTGGAGTGACGATGCTACGAGTATACGGTCTTGCTGCGTTGCGTTGCGTTCAGTTTCATTCTGTGAGTTCAACAGCTACTTGACTAAATGTTGTATTTTCGCCTTACGCGACTTGTTATTATTTTATCTTAATCAATTAGCTTGTTTGTTTCTTTACTTATTTATCTCTGAATGCACTACAGGTGCTGTTTCTATGGCTGGAGTGGAACCTGGATTATGGGCAGTAAAGGGAGGCAACAAGAAAGTACCAGAATCAATGTTGAAAGCTTCCGGTGCCCACTTCAACCAGGCGGTGGTGACACAGGTGTTCCAAGTGAAAAGCGAGGGCGGCACTGTGTCGTACGAAGTGCAGTATTTAAAGACGGATGCCAAACAGGGAGAGGAAAAAGAAGGCAGCAAGGAATACGACATCCTCATCGTTGCCACACCTTTGAAATCAGAATCCAAATATCAGGTTCGCTGCTTCACTTTGATTGATTGATTGACTTATTGATTGGTTGGCTTTCTGACTAGTTCATTAACTGATCACTAGATCCACTCATTCAGTATTTTTCCCTCTTGTTTGTTGTTGCCTCCTTTAGTCAGTTTTCCCATTCCGTTCAAGGGCTTCCTTGATAGATAAGATATGTGTTTGGTGTCTTGTTTCAGTTTGTGCATTTGTGTCGTTGACAAGTAGGTTTGCATGCTCTTTACGTTTTTTTCTCTCAAACTTTGAAGCCATTGCTGCTGCCGGTATTGCTTGGATATGATAGCATATTGGAGTAAAGTCTGATTTTAGGGTAATAGCAATGCTGTGAATAGACCCATCCAATCAAGCAAAATTGAAGTGTCAATCAAGCAGCTTTTGTAACTTTGCTGCATTCAAAGACAGTGTGTTCGTTTGGTCGGGAGTAAGAGTGTTCGTCTTTCCTGCAGTGGAGTTTCGTCCCCTATCTGAAACATTCGTGGGCCTACTTTCAGCATACCTTGCATAATAAATGTACCATGTATGTATTTTTTGTAGCAAGTGAGAGTCTGGCACAGAAAGATATGTGTGCACTCCTTTTTCACATTTTTTAAACATTTTTGAGTCACTTGAGAAAAAGTGACTCTATGTAATCGGTCAGTGTTAGTCTGTCCGGCCGGCCGTCCGGCCGGCCATCCGTAGACACCACCTTAACGTTGGACTTTTCTCGGAAACTATCAAAGCGATCGGGCTCATATTTTGTTTAGTCGTGACCTCCAATGACCTCTACACTTTAACGATGGTTTCGTTGACCTTTGACCTTTTTCAAGGTCACAGGTCAGCGTCAAAGGAAAAATTAGACATTTTATATCTTTGACAAAGTTCATCGGATGTGATTGAAACTTTGTAGGATTATTCTTTACATCAAAGTATTTACATCTGTAGCCTTTTACGAACGTTATCAGAAAAACAAGGGAGATAACTAGCCTTTTCTGTTCGGCAACACACAACTTAACGTTGGGCTTTTCTCGGAAACTATAAAAGTGACCGGGCTCAAATTTTATGTGAACGTGACTCATTGTGTTGTGAATAGCAATTTCTTCCTGTCCATCTGATGCCTCATATAATATTCAGAACTGCGAAAGTGACTCGATCGAGCGTTTGCTCTTCTTGTTCTTTTACAGTTTGGATAATTTCCTTCAATGCAAGTCAGCAACAGATGTAGAATTGAAGAAAAAATAAGACCGAATGATGTTATCACACACATGACATTTCCTAAAAGTGACACAAATGTGTTCCTGCTATGAAACTCTGTTGGGCCGCCTTCACGATGAACTAGTAGGCCACCGCATGGTTGATCAAAAAGCGCGGAGCGATGAGTATAGTGGTCTGTTCCTGAATGGCTTTGCGTTTGTCTCAGTTGACATTTCTTGAACCTGCTTTCTGTGTTTCAGATTCAGTTTGAAGACTTTCCAAGTGGGCTTCGTTTGCCCAATGTGCCATACCACCCTCTAGAAGTTCTGTTTGTCCATGGCCGACCAAACAAAACTTATTTCGGCGTAGAGAAGCTTGAAGAACTTCCCAGTAACATCATGACAACGGATACAGAAGTCTTCTTCAACAAATTAGGAATACAGAGCCCTGTAGATAATAAAGAACATCTTAAAGGGAAACCTGACCAAGAGGAAGGATATGGGGTGTGGAAGACGTTTCTCAACAAGGTGCCCACAGAAAAAGAGGTAAGGAGTAAAACAGGTCACACACGCATGGTACTGGTAGTCATATTCTGGTCTGTCAAATGCTAAGAAAGATCTCACATTCATTGCAAAATGCTGTGCTATTATTTTTTCTTCTTTTCTAAGCATAATCACGTAATCACATCATTGACCTTCTATACACCTGTCAAAATCTTTGGAATGAAGAAAACAGAAGGAAATGAAGGAGTAAGTGTTTAGAAAAAAAAGAAGAAATATTAAAAAAAAGTTTTACAAAATTGTTTGCTTGTTATGAGATTCGAACAAGACCTTCTGAAGATCTGCTGTCAAAATGTTTTACCATCTGCACTAACTGTGAAATGGAGCAAAACTTAAAAAAAATTATTTGGAGAGTTACTTGTGAGTTCTTGAGCATGGATGATGGGGGACCGTTATTGACTAGTCAGTTTCCGAGTCGCTCCCTTCGTGGTTTGTTTGCTCTATGCTCTGATGATCCCACTGTTTGAGTTGCCATAATTCAATGACTGCCCCTATTCTCCCGTTCACTTTGTATTTTGGATATCAAAATCAAATAGGGCTGACATCCAGTGTGACTAACACACAGCATTGACCAATCACCGAAGTCTGCTGACGTCAATTCACAAAAAGTATTTCCCTACCCAAAATTCCAACTTGATTTGAAAAATTTGATAGTTTCTTTGGTGTAATGACGCTCTATATTTGATTTATTATGTAAGGGAGACAACCATAAACGGGCGTTGTAAGTGACAATGAGGAGTGACATGATAGGCTTGTTCTTTGGGCTATGCATTGAAAGAAGAACCTTCATGTAGGCATTCAATCAATGTGTTTGTTTTGTGTGTTTTTTCAAAGTAAATGTCCCACTGTTTCAGGTGGGCTCAATATTTGACAGCCGCAAAGATCTTCGCCTTGTCAGCTGGAAGGCGTACCCAGAATACACTCCAAACATGGAGTTACCTTCCTTTGTTCTCCACGATCGTCTCTACTATATCAACGCTGTAGAGGCCGCCGCGTCTGCCATGGAAATGTCTGCCATTGGGGGAAGAAACGTTGCGATACTAGCGTACAATCAGTGGTTTGGTCATTTTGATAAAATTGACGAACATACTTTTCCCTCAGCTAAGGGGGATCCTGCTTTTACGTCAGAAGGGGAGGGGAGACGGCCAGATGAATTGTAGATTTGATGTGACAGGATGTTGAAGAGGCTTTGATGTGGATATGGATGAAAGGGGTGTGTTTGCTATGTGCTTGCATTGTCAATCATTTTGATGGTGGCGACAGAAGTGTTTTCAGATAAAAAGAGATGGTAGTTGTATCATGCAACCAGACTTTTTAAGAAGAAAATGTAGCCTTGTTTTTAAAGAAAAAATACCCCTTTGTTGGGCACACTCCATCCCGTGTAAACAGTTGGTCCCACTGTCTCAGAACTGGCCAGGCTTCTTCCCGGGATAAAACCATTCTTCCACTTGGTCACATACCAAAAATGAACAGCCTGGGCGCTCTCTGTGCAGAGATTTTTGTAATGAATTGATTTTGTAAAAGCCACTAGCAAGCAGTCAGGGTGTTGATTTTTGATAATCGACCAAGTGGAGGGATGGTCAGATCTGAGACGGTGAGGTGAACTGTTTAAACAGGAAGGAGTGTGCCTTTTAAATTTTATTTGATTTCTCAGACTGTCTGCTTCACCTTCTTCCTTTCTGTGTCCCGCACTAGTGTGGTTTCAGTTTATGCAAGGCAGAACGATACAAGGAACCTGTTACCATTCCTCTGTTTGTTTGTTCGTTCATGGGCTGAAACTCCCACGGCTTTTACGTGTATGACCGTTTTTACCCCGCCATTTAGGCAGCCATACGCCGCTTTCGGAGGAAGCATGCTGGGTATTTTTGTGTTTCTATAACCCACCGAACTCTGACATGGATTACTTGGTCTTGTGCTTGCGTGTACACACAGGGGTGTTCGGACACCGAGGAGAACGTGTGGACGAACTCACGCTGACAGCGGCCAACTGGATACAAATCCAGCGCGCTACCGACTGAGCTACATCCCCGCCCTTTCCTCTAAATGGAACTTTCTTGTTGCTTGTGTACCATCTACTCTTTCTTCTAAATTCTCATCTGTTGGATCAATAAAAAAAAACCCACAAGAATTGTAGGTAGTTGGAACGTTTAATTATTGACAAAACAAAATGTAACATTTATAGTACGTCGACCCAGTCTTCTTTTAAGTAGACGGACAGACAGACACTTGTGATACAAATCATGAACTTATATAAAAAGCGTTGATGAATCTCGCTTGCAAAATGCCGGCAAAAAAAACCTCAGGGTCGACGCACTGTAAATGTAATGTTTTGTTTTGTCAATAATTAAACGTTCCAATAACCTACATTTCTTGTTTTTTGATTCTGAATTTTGGAAATAACGTTTGCAGTCTATCTGTTTTGGGATTATTGTTTCATCATTACTTTGGTTATTGATGATTTCAATCTACTGGTTTCATCATTACTTTGGTTATTGATGATTTCAATCTACTGGTTTCATCATTACTTTGGTTATTGATGATTTCAATCTACTGGTTTCATCATTACTTTGGTTATTGATGATTTCAATCTACTGGTTTCATCATTACTTTGGTTATTGATGATTTCAATCTACTGGTTTCATCATTACTTTGGTTATTGATGATTTCAATCTACTGGTTTCATAATTACTTTGGTTATTGATGATTTCAATCTACTGGTTTCATCATTACTTTGCTTATTGATGATTTCAATCTACTGGTTTCATCATTACTTTGGTTATTGATGATTTCAATCTACTGGTTTCATCATTACTTTGGTTATTGATGATTTCAATCTACTGGTTTCATCATTACTTTGGTTATTGATGATTTCAATCTACTGGTTTCATCATTACTTTGGTTATTGATGATTTCAATCTACTGGTTTCATCATTACTTTGGTTATTGATGATTTCAATCTACTGGTTTCATCATTACTTTGGTTATTGATGATTTCAATCTACTGGTTTCATCATTACTTTGGTTATTGATGATTTCAATCTGCTGGTTTCATCATTACTTTGGTTATTGATGATTTCAATCTACTGGTTTCATCATTACTTTGGTTATTGATGATTTCAATCTACTGGTTTCATCATTACTTTGGTTATTGATGATTTCAATCTACTGGTTTCATCATTACTTTGGTTATTGATGATTTCAATCTACTGGTTTCATCATTACTTTGGTTATTGATGATTTCAATCTACTGGTTTCATCATTACTTTGCTTATTGATGATTTCAATCTACTGGTTTCATCATTACTTTGGTTATTGATGATTTCAATCTACTGGTTTCATCATTACTTTGGTTATTGATGATTTCAATCTACTGGTTTCATCATTACTTTGGTTATTGATGATTTCAATCTACTGGTTTCATCATTACTTTGGTTATTGATGATTTCAATCTACTGGTTTCATCATTACTTTGGTTATTGATGATTTCAATCTACTGGTTTCATCATTACTTTGGTTATTGATGATTTCAATCTACTGGTTTCATCATTACTTTGGTTATTGATGATTTCAATCTGCTGGTTTCATCATTACTTTGGTTATTGATGATTTCAATCTACTGGTTTCATCATTACTTTGGTTATTGATGATTTCAATCTACTGGTTTCATCATTACTTTGGTTATTGATAATTTCAATCTACTGGTTTCATGAGTGAAGATAAAATGATATTGGCATACATGAATGGAGTGAGTTCAAATGAAGAAAATGTGTTTGTGTTCATTTTTGTGTGGGATTTCATATGTCTGCCTGCCTGTATTTATTGTCCTTTCATGTGTGCGTAAGTGCAATTTGGTTTTCAGTTCAACAAGGTGCTTAACTTAGGAATGCATTTCATACAGATTGACCGTTTTTGGTCGTGGGTTTAGCTCAGTCATTAGTCATGGGTGCATTACATCTTGAAATGACCTGTCATTTTTCCTGAAAGTTGGTTAAGTGACCTCTTTGGCATCTGACATACTGGTCAAGAGTGGAATAAAATTATATTAAAAATGACCCATGATTTTATGTTGAATTTTTCCAATGACTTGTAATATACTGACACTGGCCTTATGCCATAACTTTTTCATACAGTAGTGAGACTTTTGTCCTTTTTTCATGACTAGCTTCTAATTAAAAAAAAAAAAAGGAGAAAAAAACCCATCATCTGCTGTATGTATGTCTTTCTGGACCTTTTGGATTATTTGGTATTTAATTCCTTTTTCTTGAGGATTTAACCTTTGCCGGATGCCGCTTTTGACTACACACGCCCGACGATGCGGGTTTGTCTGAACCCATACATTTGAAAGAGGGTTTTTACCGTTTATTTCTCTAACGACGATGCGGGTTTGTCTGAACCCATACATTTCAAAGAGGGTTTTTACCGTTTATTTCTCTAACGACGGGGTGGGTTCAGGGAAACCCACAGCGCTACTTCAGTGTGTGCATCGAGTTTCTCCCTTCACTGACTTCTTGGAGGGGAGGGAGAGGGGGGGGGAGGGGGAGGGAGAGGGGGAGGGAGAGACTGAGAGACTAAGAAAGAGAGAGAGAGAGAGAGAGACTAAGAAAGAGAGAGAGAGACTAAGAAAGAGAGAGAGAGAGAGACTAAGAAAGAGAGAGAGAGACTAAGAAAGAGAGAGAGAGAGAGAGAGAGAGACTAAGAGAGAGAGAGAGACTAAGAAAGAGAGAGATAGAGACTAAGAAAGAGAGAGAGAGACTAAGAAAGAGAGAGAGAGAGACTAAGAAAGAGAGAGAGAGACTAAGAAAGAGAGAGAGAGACTAAGAAAGAGAGAGAGAGAGACTAAGAAAGAGAGAGAGAGAGAGACTAAGAAAGACAGAGAGAGAGAGAGACTAAGAAAGAGAGAGAGAGAGAGACTAAGAAAGAGAGAGAGAGACTAAGAAAGAGAGAGACTAAGAAAGAGAGAGAGACAGAGACTAAGAAAGAGAGAGAGAGAGAGACTAAGAAAGAGAGAGAGAGTAAGAAAGAGAGAGAGAGAGACAAAGAAAGAGAGAGAGAGAGACTAAGAGAGAGAGAGAGAGAGACTAAGAAAGAGAGAGAGAGAGACTAAAAAAGAGAGAGAGAGACTAAGAAAGAGAGAGAGAGAGACTAAGAAAGAGAGAGAGAGACTAAGAAAGAGAGAGAGACTAAGAGAGAGAGAGAGACAAAGAAAGAGAGAGAGAGAGAGACTAAGAAAGAGAGAGAGAGAGACTAAGAAAGAGAGAGAGAGAGACTAAGAAAAAGAAAGAGAGAGACTAAGAAAGAGAGAGAGAGTGACTAAGAAAGAGAGAGAGAGAGAGACTAAGAAAGAGAGAGAGAGAGACTAAGAAAGAGAGAGAGAGAGACTAAGAAAGAGAGAGAGAGAGACTAAGAAAGAGAGAGAGAGACTAAGAAAGAGAGAGAGAGACTAAGAAAGAGAGAGAGATACTAAGAAAGATAGAGAGAGAGAGACTAAGAAAGAGAGAGAGAGAGACTAAGAAAGAGAGAGAGAGAGAGACTAAGAAAGAGAGAGATAGAGAGACTAAGAAAGAGAGAGACTAAGAAAGAGAGACAGACAGAGAGACTAAGAGAGAGAGACAGAGAGAGAGACTAAGAGAGAGAGACAGAGACAGACAGTCAGATAGACAGACAGTCAGATAGACGGATAGACAGATAGACGGATAGACAGACAGACAGACAGACAGAGCAACTGACAACAGACATACAGACAGAGAGATACGGACAGACAGACAGAGAGACAGACAGTCTCTTGTAGAGAAACAGGCAGACAGACACTGTTCCGCGGCTTTGGTAATTATGGGTGTAGCAGAACCCGCGCCGTTGGCAGAGGAATAGTTACAATCACTACTTCTCTTTAAAAGTATGGGTTTGTGTGAACCCGCGCCATCGGTAGTGTTTATGTAAATTATCATAATCAATTAATTTTAATGTTTTGTCATGTACACACTAAAAATTTGCAGACAGAGAGCAAATTAGGTGTGTGAGAGATACTTAAAATTTCAAAACGATACCTTTAATGGTTCCAGAGTTACAATGATTTTAGTGTGTCTCTGGGTACAGGTGAACCCAGGAAGCACGGCAAAGGTTAAATGTTTTAATTTTTGTTGGAAACTGTATCTTGCATTTAATATTGTTTTTGGTGATTTTTTTTCTTCTTCTCATTTTGTGTCTTCATATCTGTTCAGTATTCAGTATGACTTTCGGGAGAGGTTTATATCTGTTGTATTCAGTATGACTTTCAGGAAAAAATTTTGATGGTTCTAGGTCTTGTTTGGGGAAGTGTTTTTTGTAGAACTCGAGGAATACTGCTGGGCTAAACACTTATGTCTTATCAAAATGTTTGCAGTTGTGGCATTACAAATTTCAGAGTGTAAGTGTGTGTGTGTGTGTGTGTAGATGTGTGTAGATGTGTGAAATGATGTTCATTCTCTCAGCAAAGCACTTTTAGTCAGCTCAGGTGTTATAAGCTACCCCATGTTGCTTGCATAATTTACAAATCGACTGCTTGGAAAGGAAGTAAGTGTACTGTATGTATGATTAGGCAAATCTTTTGAAATCTGTCTGTTGCAAGCTGTGCCCAGAAAGTTTGTTTGTAGTCAGTTATTGTTATTCTATGTCGGTATTGTTCTTTTTATTGTGTTATTGTTCTTGAGACTTCATTGAGACAAACCATGTGCTGCAAGCACACACACACACACACACACACACACACACGTACACAGTCACACACACGCTGACAAACACGCAAACGCTCTCACACACACACTCGCACACACACACACACACAGAGTCTCAGAAAACATCAGTATTGTAAGATGATGAAGAAATTTTTTTTTGATCTTAACTTTTTTTTTATGTGCCTCTGTTTGACTGGTGTTGGATTAAATGAAAACTCAACTGAACCTGTGAGTGTGTGTGTGTGTGTGTGTGTGTGTGTGTGTGTGTGTGCGTGTGTGTGTGTGTGTGTGTGTGTGTGTGTGTGTAAGAAAGACTGAGAGAGAGGGAGAAAGAGTGTGAATGTGTGTGTGCATGAGTTTGTGTGTATGTTTGTGTGTGTATGAGTGTGTATATGTGTTTATTTGTAAAGGTGTGTGTGTCCGTCTGTCTATGTGCGTATTTGTTTGTTTGTTTGCTTAACACCCAGCCGACCACGAAGGGCCATAATTATCAGGGCGGTGCTGCTTTGAGATATAACGTGCGCCACACACAAGGCAGAAGTCGCAGCAAAGGCTTCATGTCTCACCCAGTCACATTATTCTGACACCGGACCAACCAGTCCTAGCATGCACTAACCCCATAATGCCAGACGCCAGGCGGAACAGCCACTAGATTGCCAATTTTAAAGTCTTAGGTATGACCCGCCCTGGGTTCTAACCCACGACCTCCCGATCACGGGGCGGACGCCTTACCACTAGGCCAACCGTGTATGTGCGTATGAGTGTGTGTTTTGTGTGTATGAGATTTGTGTGAGTCAATGTGTGTGTGTCTGTGTGTCTGTGGGTGTGTGCGTGCGTACATGCGTGCGTACATCTGTGTGTGTTTGTGTGGGTGTGTGTCTGTTTGTATAAGAGAGAAAGAGAGAGAGAGAGAGAGTGGGTGGGTGAGTGTGTGTTTGTGCGTGTGCGTAAGTGTATGTGTGTGTGTATGTGTGTTTGTTTGTAAAGGTGTGTATGTCCGTCTGTCTATATGTGCGTATGGGGGTGTGTTTTGTGTGTATGAAGTGTGTGTGAGAGAGTGAGTGAGTGCGTGTGAGTGAGTGTGTATGTGTGTACGTGTGTAACTTGGTGTGTGTGTGTGTGTTCGTGTGTGTGTGAGAGAGACACAGAGAGAGAGAGAGAGAGAGAGAGAGAGAGAGAGAGAGAGAGGAGAGGTTTGTCTTTCGCTGGGGTATGCAGTGCCTTGGCGTTGCACATCTACTTAATTTATTTTGTAAATGATCATGACAACCATGTTAATTTTGTGAAATTAGTTCAGCAAAACACACACACAAACAAACACATAAATACACCAAAAACCTGCTTTGAACAGCTAGCATCAACGTTGCTGAATTTTTGTATGTGTCCATTTGATTTGGAAGGATGCGCATACTCGACAATGTAAAAGGCTGGACAGATCTGTGATGGTGTACCCAATCCTTGATAAGCGATGGAAGGTATTATCAGCTTCGCGTATTAGGTGTGCTATTGCTTTGCTTAGGCTACTGTACATGTATGCTTCCGTCCTCCTCACCGTATTTAGCGTACCTGTGGTCAAGCCTAAAACTGTAGATCTAACTTTAAAGCAGACGACAGATCGAAGAGAAAGCCGCTTTGCCAGTACATCAGAACTACAGTACGGTGCACGATCGTAGAAAAACCCTGACCCGTATTTCACGCCCCTCTCCCTTCCATGTCTTATGAAACTAGGCACATGCATTTCTTTCTTAGCTATATTTCGAAATTTGACGCCATCGCGAGATCAGGTACAATAACTCTCACATGTCTGGATAACAAACGAATGAGAGTTACGGGCGCTGTCGCGAGGGACACTGCAGTCAAAAGCAGTGGGGAGGGACCAGTTTCCGCCATGTTTTCCACCCCAGTACTGAGTTTCATGCTTCAGTGGAACGCTGCCAAGGCTTCCTGCAAGCTGCTGCCGGTGTTACACGCAAGCCTACATACTGGCACAGAAGCGAATGAAACTTGTAAATGTGGTCAGTATCTCTTTGTGATTCGTTGGCAGTGTCATTGGCACATTCACATTGCATTTTCATGTTAGCGACGTCATGTAATCTTTCATGTACGGCTTTCTCTCTCTCTCTCTCTCTCTTGACAAAAAAGACACACACAAAAGTTAAAAAAAAAGACAAAGATGCTGAAGGTAATTATTTGGCTATAGTTTTGGACCCCAAGTATTTAAAAGCACTGAACTGTTGCGGTTTCTCATTCTGGCGCTGGAAAGGAGACTGACACAAACATTCTAGATCTAGAGGTCAGTAAAGGCCGTACGCTTATACCCTCAAGTCGGAGCTCTTGTGATCTGGTGTTGTGACTTACATTATTGGGTAGCACTAAAGAATTTAAAGGCAGAGTAAGCCTCCCGTAAACCATCACAGATACGGTCAGGCTTTTACACACAGTACAAACACCCTTTCATTTAAACACTCACCAATTGAGAACATCCTAGGTGCCCTCCGTAAAGAGCGAACAATTTTCAAAGAATTTATTTTTGCGTGGTTTATCTTACCCCTGAGCCATCGTGAACCCGTGTGATCCAGTTTTCCCCCTTTTCACAATGCAGTCGTCATAGTTAGTCATTTGAATGCGACTCGACGTGAGCTTATCTACAATAGCACGTTTTTTATGCACGAAACAACGGCTGTGGTTCACAAGAACTCTAGCGATGGCTTTTGACTGTTGAGAGGAACGGCGATTTGCACTGATAAACCGGGCCGTCGTCTGCTACGACCCTTGCGTGACCCTGCTTCCGGGCTTTTCTTTTTTTAAACTTTCACAACTTCGAATTGTTCTGATCTTGTCTTGATGAAAAACGAATTCTTTTATGATTAAAGAATGTTTGTGTAACAAGCTGTCAATTTATTATTTAGATTTTAAAAGTTAGGTCTAGCGCAAAAACGAGGCGCCATTGTTCTTCAGGGCCAAGTCCACGAAAATAAATTCTTGGAAAATGTCTCACGCTCGACAGAAAGCAGCCAGGATGTTCCCGTTCGGTGAGCGTTCAAATGGAAGTATGCTTGTACTGTATTTAGACGCTCGGGGAGCTCTGTGATGGTTTACGGGAGGCTTACTGTGCCTTTAATGTTCTTGAAAATGAATGCAAATGAATTTTTAATGCAATGCAAAATAAGTTTGAATCTACTGTGCCTGATGCAAGCAAAGTACATGCAGAATGTCCGCCACGCGTTCTATACATAATTATTCTGGGTGGGGGATGGGGAGGGGAGGGGGGGAGTCTGGTGGCTCAGTTAGTAGAGCACTCGAATATCCTCTGATCACAGGTTCGAATCCAGGCCTGGATGGACATGACTCAGAGAAGATATCAATGTCTCAACCCCGCTGTGACTTGTAAAAGACTTGGGTCATTCTGCAATAACATGAATGTAGGTGGCTAGCTACACCTATAGACACGTACACACGTCTCAGCAGCGCGACTATTATTACTGCTTGGTTTCCACCGAAAGGAAGCGACCCGAATTTCCCAGCCATGGGACGATAAAGATAAAGTATGACAGGAAATGAAATGGCTGCAGGAATCATCGGTGGAGGCCTATCGGGCACCAGTGCCGCGTACTACCTGAGACAGCTGTGGGGAGACAAGCCGCTACACGTGGACATCTTTGAACCCCAGAGGGTCGGGGGTCGCCTGGCACTGGTCAACGTTGATGGTCAAGACTATGAAGCTGGTGGGGCCATAATACATCCCAGGAATTGGCACATGGCGTTTTTTGCTGACCACTTTGGTTTGTACTTTGTTTTTTCCTGATAGGGTGAACGTCGAACGGTAAAGGAAGAATGCTGGATAATTTGAACAATGGAGGTTGTTTTAATTGTATTTACTACAAGAGGCGTGTGTGTGTGTGTGTGTGTGTGTGTGTGTGTGTGTGTGAGTGTGTGAGTGAGTGTGTGTGTGTGTGTGTGTGCCTGTGTGTGTGTGTGTGTGTGTGACAAGTCACACTGTGGTGCGATCTACACGTGCATGACTTGTGGAAGTACAGTTTGTTTGGTTGTATCAGGTCGTCAGCTGTTCTTATCTTAATAACAATTGCACGGCATAGCTGTCACTTTTCAGGCACCACCCGGAACGTCATTCGGAACATCATGATTGCATTCAACTTCACGGTCAAACTCAAATCATTCCCATACACAAAGTAAAAGGGCACAATTTCATGGTGGAGTCATTGAGAAAAAAAGCTGTCTTGTCTTTATCTTGTTTTTTGTTTCGGCGTCAGGACGACCCTTTAGAAAGCAAATACATGTCTTCAAATAGAAATAATGGGTCGTTTACGTGGCACAGCATGTTAAAGCTACACTTCTTCTGGAATAAGCCATCATGTTTACTACCACTGGTCTGTTCAGTTGTTTACACGGAATAAGAGCATCCTTTAAATTAAACATTTGTCAAATATCCATAGCCCTGCTGTATTCTGTGCAGTATGGGAATTTCCTTGTTGCCTGGCTGCTTGCATTGCAGAATGAGAATTGTTGAATTATTGTAAGTGACGCGCACGTCAATATGCTAAATTGATTTTTTTTAAATCCACCTTTGAAGAGAAGGGCAGAAAAGTTTTAATGCGCACTAACATGAGTGCGCAAAGAAATTTCGTCTGCTCTCGTCAGAAAACAACTGCATCGAAGCAAAAACTTTCATTTTGCAAGTGTATAACCATGTACCTAGGTCAGAATAGCAATATAAACGCTATTCTGTTTTCGGATTTACGATAGGGCAATTTTGACTCGAACAAATAAATAACGCCTCGTCTTCGATTCGGCGTATTATGATTGTTCTCAGTCGTCAAAATATCCGACCCTATCGCTACGCTGAAAATACGATAGCTGTTAGTAACCAAGAGAAAGACTGCACCTAATCTGTGTAAAGCCTAGACAGATACGGCAATCTTTCCGATACATTCTAGACGTATGGGCAATATTTTTTTCTTGTCTGTTATGTCAGGTTTGGGAAGGAGAACGATCAACAAACGCACACATGGCCTGTACAACAACGAAAAAGGGTTGTACTTCCAAACAAGCCCATGGGCATTTCTGTCCAACTCAAAGGTCAAATCGCGGTATGGCGGAGACATCGAACGCTTTCACAACTTGGTTGCAGACACGCTGCTTTCGTTTGACAGGTGCGGGTGGTGCGTGTGAAGCCCTTTCTTTCTTGCTAAATTACAACGTTGTTGTTATTTATGGTAGATTTAAAAAAAAGTTCTTTACTTGGAAAGGATAAAGTATAAAAAATCTATGCATGATCAGTGAACTACAGCGAATGTGAATTGTCTGAGTATTTTGCTTAGGTTAAAGGCCTACTCCGCTTCACAGGAGGTATACAGAACGATGACATCTTTTCACTAGAACAGCATTCCTTACCTGATGGAACACACTCGCAATAGCATTCAACAACATTAAATGCAACTTACAAATTAATTTCTCTTTAGCACTCGTAAACCACACAAAGTACATTTTTTGCAAAATGCTCGCGCTCAACGAAGAGCACCTGGGTTGTTCCCTAGCGGTAAGCGTTCAAACGAAAGGGTGATTGTACTGTAGGTCTGTAATCAGAAACTAATGGTTTACGGGAGGCGGAATGGGCCTTACACATCGTGAACATCGTGAACTCTTAACCTTTAAAATGACAATTTAGACTCCATATTCTTAGTTCTTTATTGTAATTTATGTCATGCATATTTGTACGTTTATGATTTGTGATGGTCTTCTGAAAGTGTTTCAATGTTATATGTTAATCGTGTTGAATAGTTTTTTTGTTTGTTTTGAACCTCAAATTGAATTTCTTGATTGAGATAAGGATATGTAATGTATTGCATTACATAGTAATATTCTATAGAGTTGTATTGTACTGTAATAACATTTTACTTTCACAGAATTTACGAGCATCTGTACAAAATAGAGGCATTCACAACGGTGGAGAATCTGCTTCGTTCCATGGATGAACGTTTTCTGGAACAAATACACACAACGGCCGCAGTCATGTTCAAAGACGCAGGCTTCTCAGACAGGTTTATCAACGAAATAGTGAAAGGATCTCTCATCACAAACTATTCTCAAACACTCCACGCTCCCGCATTTCTAAGTGAGCAGCATTAAAGACGTACTGTTGGCAGTGTTTTGTTAGTATCGTCGAACATTTGATGATATTGTATTATTGTACGTCCACTAGAGGAATGTCATCATTAGGGGCTAAATTTGCTTTGAAATGAACAGAGGTAGTTGTAAAGTCCTGCTTTACTCTTTTTGTGACTCACCTGAGTAATCAGTGAGTCTTAGTCCGTAACAAAAAATTAACATTTAGATTATCTTGGATGTTTTTGAAGCTACAGCTTTGAAACATTGCACACTTCCAGGGTTTGATAATCTGCCGACACGACCCCAGTTTGGTTGACCCTTGTCAATAATTTGGGGTCATAGCGTGGTCAAGTTCGGTTAAGAAAAACTTAACGTTAAGGCTATCTCGAATGTATTTGAAGCTAGAGCTTTGACATTTCATGATCAGCAGATATGACAAACATTTGCATTGCTTTTGTCAAATGTCAAGGTCACAGAATAAACATGTTTGCTAGAGGAGATTTTTCACTTCTGAAAATATCCACTAAGCTATCAAGAAAAAAAATCTCGACCTCTTCAAGCTATGGTTTCAATTTTTCATTTGAGTTCACAGTTTATCCCCGAGTACGCTAGTACTAGGGCTCAGCAGACTTTAATTGTGTGTCTGTCTGTCTTTCTCCACTTAACAGCTTATTGCTGGGAAACTACTGGGCGCAGTTCGTTCAAAAGTTGATACACTTACTTGATAATAGGTCCGATTGATCGTATTAAAACTTCATAATGTTACCTGGGACCTAAATGCGAAATAAACCACAAAAACGACTTGGCCGTAGGAGGAGTTCACACCGGCGGGGCAACACGCAGCCATTGACCTGATAGAACAGCCGAACGCGTCACACAAAAATACGTCATGACAAAGTTACACGCAAAGCGAAAGAGACTTTGACGTCATTTACTTTTGTTCGGAATTTTCCGTCTGTTCCTAGCTTGTCAGTGAAGACCTGACGTGAGTAAGCTTACCCAAAACGTCTTTGTTCTCTATTCTCATTGCAGCTGTGAAATAATCAGTCTTGTGTCTCGGTCGTGTAGGTACAGAGTTTGCTTCTGCAATCATTGTGTTCGTGTTGATGACGGCTTCATAAGACAAAATAATAAGCGAATCTATCGCGAGGAAGACGTTTATGTACAAATCACCGAACCCAACCCATTTTGTGTGTGCATTTTTCTGAAGAATAAACTGCATGTGGTTAATTTCATCCGTTTAATGCTTATATCTGATCACAGATGAGGTCGCAGTTTGTAGGTTGAATCTATGAATCGGCCAGAGATAGATCTGCATTTCTGGTCAGAAACCAACAATACATTTACTCCACAAACATTCCAAACATTTATATTTATTGAGCGAGCCAGTCTCAAGAGTACTCGGGTCCAGCGCGAGCGTTTTTTATTGGTATTTTAGTCTTGGCTAGACTATTGATGTTGGCATCATGTTGTGAGCATAGTCATAGTAATAGTATTTTTAGCCGGCCGGCCATACATCCGTCTGTTGTCAAAAAAGGAAACAAACAACTCGGATTTTTTTTTATCTTACTGAAACTAAAGCTTTGCAACTTTATAAACCTCTAAGGTTTGATGAACTCGGATAGAACACAATCCTGGTTGACTTCAGTCAAAATTCAAGGTCACAGTGGGGCTAATCCTTGGAACAATAATGAACGTTTTGAACCTTGAATACTTTAAAGGGTTGGTGACCTTTAAACGTGACATTAGTCTGGCAGATTCTGGTCAACTGTGAAGGTAACAGTTTGGTCGAGTTGGGGACACTAAGGAGAAAATCACTAATTTCTTAAAAGGTTATGGAGACGAATCAGCAGTTAATTTGTCTCATATTCTTCTTGAAGTATGAAGAAGGGGAGTCCAATGAGCATTTGCCATTTTTGACTCACATGCGAAGCAAAAGTGAGTCTATGTACTCACCCGAGTCGTCCGTCCGTCCGTCCGTCCGTCCGTCTGTCCGTCCGGAAAACTTTAACGTTGGATATTTCTTGGACACTATTCAGTCTATCAGTACCAAATTTGGCAAGATGGTGTATGATGACAAGGCCCCAAAAAACATACATAGCATCTTGACCTTGCTTCAAGGTCAAGGTCGCAGGGGCCATAAATGTTGTCTAAAAAACAGCTATTTTTCACATTTTCCCCATTTTCTCTGAAGTTTTTGAGATTGAATACCTCACCTATATATGATATATAGGGCAAAGTAAGCCCCATCTTTTGATACCAGTTTGGTTTACCTTGCTTCAAGGTCAAGGTCACAGGAGCTCTTCAAAGTTGGATTGTATACATATTTTGAAGTGACCTTGACCCTGAACTATGGAAGATAACTGTTTCAAACTTAAAAATTATGTGGGGCACATGTTATGCTTTCATCATGAGACACATTTGGTCACATATGATCAAGGTCAAGGTCACTTTGACCCTTATGAAATGTGACCAAAATAAGGTAGTGAACCACTAAAAGTGACCATATCTCATGGTAGAAAGAGCCAATAAGCACCATTGTACTTCCTATGTCTTGAATTAACAGCTTTGTGTTGCATGACCTTGGATGACCTTGACCTTGGGTCAAGGTCACATGTATTTTGGTAGGAAAAATGTGTAAAGCAGTTCTTAGTGTATGATGTCATTGCTAGGTTTAGTTATTTGACCTTGACCTCGAAGGTCAAGGTCATGTAAAGGTCAAGGTCAAGCATGTGAGTCGTATGGGCTTTGCCCTTCTTGTTATTGGTATTGATTTATTGTTATTGGTATGTTTGTTTGTTTGTTTGTTCGTTACAAGATAAAAAATATTGAAATTCGTAGACTTACTGAACATACTGGTTTACTTCGATTTACTTCACCATATGTCTGCTGGAGGGTTTTGACTCCCATAGGGCTAATGTATCTTAATATTTTAGAATGTCTTATATGGTATGTTTCATGAGTGGCTCTCGAGAAAAAAAATGTCAGTAGTTGGCTGATTGTAATGCCGATGACTGTCGACAGGCTCCATCTCCATGGCAGGAGCGGAGCCCGGATCATGGTCAATCCAAGGAGGCCTCAGAAGACTTCCTGAAAAGTTTCTGGAAGTTTCAGGAGCCACACTCATTCCAGGGGAAGTCACTCACGTGTTCCAAAAACAAAGCCCAAATCGAACTGTTTCCTACGAAGTAGGGTACAAAAAAGCTGAACACGAAACAGGGAGAGAGAAGTATGATATTATCATCATTGCCACGCCCCTGGATCCCGGCCGCGAGAAACAGGTTTCTGCTTCTTTAATATTGTTATGATAAGCTGTTGAATGCGATAACAAACAAACAAGTAAGGTATGTTATTGGATCGTTGCATGGATTACCTCATTCGCTTGTGTCTTTACTGTAAGCCCCTGAACATTTTGTCAAGATAAGTGTTGTCTAATTAGTGTTTGTCTGTGCACTTACAAGACCGCTGGGTCGATATATCTGTGAACGTAACGTTTTGTTTTGTCAATAATTACATTTTCCAACAACATACCTTTCTTGTTACATTTAGTCAAGTTTTGACTAAATGTTTTAATGTAGAGGGGGAATCGAGACGAGGGTCGTGGTGTATGTGTGTGTGTGTGTGTGTGTGTGTGTGTGTGTGTGTGTGTGTGTGTGTGTGTGTGTGTGTGTGTCTGTCTGTCTGTCTGTCTGTCTCTGCGTGTGTGTGTGTAGAGCAATTCAGACTAAACCACGGGACCGATCTTTATGAAATTTTACATGAGAGTTCCTGGGAATGATATCCCCGGACGTTTTTTTCTTTTTTTCGATAAATGTCTTTGATGACGTCATATCCGGCTTTTTGTAAAAGTTGAGGCGGCACTGTCACACCCTCATTTTTCGATCAAATTGATTGACATTTTGGCGAAGCAATCTTCGACGAAGGTCAGACTTCGGTATTGCATTTCAGGTTGGTGGCTTAAAAATTAATTAATGACTTTGGTCATTACAAATCTGAAAATTGTAAAAAAACAACATTTTTTATGAAACGATCCAACTTTACGTTCATCTTATTCTTCATCATTTCCTGATTTCAAAAACATATAAATAAGTTATATTTGGATTAAAAACAAGCTCTGAAAATTAAAAATATAAAAATTATGATCAAAATTAAATTTTCGAAATCAATTCAAAAACACTTTCATCTTATTCCTTGTCGGTTCCTGATTCCAAAAACATATGATATGATATGTTTGGATTAAAAACACGCTCAGAAAGTTAAAACGAAGAGAGGTACAGTAGAGCGTGATATGAAGCACAGCGCTACCGCGTTAAACAGGCTCGTCACTTTCACTGCCTTTTGCACTAGCGGCGGACTACGTTCAGTTTCATTCTGTGAGTTCCACAGCTTGACTAAATGTAGTAATTTCGCCTTACGCGACTTGTTTTTTTATTCTGAATTTGGGAACGTTGGCAGTCTATTTGTTTTTGAATTTGTATTCCTTGGGGAGTTTTCTTGAATCTTTTCGTCAAGTCTTGGGACACTTTTTTTAAAACATGGTCAACATCGCGATTTTATGAGCCGTGGTAAAAACAAAAATCAGAATGAAGTTTGAAGAATGAAGTTTCACACTGGGGGTTGGGATTTTTGACTCACATGCGAAGCAAAAGTGAGTCTATGTACTCACCCGAGTCGTCCGTCCGTCCGTCCGTCCGGACGTCCGTCCGGACGTCCGTCCGTCCGGCCGTCCGGAAAACTTTAACGTTGGATATTTCTTGGACACTATTCAGTCTATTAGTACCAAATTTGGCAAGATGGTGTATGATGACAAGGCCCCAAAAAACATACATAGCATCTTGACCTTGCTTCAAGGTCAAGGTCGCAGGGGCCATAAATGTTGTCTAAAAAACAGCTATTTTTCACATTTTTCACATTTTCTCTGAAGTTTTTGAGATTGAATACCTCACCTATATATGATATATAGGGCAAAGTAAGCCCCATCTTTTGATACCAGTTTGGTTTACCTTGCTTCAAGGTCAAGGTCACAGGGGCTCTTCAAAGTTGGATTGTATACATATTTTGAAGTGACCTTGACCCTGAACTATGGAAGACAACTGTTTCAAACTTAAAAATTATGTGGGGCACATGTTATGCTTTCATCATGAGACACATTTGGTCACATATGATCAAGGTCAAGGTCTCTTTGACCCTTATGAAATGTGACCAAAATAAGGTAGTGAACCACTAAAAGTGACCATATCTCATGGTAGAAAGAGCCAATAAGCACCATTGTACTTCCTATGTCTTGAATTAACAGCTTTGTGTTGCATGACCTTGGATGACCTTGACCTTGGGTCAAGGTCACATGTATTTTGGTAGGAAAAATGTGTAAAGCAGTTCTTAGTGTATGATGTCATTGCTAGGTTTAGGTCAAGCATGTGAGTCGTATGGGCTTTGCCCTTCTTGTTTAAACTTTGTTATTGCACATGTTCATACTTTCGAATATTGCTGTTAAATTTCAGATACATTTTGAGGACTTCCCAGGCGGGCTTGACTTACCGAAGATACCGTACCACCCGTTGCAAGTGTTGTTCACTCACGGTAAAATGAACGAAAGCTTTTTTGGCAAGAAGAGTGTCCCCACTCACATCATGGCGACAGAGACCGATGTCTTCTTCAACAGGATGGCTAAGCAGAGCCCAGTGAACAGCGGAGGTGTGGAAGAAAAAGAAGGCTACGGCGTGTGGAAGCTCTACCTCAACAAGACGCCAACAGAAGAACAGGTGAGAGCTCAATCGTGATAGTCATCTAAAAGATGTTAACCATTACCGTAACTCTGATAGTCATATACAATTTCACTTGTTCTATACTGTTCAAAAAAAGAAACGCATAGTTGCTACTTGCCAAATTTGTTTTATTTTTCGAAAAAATTAACAGAAAATCCAATATTTAGATTATTTGTTTGAAATTTGGTATGGACACAGTTGAATGCACACACAGTTCATTTGCATCTTCAAATCAATCAGTCAATCAATAAGATTGGGTGCCGAGGCTGTCAAGTCAGTAGGGGGTGTGACTGCCTTGAGCAGCAACAACTGCCCGGCACCTTCTGGGCATGGACTGGATCAGATGCCGGATATCTTGCTGTGGGATGGTGTCCCACTCCTCCTGAAGTGCCTGCAATGGATCGCGGTGATTTGCCGGCGCTTCTTCTCGCCTGCGCACACGTCTGTCCAATTCATCCCAGAGGTGTTCTATCGGGTTCATGTCTGGCGACATGGATGGCCAGGGAAGCACCTGGACATGGTGGTCGGTGAGGAACTGGGTGGTGAGTCGTGCTGTGTGCGGGCGAGCGTTGTCCTGCTGGAATATGGCATCCTGGTCAGCCAGAAGAGGAAGGGCGTGTGGGCGCAGAATTTCCTCCACGTATCGCTGGGCAGTTATGCGCCCTTGGACGTGCACCAGGGTGCTCCTTCCAGCGGTATTGATCGCCCCCCACACCATGACGCCTCCACCACCATGAACGGGTGTCTCATCCACACAGTTGGGCGCGTAACGTTCGTTTACTCTCCGGTAGACCCTCCTCCGACCATCATGTCGCTGGAGCAGGAAGTAGGACTCGTCGCTGAACCACACGTGTCTCCAGTGATTCCGGACGGTCCAGCGAAGGTGCTGGTTGCCCCACTGCACTCGGTTCTGGCGATGGCGGCGGGTGAGGACAGCTCCTCTGTGAGGTCTGCGAGCTCTCAAACCAGCTTCATGCAGGCGGTTCCGCACGGTCTGGTCCGATAATCGGTGTGGCCCGGGGAGAGCCTGGACAGAAGATGAGGCCGACAGGAAACGATTCCGGAGGTGGCGGAGCCGTATGAAGCGGTCGTGAGCAGCAGTTGTCGCCCTTGGTCTTCCCGCTCGTGGCAAGTCAGCAACGGAGCCAGTGGCTTGAAACCTGACCCACAGTCTACTGATGGTGCTCTGGGACACGTGGAAGTGCCTGGCGATTGCACTTTGACTTTGGCCTGCTTGTAAACGACCCAATGCAATTTGGCGGTCTTCTCTGCTCAATCGGGCCATCTTTCGTCGCTGAATTGTCGTCTGATTTCTTTGTGGCGAACAATCCGCTTTTATGGGTTTTGGAAGACATGGTGAGAGCTCAATATTCCCCGAGTTTCACGAGATTACACTGAAGCATGACGAGTGGTCATGCCAAATGAGCAATTTTGACATTGTAGCCCCTGATAACGCATGCGTCACGTGCAGAGCTCACTTGTGGCAATGGACGAAAGGTCGACGACCAGATAAACATTTTCTGCAGTTTGGTGGATATCCTTGTAGCCATATAACTAAATTAACCAAATATTACAAGCTATGCGTTTCTTTTTTTGAACAGTATATATGGTGATGATAATAATTTTTGCAGCTTCTATTAAGAATGCGTGCATTTTTTTTTTTTAGTTTTAGACGCAATTCTGTCAGAATGAAAATCAGTCACGTTGGTTTTTGGTTGGTTTGGTTTTTGGGGTTTAATGTCTCTTCAGCAGATGCTAGCTGCTATTCGAGACCGATACAGTTATTTTCTTTTCCCTTCATATGGCAACTTCTACGTTTCAGACTATTTACATTCAAATCTATCACTGTAAAAGAAGGTTCTAAAAATTAATAATTTTCACTTCTGGTACTTTAAATCTTGTAAAAAATCTTGATCTCTTTTAAAAAGTTAAAAATCTTGTCCGGGGGAACATCCCGGAATAAAACCTTCAGTGTTTCCGCATTGTAGTGTTTGTCTCGAAATTCTTGAACGTCTACACATTTTGTGAGAACATGTTCTAATGTCCATGGTTCGTCACATCCAAAACAGTATGGTGGATCTTCACCTTTCAGCAGATACGAATGTGTAATGTGACTGTGCCCAATGTGTAAGCGACAGAGAACTGTCTCTTCTTTCCTGTTGAGGCGACATTGGGGTAGGCTGTCCGACAGCTGGGGAACGATCTTATGAAGTTTATTTTCTTCACATTCGTCCCATTCACTCTGCCATAGGTACTTTATGTACATGTTGGTGCGAGTTCTGAAATCTGAATGCTTTGTGTGTTTGTCAGTGATGAGTCTTTCTCTGGCTTCTTTAGCAGCTTGATCAGCTGCAGAGTTGCCTCTAATTCCAACATGGGATGGCACCCATGCAAACACAATCCTTTTGCCTTCTTCAATCAGAGATGCATGTAGCTCTTGGATTTCGACCAACAGTGGGTGATCTAGCTGAATTCTCTTC
The DNA here is from genome assembly GCF_037325665.1 of Littorina saxatilis. Taxonomy (NCBI): domain Eukaryota; kingdom Metazoa; phylum Mollusca; class Gastropoda; order Littorinimorpha; family Littorinidae; genus Littorina; species Littorina saxatilis. The sequence continues at coordinate 23,081,111 of NC_090251.1, read as the reverse complement.
ACGGCGGTAAGAGCCGATAGGGAATCCGACAGAATCAGGAAGTCTTTCTTTTTTGACTGATATACCTGTTTCAGAGCTAGCTGTAAAGCTTTCAACTCTGCAGAAAATACAGAACTGTCATCCGGAAGACGGGCCGAAAAGGCCCTATCGAGATTAGGACCTGTGACAGAAGCTGATGCCACTTTACTTTCAGCTTTGGACCCATCAGTGTATATTCGTTGATGGGAAGGAAACTCGGTACAGAACTGGCTAAAACACTGTTTAAAAATCAAATCATTTGTCTCTGACTTCTTTAACCTTGTCAGATCGAGTCGAACAACTGGATCTGGCAATGTCCATGGTGGTGTTTCTGTCCATCGATTTTCACTAACATGATCGAGTTTTATCTTTGATTCGGCCAGATGTGACTGAATCCGAGAAGACAGAGGTGCTCGATCATTTGGGTGACTTTCAAAAAATTCAGAGCATTGTGGTTGAAATACGCATTGGTAGGCTGGATTTGTAGGCATAGCTTTCAGTTTCAACACATAATTTAGGGTGAGTTTCAGGCGTCGCAGCCTCAGAGAGGGTTCTTTGGCCTCAAAATATAAGGACTGTACTGGAGACGTCCTGAAAGCTCCCAGACAAAGACGTATACCCTGGTGGTGTATTGTGTCTAATAGCCTTAGGTTGGATTTTGCGGCTCCACCATAGACGACACAACCATAGTCCAACTTGGATCGGATTAAAGCACGGTAAAGTCTGAGTAGGACTGTGCGGTCAGCACCCCAGTCCGTATGAGAAACCACTTTCAATACATCCAGAGCTTTCAGACATGATGTTCTTAGATACTGGATATGTTTAAGGAATGTTAATCGACGGTCAAAGGTCAGTCCTAGGAATTTAAATTCTTCAACAACCTTGACAGGATTACCATTCAGGACCAGAGAGGGTTCTGGCATGGCTCCCCTTTGTTTGCAAAGATGCATACAGACAGTTTTGCTGGTGGAAAATTTGAAACCGTTCTCCGTTACCCATTTTTGCACCTTGTCTATACATAATTGAAGCTGCCTTTCCACTCTATGTAGGGATTTGCCACGCACACAAAGTGCAAAGTCATCAACAAACAAGGATGACTCGGATCCTTTCAGTACTGCCTTTACTATGTTATTGATTTTGATGTTGAACAACATGGGTGATAGAATGCTTCCTTGAGGAACACCCATCTCTTGTTGACAGAACTCTGATAGGTTGGGACCAACCCGTACTGTAAACAATCGATTACTTAGAAATCCTTCCACAAAAACAGGGAGACGTCCACGAAAACCCATTTCATGCAAATCAGCTAAAATACCGTGTTTCCAGGTCGTGTCGTAAGCCTTCTCGAGGTCAAAAAATATAGCTAGTACATGTTCAGATCTCGCAAAGGCCTCTCGAACGAAGGTCTCAAAACGTACCAAATGATCAGTGGTGCTGTGTCCCTTTCGGAAGCCACATTGCACATCACTTAAGAGGTTTTGTTTTTCTAGGTACCACACCATCCTAGCGTTGACCAATCTCTCCATGGTTTTACACAGACAGCTGGTCAAGGCTATCGGACGGTAGTTGCTGGGGTTTGTATGATCTTTACCTGGTTTTGGAATGGGGACAATCATCGCTTCTTGCCATGAAGGTGGAAAGGATCCACTCTCCCATATGTGGTTAAAAACCTTCAGCAAGACCAGAAGACAACTTTCTGGTAGGTGTGTGAGGAACTGATAATGTATTCCGTCCAGCCCCATTGCTGAGTTGTTGCATTTTTGTAAGGCTTGTTTGAGTTCAGTTATACTGAACAACTTGTTGTAGTTCTCCTCATTCTGAGATGAGAAGTTTATGGGTTTACGTTCTTGGGTGGCTTTGATTTTTTGAAAATCTGTGCAGTAATTTTCTATTGATGAGTTTTTTTCCATTGTTGAAGCCAGAACGTTTGCTACTTCATTCTTCTGGGTTATAAGGGATCCATTTACCACAAGGTGGTTAATTGATGCAGATCCTTTTTTCCCTTTGATTTTACGAATAGCATTCCAAACTTTACTTGATGATACCTTAGAGTTTAAGTTTGAGCAAAAAGACCTCCAGGATGTTCTTTTAGAATGTTTTATGACAGTGCGACTCTTAGCGCGAAATCTGAAGAAAGTCAACTTCTTGCTAAGGGTCGGGCATCTGTAGAACCTGTGTAGACTTCTCTTTCGCTCAGATCGGGCTTCTTGGCATTCTTGATTAAACCATGGCACTTTAATGCGGTTGTTTGAAGATGTTTTTGGGATGTACTCAGTGGCAATGTCTTGTAGAGTGTTTGTAAAAATAGATGATGGGTCGTCACTTCCATCAAAGACAGTGTCTTCTGTGAGTTGGACAGAACATTCGGCAGTAAAAGACAGCCAGTTTGCCTTGTTCAGGTTCCATCTCTGGGGGGAAGCTTCTTCCAATCCATCTATTTGAGACATCAAGATAGGGAAATGATCGCTACCACATGTGTCATCATAGACTTTAAATTCAAAGTCTAGAACAAGAGAGGTGTCGCAAATAACTAGATCTAGTATGGACTTGCATCCTGTTGCTGGATGGAGATAGGTTGGTACTCCATCGTTTAAAACGCATAGATTACGATTGTCTAAAAAATCTTCTAGAATTCGTCCTCTCGTACTTAGAGAGTTGCTGCCCCATAAAGGGGAATGAGCGTTAAAATCTCCCATTAAAACAAAGGGAGCTGGAAGCTGATCAATAAGATTTTCAAGATCGTGCTTCGTGTAACATTTTGATGGTGACAGATATACACTGCAGAGAGTGATGGTTTTATCTAATGTCACTCGTGCTGCGACAGCTTGAATGTTTGTACATAGGTTGATCTCACTACAAAGTACACTTTTCTTAATCAAAAGAGCAACTCCCCCAGACGTGTTATTGTCTGAATGGTTTCTAAAAACATTGTATCCAGATACATTAAAATCTTTGTTTGGTTTCAGCATTGTTTCCTGTAATGCTGTAGCAACAGGATGAAATTTGTGTAAAAGTAGACATAATTCTTCATAGTTAGCTTGGACCCCTCTACAATTCCATTGAATAAAATTGGCTATGTTTGTTTAGTTTTAAGAAGTTTCTGCCTCCATACCCTCTTCGTCGGATAAACTCCCAAAATGATTGTATAATGTGATGGGATTTCTCTCCATTTTTGGGGTGCGAGGCGATCTTTGGGGCAGAGTAACTTTTCCCTTGTCCGGAGGTGTTCGTGGTGTGGATTTAGTAAGGTCCACTACCTCCACAACCTCGACGGCCCCCTTCCTGTGAGTTGTCCTGTGAACGGGCTTCTGGGTTGGGGTGGTGAAGCGAACCTCACCAGGAGACCCCATAGGGTCCTCAATTGGGGTGGTGAAGCGAACCTCACCAGGAGCCCCCACAGGGTCTCCAGTTGGGGCGGTGAAGCAAACCTCACCAGGAGACCCCATAGAGTCTCCAGTGGGGATAGCCCCACCTGTGCTTTCATCTGTCTGTGTACAAATACTTTTGTTTCTTGTGGGCTCTGTCCTTTTCAACATGGACGGGCCTGCCTGGACACCCACAGACCTATACGAAATACTGGTCTGGGTGGGTGTTGACTTTGTTGCAGGTCTTTGACTGACTGCTGCCGCAAAACTTTTCTGGAAGGAAAAAACATTCGTTTTTTCAACCTCCTTCCTGGCGTCTGAGAAAGACATCTTTTTCTCCGTTTTTGTTTTTTGAATGGCCTGTTCAAACTTGTATTTTGGACATTCTCTGGAGGACGGGGAATGGTTTCCCTTACAGTTTGTGCAGGTGGGTGGTGATGTGCAGGGACCTTCGTGAGGATCTCCGCCACACCTCTCGCACACTGCCTTCTGTTTACATCCAGCCTTTGAATGTCCAAATCTTTGGCATTGGAAACATCTCATTGGTGATGGAATATACAGAGTCACTCTTATTTGAACAAATCCCACTTTGATTTTCTCAGGGATGGTTGGGGTACAAAAAGTGACGAAAAGGGTGTTGGTGGGTACTCTGATATCGCCCTTCCTGATCAACACCCGGTACACATCAATGACACCTTGATCCTTTAGACCTTCTTTTATTTCAGCCTCACTGAGGCCCTCCAGCTCTCGGCATCGGATGACTCCTTTGCTGGTGTTCAGGCCTCTGTGAGGACTGACCTTGACCGGTCTATCAACAAATTTCTGACCATTCAGACGGAGAAGACCATCTGATGCCTTTTTTGAAGGACATTCAATCAGTAGAGAACCATTACGAAGTCTCTTAATGTTGTCTATCGTTGATGATACTCCTGCAATAACCTTCTGTATCGCAAAAGGCGAAAGTTTGGAGATGGGCTGTGCCTCATCTGCTGTCTCAACAACAATGAAACGGGGCCAGGCCTCGCTGATGTTGTTCTTTGTTGCTCTGACTCGGACTTCATCGTCAGAGTCAGAGTCAACGCAGTATCTTCGTTTGTTTCCGTTTCGGGTGCTTGAAAAAAAAGAAGAAAAAGAAGAGGTGGCCATGTTTGGGGCCTTTATCTTCGTCGCATCTGATCCCCACCCACCACGGAGCCCAACAAGGGGACGCTTAGGTGGAGCGGTTATCCAACTCCAGAGCGCCAAGGATACAGATGGATATACGCAGCGATAAGAGGAAACATATGGTATCAATCTGTAATAGGAGATTTAACTCTTTCCAAGCGGAAACGGGTTAGGTAACAACTTGGCATAATGTTCGTCAACTCTTTCCAAGCGGAAACGGATTAGGTAACAACTTGGCATAGTGTTTGTCCCGACTACCGCCGCCCCCTCCTACCGCCGCTTGCTCCTTTAGCCAAAGGTCCGATGCAATATGCTCAAGACATATACCCAGACTTGACCAGCCGATTGATTGAAGCGGGTAAGCCTTTTTCAACCTCCTGTCTTAGATAAAGACTGGGCCAAAATGATGTGTTGGCGCTACAAAGTCGCAACTAAGTAAACCCCTCAATCATCAGGTCACCAGCCCAAACCGGTACAGGTCGCAGCGCACGGCAAACACGCTGGGTCTTAAGAAGACCACAGAGAAATAAGGATGTGGAAAAGAAGACTTTTGGGAAGTGAAATAAAGGTGACGGATCCAGTCAGGTAGAAATAAGACAAGAAAGGAATCAGAAAACTGCAGGGAATAGTAGGGAGAGTTTTTTGGAAGGAAATATAGGTGAAAGGACTGGTAAGGCAGAAATAAGACAAAAGAAGAGAAGTAAAGGGGTGGGGTAGCTTAGTGGAAACACTCCCGCCGCGTGAAGGCGACCCCATGGGAGCAATCAGTCACGTCGTTCTTCAAAGGCTTCTCAAAGGTTGGATATAAACCTAGATGGTTTTCTTCTTTTTATGTTGGTACCGATTAAACAAAACAGATCGCAAATAGGGGATGGTTGCAGAGTGGAGGAAAAGGTGGAGTATTATTATAGACCTGCACAAGGAATCATTAACTGAAAATCGAGGAGAGCTCGCAGGTCAAGCAAGCCCTTATATACTTATTACTAACCCCATTGGAGATGCGTATGCATCAGAAAACTTTGGCTTAAAAGATAGGCTGTGCAATACCTCTCACTTACTTGTCTATATTTAGAGCGCATACTCCTTTTGTTTCTAAGCTCTTGTGCTGTTTTGTCGCAGCTTCACTCTGTGTTCGATGATCGTAACGACCTTTGCCTGATGCACTGGCGTGCCTTCCCAGAGTACACCACGACAATGGAGTTACCTCCCTTCGTTCTTCACGACCGTCTGTACTACGCCAACGCCATCGAAGTCGCTGCCTCCGCCATGGAGATGGCCGTCGTAGGAGGGAGGAACGTAGCAAACCTGGCCTTCAACCAGTGGTTTGGCCACTCGGACAGAATTGACAGTGTCAACAGTACTAGCAGTCTTGGCAGTACTGACGACAGTATCAACAAATTTAATGTGGCGTTCTACAAGTAGTGGTTGTATAAGCGAAAACGGGATGAGTGAGCCCACGTTGTTGTGAAAGTAAAGTACGTGCTGCCCTTGATTTGTAAGTAAAAAATACTACACACTATTTGTTGAAGAAAATTACTCAATGTGATTCGTATGGGGAACGTACTACACATTACGGTTTGATGAAAAGTATTACAAATGATTCGTAGACCTCTGAAAAATATAACACATGATTCGTACTTGAAAAAAGTATTACCTACATGTTTTCTTGGTGAAGTATATTTCACAAGATTTCTAGGTGAACAAGAGGCGAAGCCATCAAGGCTCACGTAAGAAATCGACAAACAGTAACACAAACTCAATCACTCCGTCACACACACACACACACACACACACACACACACACACACACACACACAGAAAGAGCATAGGTGAAACTGTGCAAGAAAGCGAGACACTAGATCTAGATCTGTCTTTGCATGTAGCCTACTTACAGGACACGACTGCCAACTAGTCTCGGCGCGCTCAAAATAATAATGACCGAGACTTTCAGTACTTCCTTCGCGTGACGTCTAACCCTCTTACGTCATAATGTGACGTCAATGTAATGTGACGTCTTCAAATGTTAGAGTTTCTACCACAGACATACACACACACACACGCACGCACACACAAACACACACACACACACACGCACAAACGCACAGACAGACAAAGTTATGATCGCATAGGCTACACTTACGTGAGCCAAAAATGTTATATGTAATTGTATGGTCGAACATTTTACATGTAATTCGTAGGTGAAAAGTTTACATCTACATGTAGATGAAAAGTGTGTGCTGACGATTGAACCATTTTTTTTTTAACTCAAAACATAGCGGGTACCGGTGTTTTAATCTTTGTTGGAGTTTATTCAATCTTGACTCGTTAGTACTCAAAACAAGAAAGATCACTGGTGAAAATGTGAGAGCTTAATAAACTGTGGGAAGTCGTGGGTGGGTGTTTTGACTAAATGTTTTAACATAGAGAGGGGAATCGAGACGAGGGTCGTGGTGTATGTGTGTGTGTGTGTGTGTGTGTGTAGAGCGATTCAGAGTAAACTACTGGACCGATCTTTATGAAATTTTTCATGAGAGTTCCTGGGTATGATATCCCCAGATGTTTTTTTTCATTTTTCGGATAAATGTCTTTGATGACGTCATATCCGGCATTTTGTAAAAGTTGAGGTGGCACTGTCACACCCTCATTTTTCAATAAAATTTATTGAAATTTTGGCCAAGCAATCTTCGACGAAGGCCGGACTTCGCTATTGCATTTCAGCTTGGAGGCTTAAAAATTAATTAATGACTTTGGTCATTAAAAATCTAGAAATTGTAATTAAAATTATTTTTTTTATAAAACGATCCAAAATTACGTTTATCGTATTCTTCATCATTTTCTGATTCCAAAAACATATAAATATGTTATATTCGGATTAAAAACAAGCTCTGAAAATTAAAAAAGTCAAAATTATGAATAAAATTAAATTTCCGAAATCGATTTAAAAACAATTTCATCTGATTCCTTGTCCGTTCCTGATTCCAAAAACATATAGATATGATATATTTGGATTAAAAACACGTTCAGAGAGTTAAATAGAATAGAGATATTGAAAAGCGTGCTATCCTCCTCAGCGCAACCGCTACCGCTCTTTTCTGGATTGTTAATTTCACTGCCTTTGCCACGAGCGGTGGACAGACAATGCTACGAGTGTACGGTCTTTCGGAAAAAATGCAATGCGTTCAGTTTCATTCTGTGAGTTCGACTGAGCTTGACTAAATGTTGTATTTTCGCCTTACGCGACTTGTTTGTATGTGTGTGGTGCAGAGGCTGGTGATGGTGGTTGTTGGAGGGGGTGGGGACATAGTGGAGTGTTACATGAAATCCGATGTGTGTGTATTGTACGTGCGTGCTGCTGTGTGACAAAAGACGATATTTCAGAAAATTACATGCATTATTTGATCTGATGATGTAGAGGTTACATGCCGAGTCTCAGTGATTATTAAAAATAATGGTCGAAGTTAGCGGATCATGAAAAATGCGAGCTTCAGCGAGCTTTTTCATGACCGCGAACTGAGACCATTATTTTTAATAATCACTGAGACGAGGTGTGTAACCTCTTTATTCCCCCTTTCTTCAGTTATTCAAAGAAAACAGGAGTTTTTGTGCGAAAGTTTGATCGAATCCGAATCACTCAACCAGTCAACCTGCGCAGGCGATCGATTAATGCGCGGTTGTATAGTTCCGTGCAAATCATTCCATTCTGTTAACACTTCTTGTCAGTTTCCCTGTTTTAGACTAAAATCAAGTACACAGATATGCTGTTATTCTGCTGTGGCGGAAAAGGCAGATATTGTGTGTTCTGTTTATGTTTTAGTATCGTTTAGGATAGTGTTCTTTCGTCAAATGGGACTAGCAGACGAACTTTTGCACCCGTGTTCCAACGTTAATTACTGTATGAAGTTCAGTTTTCTGGGGAAAATAGTGTATGAAACCGCTTTATGTTGTTTAAATTGATGAGATGTGTGCATTTGGTTGCGTGGGAACTGTTTATAGAATGAAATATTGTTGAAAACTGACTGTCGGATTGCAGTCAGTGTTGTCGAAGAAACTGCGTTAAAAGAAGGGGAACTACTCTTGTCGGCAAGAGTATGAGTTACTTGCCTTGGGAATTTGCTTGTGATGAACGGTGTCAGTGTGCACGGCAGATCTAGATTCAGAAAACAACCTAACTCATGGATTTTATATGGAGATTCATGTGTTCAGGCCTGTAGTTGTTAATTTAAATGCGGTATGTTTGTATTGTTTGCTCCAGAGATGTATATTTCGTACGTATAGAGCGTTCGGAACTTTTCAGTCGCAAAAGTAGTACCAAAACAGAACAGCTTCTCAACCCATTGCACTATCGAGGATTCAGGCTGTTGCTGGCTCGTTATTTGTTTGGTTGCTGGGTCATTATCGAAAAATAACTAGCTCTACAAGTTTACAGAGGTAAAGAAGCAGAGGGGGGAATAAAACACATTATTCCCCCCTCTGCTTCTTTCTCTCTGTAAACTTGTAGAGCTAGTTATTTTTCGATAATGACCCAGCAACCAAACAAATAACGAGCCAGCAACAGCCTGAATCCTCGATAGCGCAATGGGTTGAGAAGCTGTTCTGTTTTGGTACTACTTTTGCGACTGAAAAGTTCCGAACGCTCTATACGTACGAAATATACATCTCTGGAGCAAACAATACAAACATACCGCATTTAAATTAACAACTACAGGCCTGAACACATGAATCTCCATATAAAATCCATGAGTTAGGTTGTTTTCTGAATCTAGATCTGCCGTGCACACACCGTTCATCACAAGCAAATTCCCAAGGCAAGTAACTCATACTCTTGCCGACAAGAGTAGTTCCCCTTATTTTAACGCAGTTTCTTCGACAACACTGACTGCAATCCGACGGTCAGTTTTCAACAATATTTCATTTTATAAAAAGATCACACGCAACAAAATGCACACATCTCATCAATTTAAACAACATAAAGCGGTTTCATACACTATTTTCCCCAGAAAACTGAACTTCATACAGTAATTAACGTTCGAACACGGGTGCAAAAGTTCGTCTGCTAGTCCCATTTGACGAAAGAACATTATCCTAACACGATACTAAAACATAAACAGAACACACAATATCTGCCTTTACCGCCACAGCAGAATAACAGCATATCTGTGTACTTGATTTTAGTCTAAAACAGGGAAACTGACAAGAAGTGTTAACAGAATGGAATGATTTGCACGGAACTATACAACCGAGAATTAATCCATCGCCTGCGCAGGTTGACTGGTTGAGTGATTCGGATTCGATCAAACTTTCGCACAAAAACTCCTGTTTTCTTTGAATAACTGAAGAAAGGAGGAATAAAGAGGTTACACACCTCGTCTCAGTGATTATTAAAAATAATGGTCTCAGTTCGCGGTCATGAAAAAGCTCGCTGAAGCTCGCATTTTTCATGATCCGCCAACTTCGACCATTATTTTTAATAATCACTGAGACTCGGCATGTAACCTCTACGGAATAGTCTCCCAAACAGCACAATTACTTCAAAACTTCTTTTTATCCGTCATTCTACGCAAAAGAGGCTAAAACCACAATTCCAAACAAATAACTATCATATTCCCCAAAGCAAGGGAGTTAACCTGTGTTTATTTTAAGGAGACATTTCTGATTTCAGTGTTGAGCCCATGATGGAGCTGAGTGATGTTTTAAAACGTGAGCCTTAGACTAAGTTAGAGGCTTTGACCGGCCCCCGTAGCGCAGTGGTTAGCGCATCGGGCTGCGGGCCGGGAGGTCGTGGGTTCGAATCCCATCAGGGTCATGTGGGTTTTTCGGGCTACGGTCGGCTCCTACCCAGAGTGGAAGTGCTATGGTTCCTATGGGAAGGCTGGAATCACACAGCCGAGTGTCATTCACTTAACGAATGCGACTTTGAGGGTGCTCAGGTTCTGTTTACCTGATCAACACCGCAGGTGCGGCAGTTCTCGGGCCTGGTTGACACCAGGATATATTATGACAGTAAGCGTAGAGTGCTGCCCTGTCACGTAGTCTCAAACCAAATTGGAAATCCATAGCATCATCATTATAATCATCCTCATCTCATTAATCATCCAAAATTATAAAATGTCCTTGCTCTTGTGGCCCTTCATGCCCGGAGCTCTCATGGTGACCTTGGTCTCATTGTTCCTGTTCCATCCTTCCCTGAATAGTACTTCTGCTGTCAGTCTTCAACGTGTGACGTTCTGGGGGGTCGACGGAGGGACGTGGTGGCGGTCTGCTCTCTGGAGGGGACGCTCACTTAGTCTGGCTCCGCGACTTAGCAGTCAATGTCGTTAGTAGGGGGCATAGTAGGTAGTGGGCTGAGTCCGTTAGCTCGGGACAGACCCACTACTGAACACCGTCGAAGTGACTCAGCAGAAGTGCAGTGTCAACTTCCGAGGGTAGCCTACCGCAACGACCCGACATCCCTCCCTGGAGCGTCTGTAAAATCGACAGGTCTGGCAGCGGAACGAACATTCAGATGTGGATGGAGCAGCGAATGCAGGGACGGGGCGGCGTGAGAGAATACCGGAACAAGGAACAGGTGTAAGGACAAAAAAAAAGAAAAAAAAAAAAAGTTAGAGGCTTTGCCTCTTGTGTTCTTTGTGACGCCGCATGATTTTGCAACGAGCATGAGTACGTCGAGTGCACCTTGCAGAAACAGTTTTGCGACAAGCACTTCAGAATTCGCCACAACGATTTTGGGTGCCAGACGCTTACAGCTTGCCGCTACAGATCAGTCAGTGCGACAGTCGATCGAACACGTCTGCAATATGTCATAATATATTTCTTTCCCATGGTGGACGAAATTGTATTCCAGAGGAACTGTACACCTCAAATGGTGAGCAACTTACTTTAGTAGTCCTGTTAGTAGTTCTGTTTGATTTTTTAAACTGTAAAATAGCTCTGCAAATGTCTGCACGTGAAATACGTGAGATTAAACTTAACACACACACACACACACACACACACACACACACACACACACACACACTCGCGCACACACACACACACACACAAACACACGCACGTGCTTTGAGCTATGTATTATACAGACAGGCCTCGCTCGATGATTTACAAGCTCTCATTCCTAAACCGTTAGACTTAAAGGCACAGTAAGCCTCCCGTAAACCATCACAGATACTGTCAGGCTTTTACACACAGTAAAAACACCCTTCCATTTGAACGCTTACCAAACGGGAACATCCTAGGTGCCCTCCGTAAAGAGCGAGCAATTTTCAAGGAATTTGTTTATTTTTGCGTGGTTTATCTTACCCCTGAGCCATCGTGAACCCGTGTGATCCAGTTTCCTTTTTTCCCAATGTAGTCGTCAGTTAGTAATTTGAATGCGACTCGCTGTGAGCTTATCTGCAACCTCTGACTATGCACGAAACAAACGGCTGTGGTTCACAAGAACTCTAACGATGGCTTTTGACTGTTCAGAGGAACTGGCGATAGATGTAAACCGTCGTCTGCTACGAGAACCACGACCTTGCGTGACCCTGCTTCCGGGCTTTTCTTTTTTCAAACTTTCAAAACTTCGAATTGTACTGATCTTGTCTTGATGAAAAAAGAATTCTTTTATGATTTAAGAATGTTTGTGTAACAAGCTGTCAATTTATTATTTAGATTTTAAAAGTTAGGTCTAGTGCCAAAACACACCACGGTCCGATTGTCTCTGACACTTTTTCGCAAAATTAATTCTTTGAAAATTGCTCGCTCTTTACGTAGGGCACCTGGGCTGTTCCCGTTTGGTGAGCGTTCAAATGGAAGGGTGTTTGTACTGCCTGACAGTATCTGTGATGGTTTACGGGAGGCTTACTGTGCCTTTAAGAGATGAACAGGGAGATCTAAAAGTCCAAACCGGTAGATCTAACATGAAAACTGCTGACAGATCAAAGGAAATACTTGCCATAGGCCCAGAACTGTCCGTGACAATAATATGCATTTTAAAGACAAGCTGTGACTTGTACTTCACTCTCCCCCGCCCTTTTCGTCTAGGCAATTTTCAAGAACATGTCGTGTCCCAAATTTAATCTTGGCCTTGTGTTGTAAATGAAGCAAAGTCGTGGGATAACTGATTCTGACATTCGATTCATTCCAAACTTTATCATTCATTTCAAGGCAGGGGAAATTACTACATGAATGATGACGGATTGTCAGCGGAGAAAGACACTGTCAGGGACACATTTTGGGACACTGTTCTTCAATTTTACCTTCTTTGAAATGAAAGAACGCACTACAGAGTCCATTCTCCTTATGATTGGAAAGTCTCACTGAGTCTCTCAAAATGTGGAACTTGAAGCCAACTCGATCAGTCAGTCACCAACTCCAGATAAGGAACGATAACTCTCACCTTGGATTAACAAACACCGATGAGAGTTAAGCTTACTGTTAGGCGTTTCTGTGAACCAATGTGCACCATGTTTTTCACCGCTAGACTGAGTTTCACATTTAAATCGAATTATCCTGCCAGGGCACCAAGCAAGCTTTTGCCGATGTTACATACAGGCCTGCATACTGGCAGAGATTCAAATGAAGTTTGTAAATGTGGTCAGTATCTGTTTTAGATTTGTTGAAAGTATTCCTACCGCTCATTTGCATTTTGATTTTGTCCCTAGAGAAAAAAAGCTTTTAGCGGTAAGCTTAGTTTTGGGGTTATGTTTTCAGAGCCGCAAGTATTTAAACCCTTGTGGTTTTAAATTCTGACTCACAATTGGGCACAGCAACTAAAAATCTAGACCCAGAAACAGACATTTTGGACAAGAAAGCCAACAACGCAGTGCTGTTGAAAACCCAACACTCGTGTCGGGAGCACACTGCCCGATATCTTGTAGATACCGTGCTAAATAACATCTTGTGGCCGACGTCAACAATACAAAGGAAAAAAAACTTCAGATCTAATTCGTCTTCTTCACAAAATGTAGTAATAGAGTCTTCGTCTCCCATCCCCCTAAAGCACACGCGCGCGCACACACACACACACACACACACACACACACACACGCACACACACACACACACACACACACACACACACACACACACACACACACACACACACACACAATGAGAGTATAATTGGATTCTCTTCGAAGACAATATATACGTAAACACACTATATCGACCCGCTGAAGCTTAGCGGGTTGTTCAGAAACAAAAGAGAGAACACATGACCATGCTAGGCTCTGCTGCAGGAATCATAGGTGGAGGACTAGGAGGCACAAGCGCCGCGTACTACCTGAGACAGCTGTGGGGAGACAAGCCGCTAGAGGTGGACATCTTTGAATCCCGGAGTGTCGGGGGTCGCCTGGCACTGGTCAACGTTGACGGTCAAGACTATGAAGCTGGTGGTGCCGTCATACATCCCAGGAATCGATACCTGGGCAGCTTTGCGGAGGAGTTTGGTCAGTACATTGCGATCTCATACCAGGTCGAAGCATAGCGATCTCAGTTGGTTTACGCGCTGCAGAATGTTTGTGTACGGTGACATACATTGAACGGTTAAAACACTCTTTCCCAAAGGAGCTAGGGCTCGACCTAGTGTATGAGTGGGAGGGGCTACCAAAATGAGGCAGGGGTTCAGTGGGGGACCTCACCTGCGGTCTAAATTTTGCATTTGAAAGGATTATTTGGGTCTCTCCTTGAGAAAACAAAAAGAGAATATTTGCCGGGTGGGAGGGGGGGGGGGGAGGGGTGGCTTCCGAAACCCAGGACCGCCCCCCCCCCCAATCCCTAGCCCTGGGGTCTAGAGGTACGAGCAATTGTTTTCTTTTCTTGTTTGTGTGGTCAGGTTTGGGAAGGAAAGAGTTAAACAGGCGCACACTGGGGCTGTTCAACAACGAGGAAGGACTGTACTTCAAGACAAGCCCATGGAAATTTATCTCCAGGGCAAAGGTGTTTGCTCGCTATGGCAGGGACATCAAACGCGTTCAGAAATTGGTCGCCGAAACGATGGTCCCCTTTGACAGGTGCGACTTGTGTGTGTGAAACTTCTGTTGTTGTTGCTAAAATATGTGACCCTCCACCACGAAATGGGTCGCATGTCACCTCGCCCGGTTCTAAGTCCGGGGAGTGTCTGGTAACAGTGTGAGGGTCACCTTAGTCACAGGCTTATAACTGAAACAGTTTTTGCTCTTTTCTAAAACGGTTTTCACCACTGGATAGAGCATAAAAAACTCTTTAAAAAAATGTAAAAATATGAAAATCATGCAAAGGTGACATGCGACTCATTCCGTGGTGGAGGGTCACATATGTTATTTTCACTACTATGATGTTTTTATTACATTTTTAGTCAAGTTTTGACTAAATGTTTTAACATAGAGGGGGAATCGAGACGAGGGTCGTGGTGTATGTGTGTGTGTGTGTGTGTCTGTCTGTCTGTGCGTGTGTGTGTGTGAAGAGCGATTCAGACCAAACTACTGCACCGATCTTTATGAAATTTGACATGAGAGTTCCTGGGAATGATATCCCCGGACGTTTTTTTCTTTTTTTCGATAAATACCTTTGATGACGTCATATCCGGCTTTTTGTAAAAGTTGAGGCGGCACTGTCACACCCTCATTTTCCAATCAAATTGATTGAAAATTTGGCCAAGCAATCTTCGACGAAGGCCGGACTTCGGTATTGCATTTCAGCTTGGTGGCTTAAAAATTATTTAAGACTTTGGTCATTAAAAATCTGATTTTTTTTTTTTTTTTAATAAAACGATCTAAATTTACGTTCATCTTATTCTTCATCATTTTCTGATTCCAAAAACATATAAATATGTTATATTTGGATTCAAAACAAGCTCTGAAAATTAAAAATATAACAATTATGATCAAAATTAAATTTCCGAAAAACTATTTCATCTTATTCCTTGTCGGTTCCTGATTCCAAAAACATATAAATATGATATGTTTGGATTAAAAACACGCTCAGAAAGTTAAAACGAAGAGAGGTACAGTAAAGGGTGCTATGAAGCACAGCGCAACCGCTACCGCGCCAAACAGGCTCGTCACTTTCACTGCCTTTTGCACTAGCGGCGGACTACGTTCAGTTTCATTCTGTGAGTTCCACAGCTTGACTAAATGTAGTAATTTCGCCTTACGCGACTTGTTTATTTTTGCCTTGTCCGGTCGGGGGCTTTTTTGACTTCCTTGGGTATTCAGAAGAGTCCTAGGAATAAGCAGTATCAGGCCGTTGACTTAACGTTGAGGGTTTCTCCAATGTTTTTGAAGCTAGAGCTTTGAAACTTTGCACACTTAGGGTTTGATGATCTCCTGACATGACCCTAGTTTGGTTGACCTTCGTCCATGTCAAGGTCACAGCATGAACATGTTGCTAGAGATCTATCACTACTAAAAACATCCACTGAGCTATCAAGGAAATAAGTCTCGACTTCATCAAAATATTATGTCATTGTTTGATTTGGGGTCACAGCTTAGAGCCTGGGGGTCTTGGCTAGACCATTTGTGATGACATCATTCTACTTTCAACTTTGTCGACAGCCTTTTCAAGTTCAGCCACAGTAAATAAATCCAGCGAACTACTTTGTAGTACTTTTAGTTTGTGTGTCAATGCGGAGGAATTAGTGCCAGGTCCAGTGAAGTGGTTTGGAGTTCTAAAGCTAATCCAAAACAAAATCGCTGTTCAGTGATCAGTTTGATCAGGCACAGAAGTATAGAATGTAGGATACACAGAACACTACAGGGCTTCCTGTGTCATAAGAGGTTTACACTCCATCTTTTTTCCAAAAATCGAAAACCTCGCTTTCGCTCGCATTTCAATTTGTTACAAAGCAACTCGTGTAAACCATGTAGTATTGTCTAAATGGCTGAATTAGCGAGGATACACTTTTTCTTCTTCAAATTGGTCGGTGACGGGTCACATCCTAGGCGAGTTGTTTGAGCATTTTTTTTTTTTTTCTATTTTACCCTCCTAGAATTTACGATCATCAGAACAAAGGAGTTGCGTTCACAACGTTGGAAAATCTGCTTGACTCCATGGACGAACACTTTGTGGAACACACACAAACCACGACCGCCAACATGCTCAGAGCCGCAGGATTCTCAGACAGATTTATCAACGAGCTAGCTAAAGGATCACTCATGGGAAACTATTCTCAAACAATCCACGCTCCCGGATTTCTGGGTGAGGAGTTATTTAGCATCAACTTGCAAGCCATTCCTCAGTCAGGTCTGACTATTAGACCCCACACACTAACATATTTGTTGCCTATGACAAGGCCAAACATTTTAGGATCGGTAGTATAGGTCTTTAAAAAACATTATTTATTTGAATTTTTTTTAGGATTGAAGATTGCTTTTTATTAATAAAGGCGCATGTGGGTTTTCATTGCCCAAAAATCGTGTGAGGTGTGTCCCGTAGATGTCATAGAGGAGGAAGTTTTCTTATAAATTCAGCAGAATCGAATTGGGTAATTTAAAAAAAAAATCTTTTTGAAGGGTAAACAATTGTTTGTATGATCAGTAGGAAAAAACCGATTTACTTTGGTTTACTTTAGAATATGACTGCTTGGGGATTATATGCACATCCTGCTGTTAAGCTATTTCTTGAGGTTAATCGCTTACTTGGAAGGAGAAACTTACAATGCTGAATTCGTATAGCCACGATAAATAACGGTTTAGGTTTTGTGAACTGTTCTCGAAAAATCACATTTTCTGTGATAGGTTGATTAAATTGCTGATAACTGTCGACAGGCACTGTCTCCATGGCTGGGGTGGAGTCAGGACTATGGAAGATCCCGGGAGGCCAGAAACAATTTCCTGAAAAACTGCTTGAGGCTTCTGGCGCCACACTTATTCATGGGGAAGTTACCTCCGTGTTCCGAGCGGCGAGTCCAAGGCGAACGGTGTCGTACGAAGTGCAGTACAAAAAGGCTCCCAGGGAATCGGGGAGAAAGAAGTACGACGTTCTGATCATTGCAGCGCCCCTGGATCCTGGCCGCAAGAACCAGGTTTTTGCTTCTTTACGAATTTTATGATAAGCTTTCATGTGCGATTCGCTTTTTTTCTTCAAAACAATGCACCTTACCTAAAGGCCTTCCTAAATTGAGCTCGAAGTTGACTTCTTGATGACTTCCCAAAGTATTTTTTACCGAACATACAACGCCAAACTTCTTTCAGCAATCTTCGTGAATTAGACTTTGCGAATTCGGCTTCACAAAATGAATAGCAGGCTACATGGTGCCGATACATAGTAAGCAGATCCTCCACTGGAGTGCAACGGATTTAATGCTGGCGGAGGTATGTCAGCCTTTACTTTCGTTCATTTGCTATTATATTGTGCAAGTGCAGTCAAAGACTTCAGAGTATATGTTATGCCTGTCCAGTGGTGCAATGACTCAATGTAGATCGGTTCCTTTGGGAACTCAGCTAATCAACCAAGTTATGTAGTGTTCTTTTCCTGGTTTGTTTTCGGACTCTGGTGCAAGAATCAGAATGAAATCCTACCACGGAGTAACAGACAAAGCCTTGAAACTGTCTGTTATGCAGTTCTGCATTTTGGTTGATACCGTCCACTCCTTCTGTTCCATTCCAGATACAGTTTGAGGACTTCCCAGGCGGGCTTGACTTGCCGAAGATACCGTACCACCCGTTGCAAGTGTTGTTCACTCACGGTAAAATGAACAAAAACTTTTGTGGTAAGCAGAATGTCCCCACTCACATCATGGCGACAGACACTGACATCTTCTTCAACAAGATACAAAAGCAGACTTCGGTGAACAACGGCAAGGATAGAGGAAAATCAGACTATGGCGTGTGGAAGATCTACCTCAAAAATACACCAACAGAAGAACAAGTGAGAATCAAGCTTGCTTCCGAAATAGTCAGGGTTATTTTTTTTCCGGGGCAACCCAACTTTTTTAACTGCAGTGTAACAAGCAAATGTGGATTTATGAAAGTAAACCTTTTTTTTAACAAAAATGTATATTCAGACAGTAATGTACATGAGTATATAACATTATGTATAGTGGACGAACTGATGTCACTAACACCACAAGAAAGAGATTCACTTGAAGGCGATATATCTTTAGACGAGGCAGCCTATATAATTATATGCTGTGAAAAACGTGTGTAAACATCAAGACATGGTTCAAATGGATTCACAACAGAATCCTTTCAAGTGTTTAGGAAAAAGTGATTTTATAATGAGGTCTATGAGCAAAGGATTCAGACTTTGAGAATTGTGTGCAACACAAAACAGAAGGTTTTGTAATATGTACACCATAATGTGACAAAGTGAAAGACTAAGCAGACATATTTCACTATACTCAGTGGTATTTACAAAAGAGGTCCGTACACTGCAAACAGACTGAGAATTGTACTTCCTACCATAAGTAACACAGATCAAAAGGTGTAAGTATCCAATCGATTTAAAGGAGGTAATCTACGTCTAATTTATGATTTAATTTATGATTTTTTTTGGATCAAAAATAATAACAGATAATTTACTGGAATACTTCTGTGTTTGGATTTTAAGACAGACTTTTGATTCATTCGATTGCTGTTTATATTTAAGGTTTTACAGGTTTTGGACTCAATTTCATTTTATGGGTGACAACTTTCATAGCAAATATCAAATCATCAGCCTCTGTAAATGGACATATGTCATCGTGGATCGCTAATCAGAGGATGTAGACAGGGAGACCCAGTCTCAGCATATATGTTGAAAATCATTACTTTGCGCTGTTTTGTCCCAGCTGGGATCAATCTTCGACGATCGCAAGGACATGTGCCTACTCCTCTGGCGCGCCTTTCCAGAGTACACCCTTACGATGGAGTTACCTCCCTTCGTTCTCCACGACCGCCTCTACTACGCCAACGCCATCGAGGCCGCTGCCACTTCCATGGAGATGGCCGTGATAGGCGGGAGGAACGTAGCAAACCTGGCCTTCAACCAATGGTTTGACCACACGGACAGAATTGACAGTGTCAAAAATCCTTCTCATTTGCTCCACAAGTAGGTGCAGCTTGGCCAAAGCTGGATGAAATGCAGGCGTGGTGCTGAAGTTGTACAATTTCAGGTATCAGCTTTTGATTTATTTTATTTTATGTTAAATCTGGGTGGATTGTAGGTGACCGCAGGCTAATTTGTGATCGGAAAATGATGATACTGTAGACATTCGAACTCTGTTGCCTTGGGCAGTCATCTGCATTGAGCTCTTTTTGTCTTGACGTCTCTGTGTGTATTCACTGATGGCTGTGTTTGGAAACCTTTCATCAGATCTATTCATACGGACCTCTTTTGATAGCACTGTCAATAGTCAATAGTCAGAAATTCATATATATAATTATGATATATATATACACTTGGGACAAATTTGAATAAATCCTTAGAATGTGCGTAAATGTATACGTGCAAGTGAACTCTCCTGTACATGGCCTAAGTGCACGTGTGTGTGTGTGTGTGTGTGTGTGTGTGTGTGTGTGTGTGTGTGTGTGTGTGTGTGTGTGTGTGTGTGTTCGTTCAAACCAAATGTCTACGTGTGTCTGAAAAACAGGCGGTAGAGGATGGGTTAACTCGTCGCATGTTTCCGCGGAGTGCATGCTTTTCTTGAAACAAGATGTGCATGCCCTACATTCTCGAGCTGTTTGTAGTAGTGCACACAAAGATTTAGTTCAATTTATATAGTAAGTTCCTTACTTTTTACATTTAGTCAAGTTTTGACTAAATGTTTTAACATAGAGGGGGGAATCGAGACGAGGGTCGTGGTGTATGTGTGTGTGTGTGTGCGTGTGTGTGTGTGTAGAGCGATTCAGACTAAACTACTGGACCGATCTTTATGAAATTTGACATGCGAGTTCCTGGGTATGATATCCCCAGACGTTTTTTTCATTTTTTTGATAAATGTCTTTGATGACGTCATATCCGGCTTTTCGTGAAAGTTGAGGCGGCACTGTCACGCCCTCATTTTTCAACCAAATTGGTTGAAATTTTGGTCAAGTAATCTTCGACGAAGCCCGGACTTCGGTATTGCATTTCAGCTTGGTGGCTTAAAAATTAATTAATGACTTTGGTCATTAAAAATCTGAAAATTGTAAAAAAAATATTTTTTTTATAAAACGATCCAAATTTACGTCCATCTTATTCTCCATCATTTGCTGATTCCAAAAACATATAAATATGTTATATTTGGATTAACAACAAGCTCTGAAAATTAAATATATAAAAATTATTATCAAATTGTTTTTTCGAAATCAATTTAAAAACACTTTCATCTTATTCCTTGTCGGTTCCTGATTCCAAAAACATATAGATATGATATGTTTGGATTAAAAACACGCTCAGAAAGTTAAAACGAAGAGAGGTACAGAAAAGCGTGCTATCCTTCTCAGCGCAACGAATACCCCGCTCTTCTTGTCAATTCCACTGGCACTGCCTTTGCCACGGGCGGTGGAGTGACGATGCTACGAGTATACGGTCTTGCTGCGTTGCGTTGCCTTCAGTTTCATTCTGTGAGTTCGACAGCTACTTGACTAAATGTTGTATTTTCGCCTTACGCGACTTGTTTTTATTCATTTCATGCAATATATATGTAGTGGAAGCAATTACTGCCCGTGCATACAATCAACCAAGTCGCGTAAGGCGAAATTACTACATTTAGTCAAGCTGTGGAACTCACAGAATGAAACTGAACGCACTGCATTTTTTTCACAATGACCGTAGTCCGCCGCTTGTGCATAACGGAGTGAAACTGACGAGCCTGTTCAGCGCAGTAGTGGTTTCGCTGTGCTGCATAGCACGCTTTTCTGTACCTCTCTTCGTTTTAACTTTCTGAGCGTGTTTTTAATCCAAACATATCATATCTAATGTTTTTGGAATCAGGAACCGACAAGGAATAAAATGAAATTGTTTTTAAATCGATTTCGGAAATTTAATTTTGATCATAATTTTTATATTTTTAATTTTCAGAGCTTGTTTTTAATCCAAATATAACATATTTATATGTTTTTGGAATCAGAAAATGATGTAGAATAAGATGAACGTAAATTTGGATCGTTTTATATAAAAAAAATTATTAAAATTTTCAGATTTTTAATGACCAAAGTCATTAATTAATTTTTAAGCCACCAAGCTGAAATGCAATACCGAAGTCCGGCCTTCGTCGAAAATTGCTTGGCCAAAATTTCAATCAATTTGATTGAAAAATGAGGGTGTGACAGTGCCGCCTCAACTTTTACAAAAAGCCGGATATGACGTCATCAAAAGTATTTATCGAAAAAAAGAAAAAAACGTCCGGGGATATCATTCCCAGGAACTCTCATGTCAAATTTCATAAAGATCGGTCCAGTAGTTTGGTCTGAATCGCTCTACACACACACACGCACAGACAGACAGACACACACACACACACACACACACACACACACACACATACACCACGACCCTCGTCTCGATTCCCCCTCTATGTTAAAACATTTAGTCAAAACTTGACTAAATGTAAAAACAAGAAAGGTAAGTTGTTGGAATGTATTGTCAATAACAAGCGTTCCAACAACTTACCTTTCTTGTTTTTTTAATTCTGAATTTTGGAACGTTGGCAGTCTCTTTGTTTTTGGATTAGTCCGTGCATAGACCAAAATACATTTGTCAAATTTTGATTCGTCGCAGTTTGTTACCGATGATTACACTTCAAATGCAGCATCATAACCAGGGGAACTAACTGATTGATATACAGACTGTCATGCGACCAAACCTAGATGCAGATCTTTTGGACGCTGTCTGCAAGATTGTATGTTTAGAGTTTTGAAAGTCTTAAATGGAAATTTTCAAAATAATGCTGACATCTGATGTTTTAGTCACCCCCGATCTAAAGGCTGCGAATTCTTACTTATGATTATTTTACCTTTTCTTTTTCTTCTGCTTCCTCTTTGGCACACAAACACTAACATGGGCGGGCTGGGATGCAGCTCAGTCGGTAGCGCGCTGGATTTGTATCCAGTTGGCCGCTGTCAGCGTGAGTTCGTCCCCACGTTCGGCGAGAGATTTATTTCTCAGAGTCAACTTTGTGTGCAGAGTCTCCTCGGTGTCCGAACACCCCCGTGTGTACACGCAAGCACAAGACCAAGTGCGCACGAAAAAGATCCTGTAATCCATGTCAGAGTTCGGTGGGTTATAGAAACACGAAAATACCCAGCATGCTTCCTCCGAAAGCGGCGTATGGCTGCCTAAATGGCGGGGTAAAAACGGTCATACACGTAAAAGCCGTGGGAGTTTCAGCCCATGAACGAACAAACAAACAAACTAACATGGGCATAAAGGAGAAAGAAAAAGAAAGGAAAAGATTAAAAGCAAAATCAAAGTTGAGAAAATATGTTATTTCATTGTTGAGATAACATGTTTATTTCATTATCACTGAGTCTGAATAAATGTGCATTAAAGTATAAATCTACCCAAGTTAAAACCAGTTTTCATGCAACTACACGTCAGCAATCAACTCCAGCAGGGGCTCTGTAACTAAGGTCTGGTTGATAACGTATTTGAGGTTTGCGTCATAGCCAGCCAGGTAAGTGGAAAAGAAAGCAGCAGTCAGCCCCTGGGTGAAGGTGTGGTAGGCAGGTAGGCTGGTCACGTTTTGTGTCGTCACGCACACCTGGTACTTGTAGCAACCTGATAAAGGGAACAAATGAAGATCAAACCTAACACACACACACACACACACACACACACACACAGGTACAGACGTGTGCGGGCACGTCGAAACAAAAAGCAAAATAAACTTCTTGAGTCTAAATTCCAGTAATCGTCTTAGTAAGATATTTTCAAAGTTACAGTGCATTATAAATGTATACACGTCCTTTGTTCGAAAGACTTAGTGTTTGAACGTGATGAATACTAAGAAAGAACAAGAAAATGCATAGGAATAATAATAATAATAAGGTCTTGACATGGCCAACTTTCACCCCCTCCCTGTCTCCTTTCACCTCTGACTTTTTGTGTACAGTCAGCCTACAAAATCCCAACTTTGGAAAAGATTGGTCAAACTCCTTCCAAAGTGATTCTTTGTGAGATATCATGTGTGGGTAGAACCATACTGAGTCATACATGTTTACGTCTCTCCCACATTATACTACGCCAGCCCAATCGAGGCACTATCGACGTATGAAACATGATTTCCCCTCCCCTCCACCCCAACCACCCCTCAACCCCTCCTCTCTCTTCCATGAATGTAATGCCTGAAGTAATAGGCCTACTTACTCTGCCAAAGGGCCTGGTTGCAGATGCCGCAGTGTCCGAACCCCTGAGGACGAATACAAAACATTTAAGAATTAAACGTGACTCTAATGACTTCCTGTCAACGGTACAGAAAACGAGTTTATCACTGTAAAAAAAAGATATAGAAGAAAAAAAGGTGAAAAAAGCACTGGTTCAGCCAGCTTGGCAAAGGTGTGCAGAGATCGGTTTTGTGGTGGGAAACGGATTTCTTTCTTCCAGACTACTTTCACTGAAAACGCAGAAAGGTTGTACAGTTTACAGAGGTGGATTCCATCTTACCGAATCAAGTTATTCGGTAATTTTGTCTCAGAGAGTGAATACTTGTATTTTTTTTAATCATTGTACGCCTTAGATTTGATCTCAAAACAGTTTGACTATAAATATATGATGATCCCTCCTTTGAGTAATTAATGCTCTACTCACCTTGACCTCCATTCTGACCCTGGGAGGTCGAGGCCAGAGGTCCCAGATGTGTTTGTAGCCAAACTTGTCGGTCATACATGGCGGCATGAGGCCTTTGTGGTGAGTGGCGTACTCGGTCTGCACCAGCAGGATGGGCATAGAGAAGTTGACCGCCGTCCGGAAGCTGGTGGTGTAAGGACCCATCAGCGCTAGAGCCTGTACGCACATTGTGAGAGAAGTCGTCAATATGCCTTCCTTCACGTGTCAGTGTAGAGAATACTACATGGCTTGCTGTGTCGTACCAGATTTACACGAGTTGCTTTTTTAACCTTCGCCGGTGGTCGTGCGTCCGTGTGGACCCAGAAGGGTGTTTAATTGCAAATATCTTTTGAACTAGTTGGATTTTTTTTAATGAGCTTTTAAGAATGCCTCAGGCACCTAAAAAGCTCTTATATCCTAAAATTTCAGCGAGAAGTAATTAAAAAAAAACAAAGGTCATATTTAGACTACAAACATCGTGGGGCCGTGCGGACCCATGTTTTTCAAAGAAGGAAATGATAAGCATGAGTCCGCACGACCCCACGATGACTTCCGTGTGTAGTCAATAACCCGGACGGCCCCACGATGACTTCCGTGTGTAGTCGATAACCCGGACGGGCGAAGGTTAGATATTGAACTGCGCCCGAAAACGAGCTTTTCAATATTTGAAAAAGCAACGAGTATTAATAGGAAGAGATGGGTACTTGGCAGCAATGTATTGTACCTTAGGAAGAGATAGGCACTTGGCAGCAATTTATTGTACCTTAGGAAGAGATGGGCACTTGGCAGCAATGTATTGTACCTTAGGAAGAGATGGGTACTTAATTGGCAGCAATGTATTGTACCTTAGGAAGAGATGGGTACTTGGCAGCAATGTATTGTAACTTAGGAAGAGATGGGTACTTGGCAGCAATGTATTGTAACTTAGGAAGAGATGGGTACTTGGCAGCAATTGTATTGTACCTTTGGAAGAGATGGGCACTTGGCAGCAATGTATTGTAACTTAGGAAGAGATGGGTACTTGGCAGCAATGTATTGTACCTTAGGAAGAGATGGGCACTTGGCAGCAATGTATTGTACCTTAGGAAGAGATGGGTACTTAATTGGCAGCAATGTATTGTACCTTAGGAAGAGATGGGTACTTGGCAGCAATGTATTGTCCCTTAGGAAGAGATGGGCACTTGGCAGCAATGTATTGTACCTTAGGAAGAGATGGGTACTTGGCAGCAATGTATTGTACCTTAGGAAGAGATGGGCACTTGGCAGCAATGTATTGTACCTTAGGAAGAGATGGGTACAAGGCAGCAATGTATTGTACCTTAGGAAGAGATGGGCACTTGGCAGCAATGTATTGTACCTTAGGAGGAGATGGGTACTTGGCAGCAATGTATTGTACCTTAGGAAGAGATGGGTACTTGGCAGCAATGTATTGTACCTTAGGAAGAGATGGGTACTTGGCAGCAATGTATTCTACCTTAGGAGGAGATGGGTACTTGGCAGCAATGTATTGTACCTTAGGAAGAGATGGGTACTTGGCAGCAATGTTTTGTACCTTAGGAAGAGATGGGTACTTGGCAGCAATGTATTGTACCTTAGGAAGAGATGGGTACTTGGCAGCAATGTATTCTACCTTAGGAGGAGATGGGTACTTGGCAGCAATGTATTGTACCTTAGGAAGAGATGGGTACTTGGCAGCAATGTAGAGGGTGGCGTCGGCTCCAGCAGAGTGGCTTCCCAGTCCCAGAAGGTCCCACGTGCCCACCACCCCACTGGCTGAGTTTGCATTCAGCACAATGGCCAGGTTTTTCTGCAGCTATACGTAGATTGGCAACATGAGTACAAGACATTTTACAACATACAGAGTTTTAAAACTAAAGGCTGTCCTTAATTTAGTCCAAAGTTGACTTCGCAAAGACTTCACGAAGTCTTATTAACTGAAAAATTAGTGCCAAAGCTTAGTGTCGACATTTTCCAATTAATATTAGGCTTGAAGCCTTCTATTATGGATTAGTTTGTTGTTATTGTTTATCGTACTAATCATCCAATCCATAATAGAAGGCTTCAAACTGATTAGAAATTGAGCTATAGATGGCATGGTAAAATGGTATAGAGTAAGAGTTTTGGACTTGAAGCCTTCTATGACAGATACTGATGTAGAGATATAATGAAACACGTGGACAAGATAGTCGTATTCTCCATATTCATCCGCCCTGTCTCGACGTGATACCTCAGCGATACAAAGGCTGAACGGAGGTGTAACTCATATTCATATTGTCTAAACTTACCCATCTGATCTGGTTCATGTAGAGATCGCCGAAGTGAAAGCCTTCGTCCTTCGTTTGTGCTCCATACTCATCGTTAATTAGTAGGTCAGTAGAAATGGTGATGAACCTGAAAATGCAGAAATAAACTCATTCGCGGATTTGTTTGTTTGTTTGTTTGCTTAACGCCCAGCCGACCACGAAGGGCCATATCAGGGCGGTGCTGCTTGGACATATAACGTGCGCCACACACAAGACAGAAGTCGCAGCACAGGCTTCATGTCTCACCCAGTCACATTATTCTGACACCGGACCAACCAGTCCTAGTACTAACCCCATAATGCCAGACGCCAGGCGGAGCAGCCACTAGATTGCCAATTTTAAAGTCTTAGGTATGACCCGGCCGGGGTTCGAACCCACGACCTCCCGATCACGGGGCGGACGCCTTACCACTAGGCCAACCGTGCTGGTCATCATTCGCGGGTAAGTGTCATGGCTTAAAATTGTCAGCGTTTCGGAGTAGAAGGTGCAGGCTATGAAGTATGCATTCTGTTTAAATCGCAGGGAATATTTAAGCAATGTCAGTAAGACTTTCTAGGATGTGGCAATGTGCTCTGAGCGACATCAGTCTGATATTCTGTACATAGAAAGGAGATATAATTAATGTATCATACTCATGCCGAGCAACACCAGGCAAAGACAGATACTCTGTACTAATAGCAACACCAGTGAGCTACTTTTCATGGAAGGACGAAAATAAACGAAGCCTACCCATTTTGAGCGACACCACTCAGACACTCTAAGTAACAGTATACCTGCCCATACTGAGTATCACCAGTTAGATATTTTAAGTAATATTTAAAATGACGAGAGAAATGTTTACAAACCATGCAGTGCAACACCAGTAAAAGTTTCTGCATAAATGACCAAAGTGAACAAATATCACATGTCCACACTGGCTCACTGTGCAACTCCAGTGGGATACTGGGTAGACCTAACGAAGGATAAAAGAAAGGTGACCTACCCATGCTGAGCGACACCGGTCAGATAATCAGTATAGAACGACGACAGTATGACGCCGTTGAGACCAGGCACGAAAAAGAAGATGGCATAGGTTCCTGGGTCGACGGGATGGATGATGATGGAGTCCAGAGGACTTCCGTTTCCGGTTTTTGTCACCGGAATCTGCTGCACCTTGAGTGGTCCTTGGCGATAGGGGTAGCCCTTGTCCACATACACATCAGCGGCTGTAGAGCAGATAGGATAAGTATGAATGGTGTTGTGCGGTGTAACATGCAAAGTGACCCCCCTCCGATGAGACCACACCTCCAAATAAAGAACACCGGAGCCGGTGTAACGAGAGAGTGACCAACTAGGTGTGACCCACGCCGATCTGAGACGGATTGGTTGAAATCGCAAACTAATGTTCGTTTCATCAAATCCGAATCAGCGCTTGGGTCACACCAACTTGAGCACTTTCTCATGCATACCGAGCCTGTTGTCCTTTGGTCTCTACACTTGATCAAAGAACACCTGGCACCAGAAGTCACCTGCAATATAGAGACACTGTGACTGGTCCCAAGGGTGTCATCTTAACAGATATAGCAAAGTATGTGTTGCAGTATCCAAGGTTACACTGAATTCATATCTGCAGAGTGTACCAGATGTTCCTAACTTGTACACCGCGCGTAGCTTCATCCTTATTCGCATCTGGTTTAACATTCTCTATGCTGATTTGCACTTTTGCGAGATTAAGGTGCGATTGTAAAACGTTAATCGGCTGGGTACCTTACTATACAGCCGCAATTCGTTGTGACTGAGTTATTTTTGTATCGGACGAATATGCAGACACAGACACGCATAGACACAGACAGACAAAAAGACAGACAGACGGACAGACACCGATGCACATACACATGTATACTCTCAGACACACAAAGACACAGACAGACAGACACACAACACACACACACACACACACACACGGGCGCGCGCTCACTCACGCACACACACTTACGTACACACATACGTACGCACACACACACACCACTTACACACACATACACACACACACACACACACACACGTGTATGTGAGAAAATAAATGTACGCACAGGCATACATTTAGTCCTACCTTCTGATAGAAAGAGGGCAGCAATCAGACAGAGAATTTGATTCAACATTCTTAGTCTTACTGTATGGCACACCTCCGCTCAAATTGGAAAACAACACAAAGAACACTTTCACATCACACGATGGTTTGACAAAAGTGCTGTCGAACCTTCAGAACTAAACTGAGCAAAACAATTATTGCACCCATTTTCGTACCGACTACCCCAACTAAAATATTCATTCCCGTGTCATTTCATTTAAACTTTATATGCCATTAAAGGCCTTTTACTTGGCTATCTGGCACACTTTTCGGATCAAAGATTTCTGTTAAAGGTATCACGTGACCACCGCCGAAGTAAGGGTACCCCCAAAATCGACGTGACAAAAACGTCAGGTACCAATAAAAACAAATCGACAATTCAGAATAGGCTTAATTTGGCAACGTTTACATACGAAGAAATAGCCAAATCCATTATCTATCCAGAACAGATTGTGTTGTTTTGCTTTCTTGCGTATCTCTTGTGTAATGTCATTTCTACTGATGCAGGTGTGGAGCGCATGAGTAGTAGAAAACAAGAGATTTTTGCGTCCATTTTGAGCGGTACCATGACAAAAAGCGCTGTATTTCAGTATTATCGAAATGGATTGGTTCAAAATTTTCAGGATCTGATGTCAACATACGAGACGTACGTCGCATCGTTACATATATTTGTTGAGATGATATGCAATCTTCCGGAAAATGTTTTAAAACGTGTCATAAGTTTAAAGTCATACATCCAAAAAATTCATGACTTTGCAGGCATACAGACAAATAAGTGTTACAAATACTGCCAAAGTTTAATTGAAGCACAGTCACTAGTTTACGTTTGCTAGTCCTGTAAACACAATCAATGTTTTTGGAGGATTGCGGTGCGACAGCGATGTCCAGTCAACTGTGACCGCAGCTGTTTTGATAGGCACGAAGCGGTAACCGACGTTCCATTTTTTCTCATGTGTTTACATGGCTAGCAAATGTCCGTCAGTGGTTAACCGTTATACTCAAATGAAACTTTGGCAGTTCTTCTACCAACCATTTGTCTGTATGCGTGCGAAGTCATGCATTTTTGGGATGTAAATTCACAAACCTGTGAGAGTTTTAAAAACATGTTCCGAAAGAGAGCATAACATCTGAGTACAAACCTGCAGTGCTCCAAAATTTTAGTTGGGGTACAAAAATGGGTGCAATAATATTTTTGCTCAGTTTATATTGGTTCAATACCGCCGATATGTTTGTTTCTGTGACGTTATCGTGATAAACTTGATAGCGAATGTATGGAAAAAAAATCGGTATGTGTTTGTATGTGTGTGTGTGTGGTTCTATCCGTTAAATCTTCGGGATAAACTTGATAGCGACTGCATTGGGTAAAGTTCTGTGTGTGTGTTTGTGTGTGTGTGTGTGTGTGTGTGTGTTTGTGTGTGTGTGTGAGCGGAGCGCCGGTGTATACATCTGTGTGAGCTTTATTGACCTTTCTTCAAATACAGTATCACTTGCGTTAAGATTAGCACATTTCTAGTTTACATTCGTAGGCGTAGCATGATTTACATAAACGACTGCGCATTTTCCGAAATGCCATCGTCATAATCACAATGACTGTGCGGACAAAATAATCTTATGAGCATGATCACAGCTATATGTTTAGTTGGTTCAGTTATCAGCATCGCACAGTAATGACAAAAGATAGATGCCTATTAGAAGTGTGCTTTATTTTTTTATTTTTTAATCTGTTAAGAAAGAAATCAGGTCATGAGCCGAGCTGCATCATAAATATGTCATGCGATAAATGTTAATGGAGTGCTATTTTGAAATAGGGGAAGGGCTCCTAATATGGACCGGCTCCTAATATGGACCACCACCAACTAACGGCGCTAGAGCGCTCAAAAAAGTTTTATTCGCTGTATTCACCCTCTTTGGATAACTTGCACATGTCAAAACAGTTGCAGAAACACAAATCTCAAAACCGTTAGGCTTTTTCTCTGTTTTCACTTTTGGCAGCGTTCACTCTAAATTTGCCGCCTAAAACGGACTCGTTTCTGTCTACAGCCAAAGCTTTTATCAAACAGAAATGGCTATATATATGACAGCTAAAACCGTATTTGTTACATTTTAGCAGTGTTGACCCCGAGTTTCTACTGCAAACAAAAAATAATAGCAAAATCTCAAAGTATGTGCGAGTCCCCTAATATGGACCACCTTCAACAAATCGAAGAAAATAAAAGCTAAAGGCTATTTTCATTAATTCATTAAGAAGCTTGCTGGTAATAACCTATAACTAGCCCTCGAGATTTAAAAAAAATGCAACGAAAAGTCTTCTTTTCGTGGAAGTTGATAATTTCACTTATTTTCACTCTGTTTTTGATAAGCTTCTTTAGTTTCCTGGTGTGCTTCAAATAATGCTCTCATCAACCCGAAACAGATAAATCTAAAGCATATTTTAATTAGGCTGACTTGTACACTAATTTGTATCATGTTATTTTGAAATATAGGGGGCTTTTTACAGTGATTCGTGAAGGCCGCTTCACTGGTCCATATTAGGCGCCCAGGCTCCTAATATGGACCCTTTGTGATTTTTTCTGTATTTAATTTTTGCTGAATGTGTATCAAAGCTATGTTACTCTAATTAGGCCTAACGGTTCACCTAAGAAAGAAGGACTACCAAACACAAAATGAAACTTCTTTGCACGAAAACAAGCTAGTTATCAGCAATAAACAAAAAGTGGTCCATATTAGGGGCCCTTCCCCTACAATGAGCTATGTAGGCTTACAGGGATTCGTGATATGCTCTTCATCAGTGAAACAAAAAGAAAACACACTACAGCAATCAGTTTTGGTAGGCCTACATTCTTTATCAAACTGTCGTCAGACCGTCGCTGACTTCATCAGGATGGTAAGGGTAATTAAGTTAGGGCTCTTCATTGGTCTAAATGTTTATAGGGCGCTTAGGCTCTACTCCTGATATCCTAATTTCGTGCTGAATGTCTATCAAAGCTAAGTCTCTCGATTTAGCTCTAACGATTGACGCAACAGAGAACAAAAATAAACTTCTTTGCAAGTAAACACACTAGTTATCATCAGCATGAAAAAGTGGCCCATAGTTCGGAGCCCTTTCCCCTTTAGTTGCTTGTCAAAGATTGGGATTAGATTTTGCGCGAAAGTCACAGGATGTTACTTTAATACTGTGAATCAGTGTACACCACCAAAGATCTGTCTCTATTTACACGGGAAAAGAGTATTCTTATACTGGGATAAGTAGAGAAGTTCAACAGTCTGGCTGCTTTCTATGCGAAGTCAGTGGCCCTTGTTTGTTGAGTTGGTGGCACAGGTTGTCGTAGGTTAAGCCGAATTTAGGATATTTTCGTGGTCTGGCGCGCGCGCGTGTGTGTGTGACGTGCGAATGTGTGTGTGTGTGTGTGTGTGTGACGTGCGAATGTCTGTGCAGGTATACCTGTTTTTGTGCAATACATGCGTGCACGTAAACGCAAATGAGGAACAACTATACAGTATCTTTCAAAAAAATCGAAGAATATATTAGCTAATAGCTGTTTTAATATCAATCTGTACATCAACAGGCTCACAATCACTACATGCGTGTCTTCATCACTACTACAATTATTAACCCTTTTCGCCAACTACACATCAACCAGCAAGCACAACATTTACACTTGTCCGTTAACGACTAAACAAGCAAGCACAAAATTATCCTTTTTTTCTTGCTTCACATCACCAAGTTCGCACACAACTCACACTTTAATTAACTACACATCAACAGGAAAACACACAATTTACACTTCTCTGACTACACATCATCAGGCAAGAATACTGTTTACACACGACATATGAACAGGCTTTCAAACAATTATTAATTTACTCTTTTTGGCTCACGTAAGTGTAGCCTATGCGATGCTAACTTTTGTCTGTCTTTGCGTGCGTGTTCGCGTGCGTATGTATGTATGTCTGTGGTAGAAACTTTAACATTTGACTGAACACCGAAATATTAATTTTACCTGGTTATTATTCAAGCAACAGCTTCAAAGTATTGAAGCAATGATCAACATTTTGTCGGCACGTATGTAGTTAAAGTGTGTATCCAAAGAAAACGGGTGGTGGTGGTTTTTTTTTTTTTGGGGGGGGGGGGGGGTAAAAACAGCTGACTGGTTTGTGTCGTGTGTGGTATGTAGACCAGGTCAGGGGTCAAGGTTAAGTCAGATCGCGTGAAGGATTGTGGTATAGATACAGTTATCACCGAGCTGCAGTTCGCCGATTCGGAGAAGACGATTTCACATTGTTTGGTTTCGTAGCTCCAGAAAAATAGATAAAGAAGATACCAAAGGAGATTTCCTACAGGTTAATCTGCACAGCGTGTTTCCAGTGTCTGCGCGAGGAAGCGCTGTCGAAAGCGCAGTGTCGATCTGGCCAACACTGGCAGTCGTATCCCCGTAAGTAGGCTACAGACAGACAGATCTAGATCTAGTGTATCGCACTCTTGCACCGTGTCACCTATGCTTACTGTGTGTGTGTATTGTGTGACGGAGTGATTGAGTTCGTGTTACTGTTTTTCGATTTCTTACGTGAGCCTTGAAGGCTTCGCCTCTTGTTTAACTACACATCAGCACAAAAGTCAAGCACAGGCTCCTTGAATAATGTCTGGTTGATGACGTATTTGAGGTTAGCGTCATAGCCTGTGATGTAAGCGGCGAAGAAAGCAGACGTCAGCCCTTCAGTGAAGGTGAGGTAGGAGGGTATACTGGAAACGTTCTGCGTGGTCACACATGCCTGCGTTTTGTAGCATTCTGAGGACAGAAAATTGTTGAGCACTAACTATGATCAAAAGTGGTGCCATATATACCTATCGCACATGCATTAGGCCTACTCTGCATCTCAAAACATCAAAACAGAACAATACAGAGAGATGATGACGAAGGAACTTTATTTTACAAGGATAGAGGTTTAAGGCTACGCCTTTTTTTTTAGAACCTGTCCTAACATCTAATAAAAAAATTCTAATAAATGATAAACAAACAAATAAGTAGAACAAACGGACAAATAAGCAAATAAACAAAGAGAGAGAGAGAGAGACACAGACACACACACACACACACACACACACACACACACACACACCACACACACACACACACACACACACACACACACACACACACACACGCACGCGCGCACGGACAGAGAGTTCTGCAAGACAGAGGAAGTAAAGCGTGTAATGTCGTCATTTTCCTACTTACCCTCCCAAATGGCTTTATTGCACAGACCGCAATGGCCGAAACCCTGAAAACGAAATGCAAGCAGAGGTCACAGTTCAGAACAAATTAAACAAGAAGGGCAAAGCCCATACGACTCACATGCTTGACCTCGACCTTTACATGACCTTGACCTTCACGGTCAAGGTCAAATAACTAAACCTAGCAATGACATCATACACTAAGAACTGCTTTACACATTTTTCCTACCAAAATACATGTGACCTTGACCCAAGGTCATCCAAGGTCATGCAACACAAAGCTGTTAATTCAAGACATAGGAAGTACAATGGTGCTTATTGGCTCTTTCTACCATGAGATATGGTCACTTTTAGTGGTTCACTACCTTATTTTGGTCACATTTCATAAGGGTCAAAGTGACCTTGACCTTGATCATATGTGACCAAATGTGTCTCATGATGAAAGCATAACATGTGCCCCACATAATTTTTAAGTTTGAAACAGTTATCTTCCATAGTTCAGGGTCAAGGTCACTTCAAAATATGTATACAATCCAACTTTGAAGAGCTCCTGTGACCTTGACCTTGAAGCAAGGTAAACCAAACTGGTATCAAAAGATGGGGCTTACTTTGCCCTATATATCATATATAGGTGAGGTATTCAATCTCAAAAACTTCAGAGAAAATGGGAAAAATGTGAAAAATAGCTGTTTTTTAGACAACATTTATGGCCCCTGCGACCTTGACCTTGAAGCAAGGTCAAGATGCTATGTATGTTTTTTGGGGCCTTGTCATCATACACCATCTTGCCAAATTTGGTACTGATAGACTGAATAGTGTCCAAGAAATATCCAACGTTAAAGTTTTCCGGACGGACGTCCGGACGTCCGGACGGACGGACGACTCGGGTGAGTACATAGACTCACTTTTGCTTCGCATGTGAGTCAAAAATTCTCGTTTACTAGGTCTCTCGGTAAATATTAGAGGTGATAAAATATTGAAGTATTCAAAGTAGGGTCCCGCGGCTACGACTGAGGTGACAGTTGTAACAAGATTTACGTGTATTGTGGTTATCTTACATTAACATATGTTTGAGAGATCACCCATGTCATAACTAAACCATATTTTTACACGTGTGTTTATTGTGTAATTGAGGTCGGGTCAATCTACAGCCTGGCAGGGCCCTCAGAAGTAATTTTCCAATGCTCATACAAAGTCAATAAGACAAACTTCATTCTCGAAACACTTTGTTGTTTCATCTGTAAGAATTTTAAGAACTTGACTTACAAGTGAAGCTACAATTCTAATCGTGGCGTCTTTTTGCACTCTTTTCGCGTTTTACGTCAGAGATTTCAATTTGGAAGAGAGGTTCAAGAAGACGCCGTTTTTGCTTGTTCATTCATTTGGATTTTGTTCTTTCGGTTGTTTGATTATTAAGCTTTAGTATTTTTTTTATATTTTGTGATTGAAAGACACCACGGAAATTAAATCATTCACCCTCTGTTTGTTTGTTTGTTTCGTTCATGGGCTGAAACTCCCACGGCTTTTACGTGTATGACCGTTTTTACCCCTACATTTAGGCAGCATGCTGGGTATTTTCGTGTTTCTATAACCCACCGAACCTTGCCTTTCATTCTGACTTTGGAAGGTTACGACCAGAGGCTATATTTGCTTTGTGTTGTTGTGTTTGGTGAATGAAAATTGAGGTACAGATACAATAAGACATGAACCTTCCATTCTCTTTTGGCATCACGCCAGCTGACTTTGACCTCCATTCTGACCTTGACATATCAAACCCAGAGCCAAGTTTGCTTTTTGTTGCTTTTGTGTGAATGAGACTTGAATCAAAGATATCAGTCTTGAATACATAATTCGTTCCACTCTCTTACGACACGTGACTGACCTTGACCTGCATTCTGACCCTGGGAGGGTGAGGCCAGAGGTCCCAAATGTGTTTGTAGCCAAACCTGTCGTTCATGCATGGCGGCATTATTCCTTTGTGGTGAGTGGACAACTCGGACTGTACGAGCAGGATGGGCACTGAGAAATTCACCGCCTTTCGCAAATTGGTGGCATAAGGACCCATCAGTGACAAAGCCTTGACATAAAATTAGAAAACACAAACAACTTCACTCACAGACAAAATCGAACGGTCAAGACAAAAGAGTTGTGCGCATGATAAAGTTTGTTTGTGGGTAAAGTTCAAGAATACTGTTCCACATTCAAGGAAGCTGTTACAAGGTACCAAACTTGTGGACGGAGCTAACGGTGGCAGTAAGCTTAAACTGAGACAAAAATCGTGGTGAAAAGCGATAATTTTGACTTTACTTTCATGTTCAAGGGACATAACTGTACTCAGTTTCGGATTGAAGAAAGTTTATTTCAGAATCAACTAGGTTTGATTTATGGCTTAGACAATGCATGGAATTTATTTCCGATTCCATTTTGGAAAATGACACCCATGTATTTTTTAATTCTTCAGCAGTACACGCTTCACTAGAAACGTTCATCTGGCGTTGCTTTCTTCCAATATGGCAATTAAGCACCCACTGATGAACCATCATGTGAACTTGGATTGAGAAGAAAGGTGGCTTTAAAGTCTACAAGCCCTTGTCCTAGTCTTTTTTTTTACCAGCCGGATATAAGTGTTATAAGTGTTTTCAGAAGTTGTGTAAGAAACATCGTTTGAACTCATACATAAACAAGAATTGATTTCCAGTGCACCTTTGATGATGATGTGTTCGTGTGTAAAATCTGATCGTAGAAGTTTCAATACTTAAGAAGCAATTGAAAAACAGTAATGACCTGTCTGATGGCGGACGTACAAAAGGGACTTTAGAGGACGGACATCAACGAAAATCAATAAGTATCTCCCACCCCTCACCAATACCTACCCTTGGCGCGGTGATTGAACGGATCATACCTTGGGCATCTCGGGGTGGTTGACAGCGATGTAGACAGCACTGTCGGCACCAGCAGAATGACTGCCCAAGCCCAGGTGGTCCCAGCTCCCGACCACGCCGCTTGATGAGGTAGCGTTCAGGACAATGGCCAAGTTTTTCTGCATCTGCAGCGAGAATGTGAACATCTGTTTATCCTACTTACGCGAGAGAGACCACCGACGCTATCAATAAACCATCTCTTTACACGTGTGTATATCATGTAAATTATTTCGGTTCAAACTACAGTCTGGCAGGGACCTTATTTTGCACTGCTCATTTTCACAATGTCACCGACA
The DNA here is from genome assembly GCF_037325665.1 of Littorina saxatilis. Taxonomy (NCBI): domain Eukaryota; kingdom Metazoa; phylum Mollusca; class Gastropoda; order Littorinimorpha; family Littorinidae; genus Littorina; species Littorina saxatilis. The sequence goes on along the minus strand of NC_090251.1, from coordinate 23,044,015 downwards.
TTCTTCATTCTCGAAACACTTTTGCGTTTGCTTTTTCTTCTGGAAGAATTTTGAGAGAACTTGCACGTGACGCAAACAGTCTTATTGTGGATTCTTTTTGCTTGTACGTCAGAGATTTCACGAGGCCGTGGAAGAGGTCTAGGTTCCAGAAGATGCGTCTACAACTTGGACACTTTGACAACGAGAAGTTTGAAGCAGAAGGCACGTAATTACAAAATGTTTGATAAACATAATACTACATGGCTTGCTGTGTGATACCACAGTTGCATTTTCCAATATTGAATAGCTCGCTTTCGCTCGCAATTCAATATTATAAAAAAAAAACACCTCATGTAAACCTGGTATTGGACAGCAAGCCATGTGGTATTCTCTATATTTACAGCCTGCAGAGCTTCCTATGATAGACACTGAGTAATAGAGAGAATGGAAAAATGTGTACAAAACAGTTGTATTTTTCAACCTGCCTAGGTTTGGAATTGAAGCCTACTACATGATGGATACTTTGCGACAGAAAACATGTTAAAATACCTGAAGATAATAAATGTTTTAACCTGCAGAGCTTTCAGACTGAAGCCTTCGATAATAGAAACTTCCAGATTCCCCCAAAATAGCATTCCCCCATGCCGTCGTCACAATGATCATTTTTGTTTGACTGTTAACTGTTTCCATAATTATTTCCTATACTCATGTCGAAATAGCCCAAAACAGCAGTTAAACTTGAGTCTTTGTGTGTGTGTTGTTGTTGTTGTTGTTGTTGTTGTTGTTGTTGTTGTTGTTGTTGTTGTTGTTGTTTTGTGTGCCGACTCACCCACTTGATCTGGTTCACATAGAGGTCTCCGAAATGAAATCCTCTGTCTCTTTTTTTAGCTTCCTTTTCGTCGCCAAATGAAAGGTCAGCAGAAATGACAATAAATCTGAAACATGATAGAAAATGTCAAAATTCAAACCACGTAGAGAACCTGTGCGAATAAGCGGTTATAGTGATATGAATGTGAGGAGAGAGCAGCGTCGGAAAGAAAGGGGTGGAGAAACGACGCATTCTGCTCAACTGAACTAGCATTAAATAGGTCATGCAAACAAAAGGGTAAACTACATTCATTTGCTTTGAAAACATGGTATAGACCTTTCTCCACAGGATCATTGCAAAATATGAATAAATGCTATTTTGCAACAAAAGTTCGCTTTACACCACATTTTGATTTGGCTTCAGTAACAATTAACATACTTTCATGGTTTTCTCCGTCTGAAAAGTTTGAACAATTGCAATTACTTTTTTTAAATTGGGGACGCTAACCTTGAATATTTATGACCCCCATGCTTATCCGGCCTACCCATGCTGCGCGACACCAGTCAGATACTCAGTGTAGTAGGCTGATCTGAGGACTCCGTTAAAACCAGGCACGAAAAAGAAGATGGCGTAGGTCCCTGGGGTGACGGGATGGATGATGATGGAGTCCAGAGGACTGCCGTTTCCGATTTTTGTCACCGGGATCTGCTGGACCTTCAGTGGCCCTGCCTGGAAAGGGTAGCCCTGGTCTACGTACACATCAGCGGCTGAGGAATTAACATAATCAGAGTAATTCAAAGTTGAAATTGTCCCTTGAAGTGCAATGTCACTACATGTCCTTTATTAACAAAAATACTACCACCGAGAACGTTAGGCTACATCTAATTTTCATTATTCGTTGTCTGATGGATACAAGTATGGTCAGCAAATAGTCCCTCTTGTACCTTCTGTCTTTTTATTTTTCCTTTTTTCCAGGTGAAATTGGGAGGTGGGTGAGGGCTTATTTTGAACATCACGACGATTTGCCTGAGTTAAGGAAACAACTCTTAGATCGCATTTTGTATGCATGCCTTTTGTTCTGGGAAAATCTGCGATATGTGTCCCTATTTCGCAGGTAGCATAACACAACTTTTGACATACGTGTGACATACAGCAATGAAAGGGAAAGAAAAAGGTGAGGGAGTGACAGCGACAGGGAGAAATGAACATAAAGACAAGCAGACAGACGAACTAATGGATACATTCAATATTATAATCATAAAAGTTGAATATGTTGGACAAACCTTTGATCAAAACTAAAGAACCAAAAAGGAAAATAGCACAATTCAACATTCTGCTTGCTGGCTGCTACACGACCCGAAGTGCAAATCATCATAAGGAACTCGAACAGTTCAATCAATTTTTCATTCCTAAGGGTACTGCCGAACCGTATACACTATCGTTTCAAGGACAGATTTTTTTTCTTTCTTATAAAGTGACTATGTTGAACAGAACCATGATAATGAATGTACGTCGAAAAAAACATTTGTTTTCAATATAAGCTGTACAGGTATTTCAACTTAATTGTCAACAGAAAAGCAAGTACTATACAAAAAACAAAAACAAACAAAAAACATAAGAGGATCAAAGCACAACTGATGCTGTTGGTATAGTCGATAATGATAATAATGCTTTAAATGTATTTTTTATTTTTTTGTTTTGTTTTTGTTTTATTTGTCCCGAGCGCAGTGGCCTAGTGGATAAGTCATCGGCCTCCTATGCAAAAGGTCGAGGGTTCGAATCCCGGTCGCGCCTAGGGGGATAAGGGTGGAGATTTGTCCGATCTCCCATGATCATCTTCATGTCAGAGTTCGGTGTTTGCCTGAATGGCAGGGTAAAACCGGTCATACACGTAAAAACCTCCTCGTGCAAAAGCATGAGTGAACGTGGAAGTTTCGGCCCACGAACAAAGGAGAAAAAGAACAACTTTGTTCCAGGAACACCAAAACAACAAAACTTTTCCCAACGCCTGTTTTTTTTTTGTTTTTTTTTAGAAATCACGGTCAAGTGCCTTTGAGCCTGCCATAGGCTACTTATACGTGTTTTAAATCATGTACCTGTGGCAAAAGAATACTACCTCAGATAATGAAAAAATAGTGTTAGTTACAATGTAAACTTACATTTACGACAGCTGTGACATGATTTACAGTTTAACGATCACAAAAGGGACCGACCGAAAGTGGTCGTTATGTATACAGACAGGTGCCGGTCGTTATGGTAAGGTGAAGTATATATAGATTTCATTCTGTCAGTGATCCCTTGGGGTGGTCGCTGTGGGCAGATGGTCGTTATTAAGAGGGTGTAGCAAGGAAAGGTTCGACTGTATTTTGCTCCCTATCGTCAAACCTCGTGAGCACCTAAAAGTGCAACAAGTCGCGTAAGGCGAAATTACTACATTTAGTCAAGCTGTGGAACTCACAGAATGAAACTGAACGCACTGCATTTTTTCACAATGACCGTAGTCCGCCGCTTGTGCATAACAGAGTGAAACTGACGAGCCTGTTCAGCGCGGTAGTGGTTTCGCTGTGCTGCATAGCACGATTTTCTGTACCTCTCTTCGTTTTAACTTTCTGAGCGTGTTTTTAATCCAAACATATCATATCTATATGTTTTTGGAATCAGGAACCGACAAGGCGGAATAAGATGAAATTGGTTTTAAATCGATTTTGGAAATTTAAGTTTGATCGTAATTTTTATATTTTTAATTTTCAGAGTTTGTATTTAATCCAATTATAACATATTTATATGTTTTTGGAATCAGGAAATGATGTAGAATAAGATGAACGTAAATTTGGATCGTTTTACATGTATATATATATACCCCAAAAAAACACAAAAAAAAACAATTACAATTTTTAGATTTTTAATGACCAAAGTCATTCATTAGTTTTTAAGCCACTAAGCTGAAATGCAATACCGAAGTCCGGCCTTCGTCGAAGATTGCTTTACAAAAATTTCAATCAATTTGATTGAAAAATGAGGGTGTGACAGTGCCGCCTCAACTTTTACAAAATGCCGGATATGACGTCATCAAAGACATTTATCGAAAAAATGAAAAAAACATCGGGGGATATCATACCCAGGAACTCTCATGAAAAATTTCATTAAGATCGGTCCAGTAGTTTACTCTGAATCGCTCTACACACACACACACACACACACACACACACACATACACCACGACCCTCGTCTCGATTCCCCCTCTATGTTAAAACATTTAGTCAAAACTTGACTAAATGTAGAAAGAGAGATTAAAATGTAGACCAAATTCCGGGTGCACAAATAAAACAGCCTACATTCCTTCTCGTGTGAGCTGGAGGTCACGACAAGCATATGTGACCCTCCACCACGAAATGAGTCGCATGTCACCTCGCGCGTTTCTGCGTCCGGGGAGTGTCTGGTAACAGTGTGTGGGTCACCTTAGTCACAGGCTTATAACTCAAACAGTTTTCGCTCTTTTCTAAAACGGTTTTCACCACTGGATAGAGCATAAAAAAACTCTTCAGGAAAATGTAGAAATATGAAAATCATGCAAAGGGTCTGTCCGGGACTTTTGCACGGAATGTGAACATCCATCTGCTTGAACAAACACCAGAGTTCAACAGCCTGGCTGTGTATTTTCTGCACTTAGTGAATTTTTGAATAAATTGAATTCGCACATTGACACTGGTGTTAGTTACAAAATTAGAGCAGAGAAAGACAAACAAACAAACACTAAATACACTAACAAACAAACAAAAACACCACACTGACCCACCACTTACAAACAAGACATACCAACCAACCAACCAAACAAACACACAAGCAAACAAAACTGATCAACCGCAACAAAAAACACCCAGCTCTATTCTTAATTGTGACACGTATTCAAGTGAAAGGATGGTGTTATCCTGTGTCCCTGAAAAGCCTGGACAGAAGAAGTGTTAGTGTGTCTGACACGATGTTAGGCTCAGCATAGACCTATATTAGATAGATAGGAAACTCCTTCACTGCGCCTGCGAGGATGGTCGCCGACCGCAGGAAAAGGTAACTGCGTATGCCACTGAACTGTCCGCGGCGGTCTGCGGTAGTGTAATACCGTCCCTTGCAGAGCTCTTCTCTGCGGAGATACAATTTAACCGATTCTGTTCTTCTTCTTCTTCTTAGTGATAGGTAGCCAACATCAGCATGGTGATGAATCTGCTAGGCTTGGGTGATGGTGGTTCCGGTCTATTGCTTGGTCAGGGGTGAAGTTCAGGGGGGGGGGGGGGGGAGGTTGGGGGTAGGGGGGGGGGGGGGATGATGGGTCAGTGGAGAGTTGCCAGCGGCCTGGCCTGAAAGGATGCCAGGGATGGCGCTGTGGCAGTTTCTACAGGCAGGCGGTTCCTCTGGAATGGTGCGCGGGAAGAATGTTTTCTGCCTGTAGGCTGTCCTAGAGTGGGGGATTTCGTAGGATAGAGCGTGGATCTGCCTAGTCGTGCACTTGGGTGGGCTTGGCTTTGGTGCGTGGTTGCCGCTCTTCACTGCGACAAGGTCGTGGTGGACTTTGTAGAAGGTTGTTAGTCTCGCTCGCCTCCGTCTGCTCTCAAGCGTAGGCCACTCAAGGTCTTCGAGCATGTTGTTGACGCTGGAGGTCTGGCGGAAGCGATGCGACACCCATCTGGCTGCTCTTCTTTGGACCTTTTCGAGAGAGGCACTGTCTTCAGCGGTGTGTGGGTCCCATACTGGGCTGGCATACTCTAGGATGGGTCGTACTAGTGCCTTGTATGCAGCCGCCTTGACCTTCTTGTTGCTGAGCTTGATGTTGCGTCTAGCAAAGCCAAGTGCTCTGTTCGCCTTGGTGGTGATGTTGGCGATGTGGGTGTTCCACTTCAGGTCTTTGGTCAGGGTGACGCCGAGGTACTTGGCCTGGGTCTCCTCCTGGAGTTTCTGGCCATGGAGCTGGTACTCCGTATGGTAGGGAGGTACGGCGTCGGGTCATGTGTACGGTGGTGCATTTGGCAGGATGGAATGCCATCTTCCACTTCTGTTCCCAGGACGCCAGTCTGTCGAGGTCTGTTTGGAGGTTTTCTTGGTCCGCTGCTGTCTTGACGTCAGCATGGCACGCTGTGTCGTCAGCGAAAAGTCGCGCAGTCGAGGTCAGGTCTGACGGGAGATCGTTTATGTACAGCAGAAATAGCGTCGGCCCGAGCACGGACCCTTGAGGAACGCCACTTTCCACTGGAGCTAGCTCTGAGATGGCCCCGTTGACGACGACGGACTGCTTCCTGTTGGTGAGGAAATCCTCGACCCAGGCGTTGACTTTACCACCTATGCCGTACTGACGGAGCTTATGCACGAGTAGACTGTGGCTGACCTTGTCAAACGCGCGGGAGAAATCCAGCACTAGAAGGTCCACCTGGTGCCCTTGCTCAAGCGCGAACGAGGCCTCGTCGACAAGCCCTAGCAGCTGGGTCTCGCATGATCTTCCCCGTCGGAAGCCGTGTTGTTCAGGACAGAGTATTTGGTGTTGTTCGCAGTAGGTGAGGATGGCGCTCACAATAATGTGTTCTAGGAGCTTGCAGGGGATAGATGTGAGGGAGATTGGTCGATAGTTCTCCGGCCTGTAACGCTCCCCTTTCTTGAAGACTGGCGTTACATGGGCTAGCTTCCAGTCTGCTGGTACCACTCCCGATTTGAGAGAGGCCTGGAACAATAGTGTTAGCGCCGGTGCAAGCTCCGTCGCTACCTCTTTTAGGACGCGGGGGCTGAGTTGGTCTGGCCCACTGGCTTTGTTGGGGTTCAGGTTACGTAGGAGTTTTTCAACGCGGCCTGGCGCCGTGATGGTGATGTCTTCGAGGGGTGGTTGTTGTGGGCTGAGAGGGGGCATGGGGCAGCGGAGCTCAAAGTCTTCTACGTCGAGTTCTTCTTTGGTGCTGTTCGGCTTCCTGTTTACATTTGAGCGCTTGTTGTGGGATAAAGGATGTCGACAAAAGAGGATTTTCTGAAGTGGGACGACTTGCCACTGGAGTACATTTTTGGAGAATCTAATATAGGTCCCTGGGCTCAGTGAGAAGGAAGGTTTCTTTCAGCTGCTCCGTGCACTTACCCAGACAGAAAAAAATCAAAGCATGACATTTGCCTTGATTACGTGTGTAGTTTGTGTGTATGTGTGTGTGTGTCAGTGTGTGTGTGTGTGTGTGTGTATGTGTGTGTGTGTGTGTGTGTGTGTGTGTCAGTCAGTGTGTGTGTCAGTGTGTTCTGTTAAATCACGTCATGTATGATACATCAGTTGTGGAATGATCATGGAGATAAACGCGTGTGTTTTAACGCTTACTCCTCATGCATAGGGTGCTCTCTGTTTGTTTGTCTGTCTGTTTGTTTGTTTGTTTGTCTGTCTGTTTGTTTGTTTGTTTGTCTGTTTGTTTGTCTGTCTGTTTGTTTGTCTGTCTGTTTGTTTGTTTGTTTGTTCGCACTTGGATCTCTGTTCATGAGTGGAGCTGAAATTGGTGAGTAGCTTGGAAGTGGTGTACCATACACATGCCTGTAGCAAAAAATAGTCTTAGGCCTGCTGACGTTATGATATTACATATGATATTGCAAGTTCGGCTAACATATAGCTCGAGATAAAAACGGATAAGAAATGCAGAAGAAAACAAGTCGCGTAAGGCGAAAATACAATATTTAGTCAAGTAGCTGTCGAACTCACAGAATGAAACTGAACGCAATGCCATTTTTCAGCAAGACCGTATACTCGTAGCATCGTCAGTCCACCGCTCATGGCAAAGGCAGTGAAATTGACAAGAAGAGCGGGGTAGTAGTTGCGCTAAGAAGGATAGCACGCTTTTCTGTACCTCTCTTTGTTTTAACTTTCTGAGCGTGTTTTTAATCCAAACATATCATATCTATATGTTTTTGGAATCAGGAACCGACAAGGAATAAGATGAAAGTGTTTTTAAATTGATTTGGACAATTTAATTTTGATAATAATTTTTATATATTTAATTTTCAGAGCTTGTTTTTAATCCGAATATAACATATTTATATGTTTTTGGAATCAGCAAATGATGGAGAATAAGATAAACGTACATTTGGATCGTTTTATAAATTTTTATTTTTTTTTACAATTTTCAGATTTTTAATGACCAAAGTCATTAATTAATTTTTAAGCCACCAAGCTGAAATGCAATACCGAAGTCCGGGCTTCGTCGAAGATTACTTGACCAAAATTTGAACCAATTTGGTTGAAAAATGAGGGCGTGACAGTGCCGCCTCAACTTTCACGAAAAGCCGGATATGACGTCATCAAAGACATTTATCAAAAAAATGAAAAAAACGTTCGGGGATTTCATACCCAGGAACTCTCATGTCAAATTTCATAAAGATCGGTCCAGTAGTTTAGTCTGAATCGCTTTACACACACACACAGACACACAGACACACGCACATACACCACGACCCTCGTCTCGATTCCCCCTCGATGTTAAAATATTTAGTCAAAAATTGACTATATATAAAAAGCCACCAGCCTTGATATACCAAGGGAGGTAACAACAACTGTAGGAATAGTGCTATGCAACATTGGATACTCTCCCTTGAACTACCATCACTCGCTCCTTTACACACACTGACATAGGGACTCTGTTTTCAGGGGACGGACGGCAACTCTTTCATCCTAGAACTCGAGTTAGGTGCCTGTGGCTACAACTGACATCCCTCAAAATGTTTGTGTGTGTGTGTGTGTGTGTTTGTTCACCGAACTACATACCAACATATGGTTTATTTCCCCAAATCATTTTCAAAACGTTTTGTTTTGTTCAGGAATTAAGGACTAAACTGTGCCTCCATAATACAATGTGAAAGCAGTCCACAAAAATCTTCTTTTTGTGGCAAAAAGCTTTTCCAATTCTACTTCATTATTATTATCATTTTTCACACTGAATTTTATCATTAGAAAAACCCCTGAAAGTAGAATGGCTTTTACCCTATGGACTCAAGTTTTTTGATTCAGTAAGACTAGTTAGTGTTCTGTCAGATCATGTGTTTTATTGTTGATTGTATTTGAATATTCTCACTTCTGTCTGTCTTTGTTTGTGTGTGTATGCACAATTGTAATGATTGTTCGCTAGCAGCAAGTTCCATTAGTAGTAATCTTTTCTGACTCTGAGTAAGGATGCAGATTTGGTTTTTGTATGTTAGTTAATTTTTGATGTGTTTTTTGCTTGTTTTGTTTGTTGTGGGTTTTTTTTTTTTCAAGGAAAGACAGCAAATTAACCAAGTACATTGAGCTATGTATGAAAACTAAAGTTTGATTTTGAAGGAAGGTTTGGCTGTTCACAAACATGTTCACTGTCCTTGCATATTAACCTTTGCCGGATGCCGCTTTTGACTACACACGCCCGACGATGCGGGTTTGTCTGAACCCATACATTTGAAAGAGGGTTTTTACCGTTTATTTCTCTAACGACGGGGTGGGTTCAGGGAAACCCACAGCGCTACTTCAGTGGGTGCATCGAGTTTCTCCCTTCACCGACTTCTTGCAGGGGAGGGAGAGGGGGAGGGAGAGGGGAAGGGGAGAGACAGAGAGACTGAGAGACTAAGAAAGAGAGAGAGAGACTAAGAAAGAGAGAGAGAGAGACTAAGAAAGAGAGAGAGAGAGACTAAGAAAGAGAGAGAGACTAAGAAAGAGAGAGAGAGAGAGACTAAGAAAGAGAGAGAGAGAGAGAGACTAAGAAAGAGAGAGAGACTAAGAAAGAGAGAGAGAGACTAAGAAAGAGAGAGAGAGAGAGACTAAGAAAGAGAGAGAGCGAGACTAAGAAAGGGAGAGAGAGGCTAAGAAAGAGAGAGAGAGGCTAAGAAAGAGATAGAGAGAGACTAAGAAAGAGAAAGAGAGAGAGACTAAAAAAGAGAGAGAGGGAGACTAAGAAAGAGAGAGAGAGACTAAGAAAGAGAGAGAGAGAGACTAAGAAAGAGAGAGAGAGAGAGAGAGAGACTAAAAAAGAGAGAGAGGGAGACTAAGAAAGAGAGAGAGAGACTAAGAAAGAGAGAGAGGGAGACTAAGAAAGAGAGAGAGACTAAGAAAGAGAGAGAGAGAGACAAAGAAAGAGAGAGAGACTAAGAAAGAGAGAGAGAGAGAGACTAAGAAAGAGAGAGAGAGAGACTAAGAAAGAGAGAGAGAGAGACTAAGAAAGAGAGAGAGAGAGAGACCAAGAAAGAGAGAGAGAGAGAGACTAAGAAAGAGAGAGAGAGAGAGACTAAGAAAGAGAGAGAAACTAAGAAAGAGAGAGAGACAAAAAAAGAGAGAGAGACAAAGAAAGAGAGAGAGACTAAGAAAGAGAGAGAGACTCAGAAAGAGAGAGAGAGAGAGACTAAGAAAGAGAGAGAGACTAAGAAAGAGAGAGAGACTAAGAAAGAGAGAGAGAGACTAAGAATTAAAGAAAGAGAGAGAGAGACTAAGAAAGAGAGAGAGAGAGACTAAGAAAAAAAGAGAGAGAGAGAGAGACTAAGAACGAGAGAGAGACTAAGAAAGAGAGAGAGAGAGAGACTAAGCGGAAAGAGAGAGAGACTAAGAAAGAGAGAGAGAGAGAGACTAAGAAAGAGAGAGAGAGAGACTAAGAAAGAGAGAGAGAGAGACTAAGAAAGAGAGAGAGAGACTAAGAAAGAGAGAGAGAGAGTAAGAAAGAGAGAGAGAGACTAAGAAAGAGAGAGAGAGAGACTAAGAAAGAGAGAGAGAGAGAGAGACTAAGAAAGAGAGAGAGACTAAGAAAGAGAGAGAGAGAGAGACTAAGAAAGAGAGAGAGAGAGATACTAAGAAAGAGAGAGACTAAGAAAGAGAGAGAGAGAGACAAAGAAAGAGAGAGAGAGAGACTAAGAAAGAGAGAGAGACTAAGAAAGAGAGACAGAGAGAGAGACTAAGAGAGAGAGACAGAGAGAGAGAGACTAAGAGAGAGAGACAGAGAGAGAGAGAGAGACACAGAGAGAGAGACAGAGAGAGAGAGAGACACACAGAGAGAGAGAGAGAGAGACAAAGAGAGACAGATTCAGAGACAGACAGTCAGTCAGATAGACGGATAGACAGATAGACGGATAGACAGATAGACAGACAGACAGAGCAACTGACAACAGACAGAGAGATACGGACAGACAGACAGACAGTCTCTTGGAGACAAACAGGCAGACAGACACTGTTCCGCCGCTTTGGTAATTATGGGTGTAGCAGAACCCGCGCCGTCGGCAGAGGGATAGTTACAATCACTACTACTCTTTAAAAGTATGGGTTTGTGTGAACCCGCGCCATCGGTAGTGTTTATGTAAATTATCATAATCAATTAATTTTAATGTTTTGTCATGTACACACTAAAAATTTGCAGACAGAGAGCAAATTAGGTGTGTGAGAGATACTTAAAATTTCAAAACGATACCTTTAATGGTTCCAGAGTTACAATGATTTTAGTGTGTCTCTGGGTACAGGTGAACCCAGGAAGCACGGCAAAGGTTAAGGCAACAAAAAACAAGTTGTATGTTTCTGGTCACCCGACCCTACCTCGTTTTCCCCCCCCCCCCCCCCCCCCAACCTTAGACTTTTTTTTATTATTGCAAAAAAAAAGCATCAAAACGGCAGACGGCACAAGGGGGATAACCCCGCATCCCTTTTGTCTCATTTGTTTTGTAATGTGTTGTCTTTCTCTTTGTATAGTAAGTCCAGTCTCTTTGCGTCACTGTATAGTTATTTTCTACCCTGACCAACACAAAACAAAACAAAAAAAACCAAAAAAATCCCTACCTACCTACCCTATTTTTTGTAGCCATGTTACCAGAAACATACAACTTTTTTTTTTGCCTAATAATTTGCCACAACTGGCTTACAATGCCATAAAGCTTTTGAGTGCATGCAGCACGCTCTCACACACAACCTCTCACTCTCAAGTCTCAGTTACATTCCATACATGATCACATAAAAATGCTTTGACTTAGAGTTAGAGAGAGAGAGAGAGAGAGAGAGAGAGAGAGAGAGAGAGAGAGAGAGAGAGAGAGAGAGAGAGAAGGTAAAAGTGAGTGATACAGGCAAGACAGAGCTTGACAACAGTGATGGTAAATATATGGTTACAAAAACAAACAAGTAATGTCCAGTAACAATAATGATTTACTTTCAAAAATGAGAAATAAAATATAAAATTCTGAGTCAGAACATCAGATCCTAAACTGAAACTGAAACGATCCTGATCAAATGGCACACCTGAATGACTGCGATATAAATTTCACGTTAGGGTAAAACAGTAAACTTTGTTTTGGATAAGAATATGTTGTGTAATTCAAGCACCTTCCCTAGGTCAAAACAAAAATGTTGGATTAGGGTCACATGATCCAAAATGTGGGACGGGTCAGTATTTCGTTATCTTTTAGAATTTTTCATTAAAAAAACATGGGGTTCAAAATTGCTTGTTGTCTGGGAATATTTTTCTTTTCAAAGTGAAACAAAAAATGTTTCAGGGTCAGCAGAGAAAAACAGTGCCAGGGAATTTACCTTAATCCAACATATATTTTTTGGGGCCTTAGTGAAAATAAATAAATAAAACTTAGATCTTAAATGACATTAACTGATAAGTTGAACTTGTCATGATGTGTGAAATACTGCACATGTACTCACAAATAAAGATAAACGTGATTCTGAACTAGTACCCACTAGTTCATAACTTAATTAGTTAAATATCAACTTGATAATCAACGATCACACGAATCAGAATTTTGTCAACAGAAAACAAAAAGCTTGGAAAAATGGCTTCTCTTCAAATTCAAAATGATCAAATGCGAAATAATCTTTTTGAACTTCAAAACGCTCAAATATGAAGCAATCCATTTCATAAACTTGCACAATATATCTAACAACAGTAAAATGTCCACCAGAATATGGGCAGGTAAAACAAACTTCTATTCACCACCAAAAAAAAAGTACACTTAAATCTTACTTTTACCCTTAAATGCTTTAAAAGTACACACAATATTTTTCTTTAACAAAACATTATTGTCTTAATCAATGTTACCAACAACAACCAAAAAACTAACATGGAAACACCCTGTTGCAAGGAAATGAATTTATATTCCACTAGAATCCCAGTGTTTTCAAACAAATAAAAACATAACAATATCTTTACTAAAAACCGCATTTATCTCAATGTTGAAAAAGGAAACAACTCTTGTATGGTTCTCATAAATGAGATTCAGATCTGTTCTGATTTACAAAAGAAACTCCTCTTCAAAACTGAAGATAAACTGAGCATAAAAGGCAACATAACTAGTTTGTGCTTAAAATATATATTCAAACTAAGCGACCAAGACATGGTGCAACCATCAAAGAACACCAACAACCACATTTACGATACAGTTTCTACTTTCGCTTTCAGCACAGACTACGACAATAACAAATGCTGCAGTAGGCGGTTGCTTCCCTTGGTAAAGAGGCCCTGTCAAGGGAAGCGAAACCGGTGAAAAATCTCAGTTCACTCTTTGATGGTTTTCTGCTTCTTTTCGGGCGGTCCATCCAGGGCTGGGGTATCCACTGGTCCTTTGACGGTCATGACTCCATCCTTGGACAGCGAGCAGGTCAGGTTCTCCGGATCGACGCCCTCGGGCAGAGTGAAGGATCGAGAAAATGCGTGCATCACCGAAGACTTGTCGCTCTTGTCTTCGTGCTTTGCGCCGATGCTGACGGCGTTGCCTTTGATCGTCACGTTGATCTCCTCGGGCTTGAAGGCGTTGAGATCCACGTTGAAGCGGAACTCCTGGCTGCCGTCCTCCTTGCTGACGACGGAATCACGCAGGGTTTTCAGGTGCTTTTCCAGGGAATCGCCGGCGGCCGAAATGGGGTCACGTGGGGTCAAGCGCTGCATCTCTTGACGCAAATCGTGATGCATGCGGTAAACCTCACGATTCACATCCTCGAAAATGTCATCGAAGAAGTGAGTATCCACAACGCTGGGAGCGAGAATTTTCTCAAGAGCCATTTCTGCACAGCGGGGTAATTAGCACCACAGAAAATCAGATTGCGAAAAACACACAGTTCGCCAAGTGCTTCACCGGTGGCAAAGTGTAAATAGACTCAAGACGCGCGCGGCCGGCCGCCTTCAGACGTTGCAGTGACGAGAACAAATGATTTCCGAAATGGTTCTCACAGAAAGATGCTTGCGAAAGGTAATATAGTCTCCGTAGCTAGTCTGTAACTTCCCACAAAGGATGAAATCAGTCTCCGATCCGTTTTTCAAGCAAAAGTGTGCGGCTGCAGCAGACAGACGGCTTTGTGTTCTGCGCTTACACAGCTTTCAAAGGAGACGCGACGCAGGAGAAACGGGTCAACACGGCCTGAAAAGGTGGATACGGATTGAACGTTAGTAAGGAGCAAGTATGTCGTACCGTCAAAAAATACACTCTGATCGGCGTATATAATCGTAAATCAGAAGTAAGATCATACACATGTTAATTAATTGACGACGAAAAGTGCTTTATATCTTCAATTGATGTAGAAATGCTTTTACAAGCATTTTTTTCTGCACGAGTTTAGAATCCAATTCCATTTTTAGTTATTGTGCTCGAAGGACACCTTCACTTCCGCGTATGGGGCACTGTCAGGGTTAACTCCGCATGTTTTATTTGGCACATAAATATTATTTTTCCGTCTCCCTTTTTTTCCTGTCAGAAGACGCCGGTTTCAGGAAATCTTTTCAATGGGAAAAGAAAAATGAGATTTTAATTTGATGACACCGTTGAAATAGAGCACCGACTGCGCTTTCGTTTCTTTCCCCCTCCCTTTTGTCGGTGCAATCACGGCAACGGCATAACGCTTTGCACAGCAAGCAGTCGGCTGTTTTGATCTAGCCAGCATGCGAACCAGCCTGTCAGTGTTATAAAGGCGCGCGTGCGTTGCGAGGCTCTGCCACTCACTGAAATGGTTGCAGATTATGAATCACTGCCATAACCTGCATTATTATGATGCAGAACGTGAATATTTTTGCACAAAGTAGTTGAGGCGAGGAATGTTGACTGCATTTTTTCCCTTGTGTTTTAACATGTCGGTTAATCTGACTGAGACTGACTGAGAAGCAATGGACTCAGCTTATTCCTCAGTCCCTCCTCGTCTAATCTCTCACCCAATCACCACACCACCGCCAGCATACAGAACTTCACGGCTGTTCTGTATGTTCGTTATTTTCCGCTTTATCTTTTTTTATAATCAGTTTTTAAAAAATTTTGTTTCTTGCTTTCTTTCTTCTTGGTGGCCTCAGCCCCTCCGTCCGTCCGTCCGTCCGTCCCTCCCTCCCCCGACAATGACCAAATGCGTGGCCGTGGTTGAATACGACGACGGGGTCAATAGTTCACGATGCTGTCGCCAGGGTCTATCACAGGCGCCAGACTCGCTTCATTTTTTTTATTTTTTTATTTTTTTACCCATGACTGCCTGACACCGCACTGTGATGAGCCGCGTGCATAGATGTACGGAGGCGTGTGTGTGTGTGTGTGTGTGTGTGTTTGTGTGTGTGTGGTGTGTGTG
>NC_090251.1:22895101-23028489 GCF_037325665.1 Littorina saxatilis | reverse complement strand
TGTGTGTGTGTGTGTGTGTGTGTGTGTGTGTGTGTGTGTGTGTGTGTGTGTGTGTTTGTGTGGCATGTGGGGTGTATGTGCGTGAGTGTGTGAGGGTCTCCGGACGGCCTTGAATAGGAGCTTTTATCCCAAAGAAACATTTGTGTTTAAAACACGCTCATGAACAATAAAACTATGTTGATCTGGTTAGTCTTGTACCGTTGTTGAATAAAGAATTGTCAATGCCATTGTCACCGATTGTCTCTCCCCTCTCAGTCTCATTCTGCTCTGCAGAAGAAGAAGCAGCAGCACTTGACTTCTCAGAAGTCAACAACAACAACAAGTAAAACAAAGATAGCAACACCAAATCTCTCACTAGTGTCATATGCATGGTTATTAACACCGTTGCAGCTAGTACGATACCAAAAAACCCTCAGAGAAGTTAAGCGCATACTGACACCGTGCTCAGACAAGCATCCTAAGAAAACAGACTGTGAGAAAAAAAGTATCAAGTTGGCGAGGCCAACATTGACACGTCAACCACAAGCGTCTCCACTGACCAGCGTTAGCCTATAGCACACACCACCGAGTCTTCAGCTTGCTGGCTAAATTTGTCTTCAAGGTTACTGTGCTTGCAATCTAAACAATTCCTTTCATGTGCCCGTCGTCGAGACTGAAGAGCAGTTTGTAGTCTAAGGGAGGTAATCACAAAGATGAAACCCAGACTATGTATCCAGCCCCCTCATACTTGTTCCCCTTCATAAATTCCCATTAGCCGATCCGCTTCTGTGCAGTACTTTTTCGCTGCCTTTCAAAGGAATTGCAAGCGGACGCACACGCACTCACGCGCACACGCACGAACGCACTCACACACGTTCACATTATACTCACGCCGCGCACACTGACGCACACGCACTCACACACCGGGCCCACACACGTTCACATAAACCCCCCCCCTCCCCCCAACACACAGACACACACACTGACGCACTCAGTCACGCACGCACACGCACGCACTCGCACGCACACACACACACACACACACACACACACACACACACACGCACGCACTGTTAGGAAACGCTAACGGGTAGCTGAACTTTGGTTCAGTTTTGTGTCAGTGTTGAATGTAGTTGACTTATTTGTACTTTGTGGGAAAGTACCGATATTATATTTTGTAAACATGATATTTATGTTTAGACGAGAATGCAGGTGAACTTTCTAGTCCTGTCAAAACAAGTTGTTTACCACGTTGTTTTGAGTCGTGGGTTCGTGGCGTTCGCTCGGATTAAGTGCGTCGGCGCTTTTGATGTACGTCACAGAGAACGTCACTATTCTAGTCCATGGGCAGTTCATCTAATTTTAGTTGTATCATGTTCGGTCTGGAATATTCTCGAGATTGAGTATTTACTATATATGCCAGCGCGATTTGAATGTTAAAAAGCTTCTAATTTGAGTTCTGCTACGATGTGCAGTTGTATGTATGGAATCTATACATATAAATAAAAGAGAGTGTCTGTCTGTCTGTGTGTGTGTGTGTGTGTCTGTCTGTGGTCGCCATACCTCTGAGATGGCAAGAGGCAGGAACAAGATAGTGTGCACGTACACTCCCTAGGTGCCGCAGATGTGCACCTGGGTTTTAGCAGTTCTTGATTCATTGTTTCCTTTCTCAGATTATGGACCTCCCATTTATTGAATACAGCCTATATGGTGCAAGACCAGTTCAGTGCCTACTGTTCACCTGTAGCAAGCACATCATGCCAGTGATATTAGAGACTCGCTATTGCTCCTATGAGGGGAAGAAATGAAGAATGAAAAATTAACTGGACAGTTCCGGAAATTTCTAGAAGGTAAGGGAGATAACTCTTTTTTGTCTGTGGTCGCCATACCTCTGAGATGGCAAGAGGCAGGAACAAGATAGTGTGCACGTACACTCTCTAGGTGCCGCAGATGTGCACCTGGGTTTTAGTTTCTTGATTCATTGTTTCCTTTCTCAGATTATGGACCTCCCATTTATTGAATACAGCCTATATGGTGCAAGACCAGTTCAGTGCCTACTGTTCACCTGTAGCAAGCACATCATGCCAGTGATATTAGAGACTCGCTATTGCTCCTATGAGGGGAAGAAATGAAGAAAGAAAAATTAACTGGACAGTTCCGGAAATTTCTAGAAGGTAAGGGAGATAACTCTTTTTTTGTATCCAAACAAAGGAGGTAAAGCTAATGATAATGGGATAGCGAGCGTCTTAAATTGCTACAGGGCTCCGCTTACTCCCGGGCGAAGCCGGGCTTAACTGCTAGTGCTAAATAAATCCTCGAACTCAATTTGACGAGTTGTTTTCTGCTGCTGCGAAGACGGGCGACGTAGAATAAAAGAACACAACTATACGACATTTGAGAACTTGTGGCAATCTCAAGTGTCGTGTAACACACAAACACACACACACACCCACCCACCCACCCACCCACCCATGTAGTATTCTGTAATCAGTCCTACATTCTGTACTTGTGTGCTTCTTCCTGCCTAAAACTTCCCGTAGTCGAAGTGTCCAAATCGTCTACGCGTCTTCAGTGTTCTTGAACCTCGATCCCTTCCTAAACATCGTGAAGTGTCTTACCGTGCAACAAAAGGAAAAAGACGTGACAATAGAGGTTATAGTGTCACGTGTAAGTTCTCAAAATATCATATCCAGAGGAAGCCGCAGCCGCAAACGTATTTCGAGAATGAAGTTTGTCTGGGTGACTTTGCCATCATGAGCAGTAACAAATTATGTCATCATTTTCACGAGTTTTCATTCACAAGCACCTGGGAAATAAATGTCATGTTCCCCGGGGAATAAATCCCCGGTTACCATAGTTGCAGGAAGCCCTATTACATGGATAATCAAAAGCAAACCCAATAGAAACGCTCGAGGATTCTTCGGCTCTTTTCATTGGCGTTTCCCCAGACCTAAACAGACGACACTGCTTCGCCAAGTTCCAAATACGAACTGGCAAACTGGCAAATGTAAACAAAAAACAAAACTACCTCATCAAAGGTCATACATTTATGCTTTATCGCAAACAAATGAAACCTATCGATATGTTTTATCTTCTCACAAAGTCATGGAGTGCGTGTATCTCTGTTTGGAGAAACACGAACGTCAAGTTTAAGTCAAACCAATTGACCCCTGACACACACATTTTGACCCGTGCACAAGACGTTGTATCGATAAACTAAGCGCAAATAAAAAAATAATAATAAAAAAGCAAAGAACATAGCAACAAGAAATGAAGACATCTGACAAAGCCGAGCAAGCAGAATGACAAGTCTAATGAAAAACAGAGAGGCAATGAGAAACAAGATCGCGATTATCTTTCCTTCGCGGCACGACGCAAATCGTTTGTGTCCTTTGACCCAATTCGTGCAGTGCTGCACGATGCAAATCTTCTGTGACCTTTGACTCAACGTAGCTTCAATATTCGATTACTAATATTTACCACTGAAAACCGAGGGGTGGAATACCGAGAGGGGCAGGGTGGTAGGGCGATGGTGAAATGTAATGAAGAGACACGTGTAGCAATAAGAGAAAACCGATTCTGCAATAACACAAACAAGAACAAAAAACCCAACACTGACCTATATGAATAGCGTTGCAGGTGTGCAAGTGAAGGGTTGGGGGGGGGGGGGTAACTTGGTCATTAATTTGTGTGTGTCAGTGTTTGTGTTCATGGACTGATTGTGAGGGAGGGGGAGGGTGGGGTGGGGTGTGTTTCAGGTTTTGGTGTGGGTATGAAACTAGCAAAACAATACCCACACCACAAAATCTTGGAGGCAATTTGCAAAAAACACTCGCCGTCGCATCATTTTGTCCGCACAATATTATATGCACCAACAACCGGAAAGAAAGGTGACAATGGAAAAAGACTCATCTTTGCTTCCTGCGATTCCTTGCCCCCGACTCGAACGTCGCACGATAATCCACATAACAGATCTGTTGTGAGATGGTCAACGCTGACTGTGCAAGCAAATCACCTCGTTTGAAATACGACAATCCCATCGCTCGAATGCAACATGTGGGCACTATCGTCTCAAAGGCGCTTACTGTTGGTTTCACACACCACTCTGTAGTCGGAACCTACAGAACTTCGCATCCTCAAACCTGACATACTTGTCTCAACATTATAAACTCAAATCACACACAGTAAGTTGCTTTCGCACGCCAGCTTTAATTTGAACAACGTGCTGGGGCCCCGAACATGCATTATAATAACAGAACTCGCGTTTCAAACCATGGCTCCCTGTGTTGATTTTTCACTTAATGTTGAACCACCAAAATGATGACAAAAACGATGTTTGATGGTTTGTTGCCAGACCAGCTTTTTTTGTCGGTCCTCGGGGGGCATATCGACTTTTGTTTCATATTTATTGACCGCGGCCTTCGGCCTTGGTCAATAAATATGAAACAAAAGACGATATGCTCCCCCTCGGACCGACAAAAAAGCTGGTCTGTCAACAACCTATCAAACATCTTATAATGTCCCGGCCAGACTGTAGTTTGACCCGACCTAATTTACATGATATACACACGTGTGACCAGGCGTTTATTTTAACACACGAGTGTCGAGTCTCTCTTTACGTATATATCATGGACAAACTACTTTCAACATACACCTGGAGTTATTTCACCTCAAGTTAGGATATCCTAGAAAAGAAGCCAATCAGATGTTTTCTGGCGAATTTAACCGCCTCAAGAAGTTCAAGGGTCATTCGATGTGCCGGTGTAACACGAAATTTTTACTCCACGAAAAAATGACTCCGGAGTAACAATTTCGTGGGAGTAACTTTCTCGTGTTACACCGGCTTTAATACAAACGCATCTGGAATGATTAACTCGAAAATGCTTCATATTACTATGCTAATTGATGCAAAAATCAATGTAAATATAGGATAACGGTTGCTGTCGGCTAACCTCTCTGCGTTGGAGTCAAAGCCAGTTTCGATTTACGGTATTGTGATTGTTCGCAATCATATAGCACTGGCAGACGAAAACTGTGCGCATTTTATTCTCAAATCCGATGATCTTGCAAGGGCGAAAAAGTTGGAAGAACAAAAAGTCACACATAAAAAAGACAATGCACGGAGAGATGACAGTTTGCAAACATTACCCAAACACCGCGTTTAAAATATGAATAACTGAACCTTTAAACACTAATTCTAAGGCATTCCTCGTGGGTGTGTTGTGACATAATATTATGACTAACTCCATACCGAACTGTGTATCTTATAGGACGATAGAACAGGTGTTTGTTTGTGCCAGTAATAAATATCCCTTTAAATATTCACGCACGACGCAATCAGGCGGTATGAAACAATGTCAGTTCCAAGACATACACCCTGAGGGTATTGAAGACACTGAAATTATATGCATAAACACATTGTAATGACCGGCTTGTGTTTTAGTAGGCCCGAGTCTTGGTCTCTCGGAGTGTCAAAGGAAATGTAATGAGTAGTTACCCCCTAATGATAGTGTTGCTTCACAAGCACATGACACTGCTTTGCTATAGGGGGTAGGGGGTAGGGGGTAGGTGTCTCTTTAGCCTAATTTAGATGTACAGTGGAACCCCCCCTTTTAAGACCCCCAAATTTAAGATTTCCTTTTTTTTCAGACCCTTCTTTTTTCGGATTTTTTTTCATAACCTCTGTAATTTTACCTCCATTTTAAGACTCGATCCTTTTAATAACCTGATGTTCTCAGATTTGAGGTCTTTTTTCTTCTTCTTCTGCGTTCGTGGGCTGAAACTCCCACGTACACTCGTGTTTTTGCACGAGTTGAATTGTACGTGTATGACCGTTTTTACCCCGCCATTTAGGCAGCCATACGCCGCTTTCGGAGAAAGCATGCTGGGTATTTTCGTGTTTCTATAACCCACCGAACTCTGACATGGATTACACTCAGGATCTTTTCCGTGCGCACTTGGTCTTGTGCTTGTGTGTACACACGAAGGGGGATAAGCCACAAGCAGGTCTGCACATAAGTTGACCTGGGAGATCGAAAAAATCTCCACACTTAACCCACCAGGTGGCCGCGGCCGGGATTCGAACCCTAGACCACGCTGTTTTAGCGTCAAAAACGCTTCGAATCGTGTTCCTGCGCGACCGAACACTTCCCGATGTTTGCAGTTAGTTAGAAAACCACTTTCTTACCGTCTTCAACAATGTTTGGTTTACTTCGGAATCTTCTAAGGCCGTAATCCGACGAATTTTGTGACCGAAGCGACGGATTTCTTCTCCAAAACGACCCGCCATTGTGCCGCGTGATCTTCGCGAGACTGGCTTATGAATAAATTATCCGTGACGTCACACCGTGTGGAGATGGTAGTTTACCAACATGACAACAACAAGCGTAACTGCAGACGAAATTGAACCGTACATGTTCGAACTACCGGTTTCTCTCCTCGAATCAAGCATGAAAGATGAGGGCGGAGGCCACTTCCAGCAGTAGTGAAACAGTGACGATGAAAATTGCGACACTGTTTGTCTCAGCGATCAAAGGTAAACACGCCCGCTCTCTGTGCTGGTGCTGAACTTATCGTCTGCTTTCGAGTCTGTGCTATTTTTTCACTCTCGCCTTGTCAACGCACTCGCGAATAAGTGGGATATTGTTTAAGTGTTCATGCATTGCATTCACGAGTAAAAGAACAACAGCTCATCGCAGTTTTAACTGTTCTTGATTATTTCAGAGACTGGTGTCAGAGTGGCCACTGTACCTGTTGTATTGTGTGGGAGGGGCAGATTTGAGAGAGAGAGGAAGCTAGCCTGAGGTACATTGTAGAATGAAAACTTGCAGGGGAGCAAGAATGCATCACCAGCCACGAAGGTGTACATACAACTTTTTTTGAGGTGCCTATATTTGTTTGATTGTTAAATGTATGTATTTGTTGTTGTTTTTAAAGGCTATCAAGAAAACTGTTGTCATTTAAATTTGTAACACTCAGTCACAGTTTCACACACACACACACAAGATTAACTCACTTGCATGCCCACAGAAGAAGTTTGCTCTTCACATTGTTCTGTTGTTGTTTTTATAATGTAATCATTGTAACATCAACACTCAGTAATAACCAATATTACAACACAATCACTTTTTCATCAGAACTCACTCACATACTACATGACTTTGTATTAAACCCTGGTTTATGGACACTTGCATTTGTACTTTGCATGGGAAAGCAGCCTGAATTTCAGGTGAACTTTAATAAAAGAAGATTTATATGTATGTTGCTCTAGATGCATGTTTTAATAAATAATAATGACATTCAGGAAAGTAAAAGGACTGTTGAAGTTTGCTGTTGTAAAATGTCTGATGATTAGGGTTCTGTTGCACATTTAGTGAATTGACTGTACCAATTGCTGTTATTATTTACACCCAATCAGTGCATCCACATGATATTATGTAGCTTAAATTAAAGAAAATGTTTTGATGTGTTCAGAACATACCAACAAGTTGCACACTCACTGACTTTCCGAAAGAACAGGAAAGTTCTTCCTGCCTGTCTGGTCGCTGCCATCAGAGACCTCTTTCTGTCACAGAGCTACACAGGCTTCAAATATATATATATATATATATGTAAGATAAATAAAAGGTACATTACAACTCTCAACTGCGGGGTGTGTGTGTGTGTGGGGGGGGATGTGCATAACCATTGCATACTTAAGGTCGGCTTAAACTGCAAACAGAAATGTGGAGCTTGCGTAACAATTCTTGCTTTGTCAGATTTGGAGATAGGCAGCCTCAGTCTATATAGTTGGTCGCCAGTTGGGGCGTCCTGCTTGGTGACAACTTGAGCTTTGTCAACTGGTCTAGCTGTAGCAGTCAAAGTCTGGGCACTGTTGCATTGTAGTCTTGCTGTGTATGCAGAGCTTTGTTGTAGCTGCCATAGGCCAGTGTTGCCATAGGCCAGTGTTAGGATCACCACCCCCTCAAACAGCTCGTTCAGTTAACCTGATGCCTGTTTTAGACAGAAAAAAAAGTTACCACAATCAGCAGAACTTTCACCGGAGAAAGGGCATAATTCTTTCATACTTTCTTTCTCATAGCTTTTTTTGGTTTTTATAATCTCTTCATTACACTAAATAACATCCATCTTAAGACCTATTTTGAGCCTTAATTTAAGTTGACTAGTAATGATATTAATCATAATGTATTTATTTTTATAATGTACAAACTAGAGTATGTATGTGGATATGTGTGTGATGGTGCTGGTATGGATATGTGTGGTTTGGGTTATGTGTGTACTGATGTGTACATTTTATGTGTTTTGTATGTTTTGCGAGTGCGATTTTATGTGATGTTATTCTGTACACCAGCCAAAACAAAATGTCTGGTATATTAGATAATAAACGCACCTTTAAATTTATTAGCGACTACACCCCGTCACCCTCCAGTCCCCCTCCCCCCCATTACACCCTACACTTTTAACATTGTATAAAAAATCATGCCCCAATATAGGTCCCTAGTTACCTGGGAGGACGTTAAGCTCCATAATCAACATCAACAACGTATTGAATTGAATTGAAAAGCTGGGGTTAGGAGGTCTAACTTCTTGATTTAAAGTGTTTTTTTTCTCAGGTGCATGTAGTTTTTTTATTTGCTTGAAATCATGGTGTATTCTGGTTGTAAGAGAAGAGTCAATTTCCTTGTAAGCCTGCAAAATTAAGATTTGTCATTTTTGAAGTAGCCTACATTTTTGTAAGAGTCCAAAATAGTCCAGGATAAGGAGGAAAAACATAGGGTGGGTCAGGAAATCTGAAACATTGCATAGTTTTGTTTTGCCTATGTAGACACAAAAAGTACTTAGAGCACTTTTTCCCCCCAAGAGAGCATAGCTTAGTTTTAATTATTTTAATGCCACTGTTAGCAAGAGGAGTACTACAGACAGCAATCAAACAGTGGGTTTTTTCTGTAGACATTGCTATTTCTGTTTAGGTGTTTCAGTAGTTTTCTGTGCGGATAAATCATGCTGCATGATCACTAGAAACAATCCAGCTCTGTTGCATGCAAGTTTTTTAAATGTTTTTTTCCCCATGTTACTCCGAGAGAAAAAAAACAACCCACAGAGATAAAGTTGAACTGGCAGATAACAACTATAACAACGTGTGTGTGTTTGTGTGAATGTCTATGTGTATATGGACGGACACTGATTAAACCTGAGACTCATCGATTACCCAGGTGAGTGTAAAAGAGGGAGAGAGAGAGGGAACTTTAAGGTGGGTGCATGGGGACGGACATGTAGTAACAGATATATGTTTTAATCTGTAATCTTAACACATGTGCTTAAAATTAGGAACAGATGCCATTCCACTACAAATACTGTCAGTCTGACAAAAACGCCCAGTGACACTGAACCCCTATCCCTTACAGAACACATTCAGTATACATGTACTCACTTCCTTTCGTCTGCGTTTAGTGAAAGCAGATCGTTCTGATGACATTGGTATCCGGTTTCTGACCTCCTGTGAGTGGTCAACAATTGTCGGAACTGGAACTGCGTTAGGCAACAGCTGTTTTGTGTGTGCCAGGTTTTCTTGCCGGCTTAACTGCGTTCGCATTGGAAGAAAGTGTCGCGAAACACAGCACATCGTGTTGGCCGTTTCCAGTTAATTAGTCTTGCTGCAGAAGTTGTAAGCCCATCGGAAAAAGGTGACAACTGATGCCTGAACCTTTTTTCTATACTTCATAGCTATCAGCAGCCGTGCGCATTCCTTCGGCGTGCTGTTGATGCTCGATTTAGGCAAACGCCCACTTGAGCGTAAGCTGTAACTTTCGGTTTCCAAACACTAAGTGACGTCACAGCCGGTTCTCGTCTACTGGCGGCCATTTCGAAGTCTCGTTTAGCAGACGAATTTGGCGGAACGTTTTTAATTAAATCACAATGATTAAGCTACGAATCGGTGAATTTCTTTACATTTTTGGAATCTTTAGGTGCATTTCTCTAACCTTCAGTCATCGGTTAGTGGTTCTAATAACCTTTAAAACAGCGTGGTCTGGTCCTTTAAGAGGCCGACGTCTTACCACCACGCCACAGCGCCCGTCATTTGAGGTCTTAATCGGGGGGTTCCACTGTAATGAGGCTCGGGAGACACCTACCGCCACCCTCTGACATCAACCCAGTGTCATGTGCCTGTTTGTAGATTTCACAGAGAGGAGATAAAGTTACAGAACATGTCTTGTTACAAGACCAGGATGTACGCTCCTCAGTTCTGTGAACGTTACTTGTTTTGTGCGCTGGTGACTTTTCAAAATGATCGTGTTGGTTATAATTAGCTTGTTCCTCACTTGTGAGTATTAATTTTTTCTTCTCTTTGCTTTTGTTTGTGGCCACTGGGTTTTAAGTACTTGGATCGTTCTTCAAAACTGTGATCCGATGGAAACCATGTTACGCGAGCAATATCTTGAATTAAAAAAACAAACCCTGAAAACTTGTAACCATAGAAGCAGGTTTTATCAATACTTGCCGTTTCCAAGTAAGCCTACTTCCCTTGTCTGCATCGACAGAATATTTGCAAAGAGTGATTGTCTACGATAAGTACGGTTAGGCCTAAAAAAAAAAATAGGTGTGGTTAGAGTAACCCGACCTACCCTATTTTTAGGGGCCGACCCTATAACTTTTTATTACATTAAATTTTGTCAAATAACCAAAAAAAACCAAGAAAACGAGTGCAGAAAACGCAATGAAAGCGAAAGCGCCCGAGTCGCACACTTATTTCTCTGTCAAGTTGGTTTAATTTGTACACATTAGAAAAAAAAGTAAAAACAAAAAAAAGTGATTGCCTACCTTCCTACCCTATGTTTTTTTTTTCCTTACAAGGACGTCAAAATACACCCCTCTCGTGATATGGACACCAGAGGATGTGACATGGATTTAAATACCAAAAGATATTTGGAAAGACAGAAAATCAAGAATATCTTTTTTTTTGTTTTTTTGTTAAAATCAATTGTCATTAATTAACTGGAGTATTGATGACACGGAAATCTATAGAGAGTACATACTCGTCATTTAATACACACCTGCATCAAGTTCTGTTTCACTGAAGTTCCTCGGTCAGGTTCAATCCAATGAGTGTGACAGTTTTAAGAAAAGCGAGATTTTAAGCGAATATATTCAAATGTGACATTGAGCGTGGGGCTCTTTTCGGTCATAAATTTGACGAGTTTTCTCTTGATTTGTGAACATTTAAGTGTTGAGGGCTCAAACCGCAAAGGCTGGAAACAATTGATTTTTACAAAGGATAGTACTAATCGTCATAAACAACTTTTCTGCTTAAGCTCTCCATAACAGTTGCTTGATAATAAAATCTAAAATGTTATAATAATGAAAATAAAACAAAATGTCCACCACTGGCCCCTAACCACTCACTACCTGATGTTTGTTCGGGGGAAATCTCAGCAGAACTTAATTATCATTTATCGAATCTCTTGTGCTGCAGTGCGGGGATCGGATGCAGCATGCAGCACGAGTGAGGTGCTGCAAGCTACTACCTGCATCACCACAGCAACGTCTGCCGTGCAGCACGCCACGCAGGACCTCAACACTGACGCACTCACTCAAGCATGCCAGTAATAAGAAGGCTACAATGGAACCCCTCTCTTAAGATAACCGTTCTAACATTCCCCCGCTTTAAGGCCCCTCGTTTAAAGGCACAGTAAGCCTCCCGTAAACAATCACAGATACTGTCAGGCTTTTACACACAGTACAAACACCCTTCCATTTGAACGCTCACCAAAGGGGAACATCCTAGGTGCCCTACGTAAAGAGCGAGCAATTTTCAAAGAATTAATTTTGCGGAGAGAGTGTCAGAGACAATCGGACCGTGGTGCGTTTTGGCGCTAGACCTAACTTTTAAAATCTAAATAATAAATTGACAGCTTGTTACACAAACACTCTTAAATCATAAAAGAATTCTCTTTTCATCAAGACAAGATCAGTACAATTCGAAGTTTTGAAAGTTTGAAAAAAGAAAAGCCCGGAAGCAGGGTCACGCAAGGTCGTGGTTCTCGTAGCAGACGACGGTTTATACCTATCGCCAGTCAAGTTCCTCTGAACAGTCAAAAGCCATCGCTAGAGTTCTTGTGAACCACAGCCGTTTGTTTCGTGCATAGTCAGAGGTACTTAATAACGTGCTATTGCAGATAAGCTCACAGCGAGTCGCATTCAAATTACTAACTGACAACTACATTGTGAAAAAGGGAAACTTGATCACACGGGTTCACGATGGCTCAGGGGTAAGATAAACCACGCAAAAATAAATTCTTTGAAACTTGCTCGCTCTTTACGGAGGGAGCCTAGGATGTTCCCGTTTGGTGAGCGTTCAAATGGAAGGGTGTTTGTACTGTGTGTAAAAGCCTGACAGTATCTGTGATGGTTTATGGGAGGCTTACTGTGCCTTTAACATTACCCCTTATTACAGGCCTGTACCTTAACGGCCGCCCGACCGCCCTGGGCGGGTTCAAATCGCGTCGGGAGAGTTCACAATTCCTCTGAAATCACCTCGTTTTAAGACCCAAGCACACATTTTAAAACCTCACCCGTCTGTAAATTAAAATCTAGTGTAAATCTTCATTGAACGTAATTTTGTTTTGAGGTTACATACTGATTAAAACTGCGCTATCTTTTAGCAAAGGTCAGGGTGCATTGGTTTCACATTTTTAGGATATCATACTTTTACATACAATGAATAGTTCTGGGGAAAAAACCGTCAGTCGAGGTACAAACAAGAGCAATGATTTTTTTCTGGCCGAGTATTTATTGATATGTTAGATACCTGTTTTTTAAATGCCGAGCAAAGGTGTGTGTGTGTGTGTGTGTGTGTGTGTGTGTGTGTGTGTGTGTGTGTGTGTATCTGTGTGTGTGTGTGTGTGTGTATGTGTGTGTGTGTGTGTGTGTGTATATGTGTACGTGTGTGTGTCACACACACACGTGTGTGTGTGCGTGCGTGTGTACACGTGTTAGTGCGTACGTGCGTGCGTGTGTACGTGTGCGTGTGTGTGTGTGTGTGTGATCTGTGTGGCATTGTCTTGTGCAGGGTGATCGAAGGCTCCGTCACCTGTGTGGACAACAAGCTCGGTCAATGCTATCAGTATTATACCCTGGTACAGACTGTCCACAACTTGCAGGACACATTATGTAACGATGGTAGGTATCAGACAAGCAGACAGACTGACGGACGGACGGACGGACGGACGGACGGACGGACTGACTGACGGACGGACGGACGGACGGACAGGGAGACAGACAGACAACGCACTGTCCAAAAACATGTTGGCCTCTGTAATGATGGTAGGTACTTGCTTGCGGTCAGACAGACAGACAGACACATAGACACACAGACACACAGGGATACTGACAGACGGGCAGGTAGTTAGGTAGTTAAGTAGGCAAGTAGGCAGACGGACAGACAGACCTTACCGGACGTTTTTGGTAAAGGGAGGGGTGCAGTTGCAGGAAACACAAAGAACAAAAACTCTCTTTTTCTTTTGAGAATGACCTGCCTATTTACTTTAGTATACACAACAACAACAACAACAACAACAACAACAACAACAACAACAACAACAACAACAACAACAACAACAACAACAACAACAACAACAACAACAACAACAACAAGCGTTTTTCGTGCCAATTTCTAAAATCTACAAACCGTGCAGTTACTTTTTATTTCGAGCTTTCGTATATGAAGGTTGACAAACCGGTCTATGCCCTCTCGGTCAAATGTCAGCTGTAAAAAAGCCTATTGACAAGAACCAGCAAAAGCCGTTTATTATTTGTAGCCGGCCCCACCCACACGACACAGACGATTTGACTACACATAGTTACATACAACGGTCTTAACATTTTACTTTGTCGGGCAATGTCGTGTATATTGGACATATGACCAAAGGAGATTGTTACACCATGCAGTCAGTAAAGCCTAAAGCAATAGACAAACTCAGGAAAAAAACTCTGTCGGATTTTCATGGGTTTTGAAAGAGTGAATACTCTTACTTTTATTAAATCAAACTTTGCACACGTGCACCTTGTCCACCTATTTCAGACTCACCCCTCGCTAGTGACTGGCCCTAGCATACATGTATAACCACGTTATGTCCCAAATAGATACTAATTCTGGGGACAAAAATATAAATATAGCATAGCAATAGTGACTGGTCCATAATGTCACGTGGAAAAACACGAACACATGCATGCAACAACAACAAGAACAACAAGAACAACAAGAACAAGAACAACAAGAACAAGAACAACAAGAACAACAAGAACAAGAACAACAACAACAACAACAACAACAACAACAACAACAACAACAACAACAACAACAACAACAACAACAACAACAACAACAAAGGGTAGCTCGATCCGTACAGTATGGCAGTCGGCTTTACCCAAGTGAGAAAGTAGCCCGGATTTCTATGAGAGTATCCTCACTGGACTGTGTGACATTACCTTCCCTTACTTTATCTTATGCGAGGGTGTAAATCTATTTCAAGTTAGAAAAGTTGACTGGTGTAACTGCCCCTTCACAGCGTAATAAATTTGTTGCTGTAATTGATTTTCAGCTACCCACTGTCTTGCTGCTTTCTACACCTGCAATAAGGAACACCCAGGGGTGAATTTGAGCGCACTGACCATGAACCCCAGCCCTGACTTCTGCCAGTGAGTTTTTGTCACCTATCTGTCCGATTTAATTTCTTAGTTTGTGATAATTAAGAAGTAAATGTATTGTATTGTACTGTGTGTGTGTACAAGTTAGTGTGTGTATGCGTGTGCGTGTGTGTGTGTGTGTGTGTGTGTGTGTGTGTGTGTGTGTGTGTGTGTGTGTGTGCGTGTACGTGAGTGAGTGTGTGTGTGAGTGTGTGTGTGTGTGTGTGAGTGTGTGTGTGTGTGTGTGTGTGTGTGCGCACTCTTGCTTGTGTGGTTCTGTCCTATACCCATGCAGCTGTCAGTCCTGAGTATCTTTCCCTTTGACCACGGGCATTGTTTGTTTGCTTTCTGTCTGTGTGAGTGTTCGTCTGTCTTCCTGTTCACCGCCGTCTGTTTAACTGACAGTGTGTTCGTCTGATTGTGGGCTAACAGCTTGGTTTTAGAATCAAGAGTCAAAGACTCATAATTTGAACGTCCTTACAAAGACTAAGGAACTACGTTGGGCAGTGTCGGGTTTAACACAGAAGATACATTACACCAATTATTATGTACTCCATTGTAAGTCTGTCAGCCTATTTTGATGGGTCTGATTACCTCCCTTCTTTTGTAGTTCGTGTCTGTTGGGCAGAATACGCGCGACGCTGTTAGAGTCTACCTGTTGTGGTTGATTTGCCTGCTGGGCTGAGGTGTGCGACAAAGTTACCACCCAAACGGGAGCCACCCGCAGTGTTATATTGAGGTCTAACGAATGACGTCTCACAACGTGCGTGGTCGTCCTTGGCGGTCAAGAAAGCCGCCGCGATCATTGCGCAGACGACACTTCTAGACCGCCAATATTGTTTTGTGCGCATCACGTGCTCCACATAAATCGGCCGGAAACGAAGCAATTGGGAAACCTGGATTGGTTGAAACTGAGATGTGTTGTGATTTCAACCAATCAGAACCCGCAGTTTGTTGTCTCTCGTTTGGATGGCACCCACTTTCGGTTCGTGACCCTCAGCCCTCTTCCCTTGAATGTTGTCAACCCCTTTCCTTCTGTAAGTCAGTCTTCACCGATTCCTGTAGATCTGATCTGGCTGTTAGACTGCCAGGCCTTCGATCTCTTATCTGTCTCCTTTTTGTGATGAAACTTCTTCATTTGTGCACACAATTATGACTGTATTGACTTTTTTGGGGCCCTTTGTTTAAAAGTGTCTTTCCAAGTGTTAACGATGTGTGTCAAGAATAAAAAAAACCAAGAAAGGTAGGTTGTTGTTGTTGTTGGATGTGTGTCAAGGGCAAAAGCAGATATTTGGTCCAAGGCTTTTCCTACCCATATTCATTTACGCAGTCTAATTTGTGTCTTTGTGCTGCATATACAGTTTTGTTCATCTCCAGAAGTAAGGAACATCCTCCTGTGTCCAACTGGCTTTTCGGATCAGCTTGCCTCCCCTATAAAGACGACAACTCTTCTACAACCCATAAAAAACATGGAGTTATTACATCGTCTGTTGTCGAAAAAATAAACATTTATTTGCAGAAAAGTGCAGACCTACATAACTCGGTTTTTCAAGCTATATATTGATCAGTTTGCCTCACCTTCAGGGAATACAACTCTTCCACAACCCACAAAAACATCGACAGAGTTATTTCCGAACATTATGTACTCAGTATCGGACGAAAAAATAAGGTTCGAAAGAACTCGTTTTTTTTCTCGAGCTATATAATGATCAGTTTGCCTCTCCTAGACAGAAAACAACTCTTCCTAAATCCACAAAAAAACATGACAGAGTTATTTCCGAATATCGTCTAATTGTTGGTCAAATAAACATTGTTGCAGAGAAGTGCTGCCCTTCATATCCTGTACCCAGAGCGCCATGGACCCAGCGTGTGCCGTGGTTCCCTCCCTCAGCGACTATCAAGCCGTCTGGGAAAATATCGAGTTTGCATGTCGTGAGTGGAAATACGATTGTCAGTGTGTTCGTCCACCCCTTGAGTGCAGGAACAAATTATTGCAAGAATTAGATTAACAAATCATAACATAAACGTCTAAACAACATAAGCCGACTTCTGAAAAGTGGGTCTCCAGGGGAGGCAATCAACATGCAAAGAGCGATTTGCATGTGTTGTCTCCCTTCTCCCAGTATTGGTTGTTGGTGTCGACTCTAATTATACCTATACCCACAAGCACATGATCTTACAAGTAGAAAATAAACCTGTGACCTACCGTATTAGTTATATTAAATGTACTTTAAAAAGTCAAGGCGTTCATCTGTTTTCTTTATCTTCTGAATGAGCAGTAAAATGAAAAGAATTTTTGGTTGCAGAATGGTCCACCGAACATGGATTTTTATTGATTGATTATTACTTTCTGTTATTTCGTGAAATTTAAAGAATGTATTGTATGCAAATGTACCACCCCCCCCTCCCCTCCCGCCCCAGACGACTTCATTTGTTTATTTGTCGTTTATTCATTACCATTTTTTAATTGATCTTATTTATTTATTCATTAATTTACTAATTGGTGAATCAATTGTTTTTTCTTCTTTATTTATTTATTAAAGAAGAAACAAATCTGTTTTCTCTGTGCTATTCACCACAACAGAGCAAACGACATGTGAAAGTGTTCAGCACTGTCAGACAACTTTCCGAGAAGCCTCAGGGACAGTCAGCCAGCTAAATTATGACACCTGCATGTGAGTATATGTCTGTCTGTCTGTCTGTCTGTCTGTCTGTCTGTCTGTCTGTCTGTCTGTCTGTCTGTCTCTCTCTCTCTCTTGCTTATGTCTCTGACTACCTCGCTTTCTCTCCGTTTGTCTCTCCTTCTCTCCCTCTCCCTCTCTTCAGCTATCTCGCCCCCCCCCCGTCCCTCTATCCCCCCCTCTTCCCCTCCCATCTCTGTCTCAGTCTTCCTCCCCCCACCCCCCGAGATCGAATACGCTGATAAGACAGGATAATCTTGTTGTCAATCATACGTATGATACTTAAAGCCATATGTACTCGATGACTATACACGCTAATTGCTTTACCAACAGCTGGAGACATGCTAAATTAAGTTCCCTGCAAGATATTGTGGTCTAGGACCCCTTAAATGTTGAGATATTTGAATTTTTATTTTGATCTAGATCGTCCTATTTATAGATTTGCCAACAGAGGGAACGTTGACGCAAGGGAAATAACTCCGCGTCTTTGTTGACATCCTCACTTTTTCAGAGGCTAGAACAAGCTGTAATGCATGTATATATGGTCCGCGCATGGCGACATATCGTCATTACATGGTCTTATGGTGCGTTTGACATCGATTATGGGCAAACTACACTTTGTAAACACGGGAGCGCGTACATATGCCTTTAAGCCTGATTAATTCGGTCTACTTCACGAAGCGTGC
Organism: Littorina saxatilis; assembly: GCF_037325665.1. Taxonomy (NCBI): domain Eukaryota; kingdom Metazoa; phylum Mollusca; class Gastropoda; order Littorinimorpha; family Littorinidae; genus Littorina; species Littorina saxatilis. Next base: position 23,010,461 of record NC_090251.1, on the reverse strand, counting down.
TGCATGAAATGTGGCACTGAATTATCGGTAAAAAGACTTTGGCACGTCTTCGCGAAGTCAACGCCGGGCTCAATTAAGGATGGCCTTGACATACTTGAACCCCCGTTTGCATAAATATGTTTGGCAGGGCTTACAGAGACTACTCGGAATGTCTAAACACAGCGCTGCCTGACTGTCAGGACTATCAACAGCGATCTCACGAACCAAGTCCAGCCACCATTGCAACTTATGTCGCGGAAGGATGTACACGTAAGCTTTGAAGGCTGGAGCCACTCATGAGAACAGGAAGTAGAATTAAAATAGTACACTCACCCAATGTATGTGTCCCTAAGAACAAAAAAATAGACAGCATTTGCACAGAACTAATTGAAATAAGGTATTTAAGCTCGAAAATTGTATTTTGGTTCTTATACATTTTAATAATTTATTTAGTGGTGATTCTTGTGCAAAAATCTGATACCTCATATTCACGTCTCTGGTCTGAGTACCCCTTGCTTTTGATGTGAAATATTCTGAAGATGTGGAAAATTGTCAGTCTACCAACTGCTTTAACAAGTTGACGGTACATCTGTAACTTACAAGTTGACATTTTGTGTAGAACTTTCTTTTGTGATCACTGTCTCTTGCACAAGGAAGGGTAAAGATGAATGCTTTTTTCTGCTGTCTGTAACTGCTACAGGACAAGCGGTACAACATGTACCGTTATAATATAGCTCAATTGTTGTTTTTGTGTTTTGGTGTGCAGTAATGTCCGAGGCCAGGAACATCTACCCCTGTACACACTTCACCGACTGTTTCAACGACTTCATGGCCTCTGTCTACGAGCTCTCACCAATGGAACTCTGCAAGTAATGTATGCTTTGTTGATTGGCCATGGTCAATACCCGTGACCACTTTTCTTGGAAATCCCTTAATACGTGTATAAGGCTGAGCTTGTTCCGTTTTGTTACAAAAGCAGTGACCTTTTGAAAACCAATTGTTTTTGAAAATAAACCATTCATTTGGAGGCAAATAAATTAGATGACACCTGCGTGTTCAGGCCTGAAGCGTGTATACATTGCACAACTTTTAGTGCATTTTAATTTGCATTTGTTTGTTTGTTGTTTTTGTTTGCATTTTGCATGTTTTATTTGCATGTTACAAGTGTGGTGCAAGGGACCATGGGGTGCGCGGCATCCAACGCCCAGGCGTGCGGGGTACAGAACCACCAACAGTTCATCGCTCGCTCCAACAACTTCATGCTCCATATAGCAAATCACGGCTGTGGGCTGCCCAAACTGGGTAGGTTACATCAACTTTTTGGTCGTGTCTTCATTATGACAACAGGCATTGGAGTATGTTGGGAAAGAAAGAGAAAGAAAGAAAGAAAATCAGAAAGAACGAAAGAAAGAAAGAAAGAAAGAAAAAAAATCCACTCGTGAGCCATCTTGTTTTCAATAATCTATTCAATAATTATGCTTTCGTAATGACAATGTCCAAGAGGGCTCAGGAAAGAAACCTTCCGATTGCAATTTTTGTCCAATTCCTTTGGAATACAGATCTATAAGTCAGAGTGGGTTGTCTCTGTTGAATAATTTTCAAAACTTAAACCTTCGTCAACCTGAAAATAAATTAAATATCTCACTTTGCGCAGAAGGCAGACGGAAAGTAGTTTGTTGGTACCGGTGTAACACGAAATGTTAACTCCACGAAAAATGTACTCCGGAGTAAATATTTCGTACGAAATTCTTACTCCAAATACACTTTTCGTACGAGAAAAAACTCCCCAAGGCACGAAAAAATTACTCCCTCCACGTAATTTTTACTCCCCATTTTTTTTACTTCCAGTAAAAATCTCGTACGCAAAAATGGGATGCGGGCGAAGGGATAAAGCCAATAAGTGATCTCGCGCACACGAATGTCGCGCTACCCTCCTTCCACCCCTTCCATCACCAAGACTAGCAGGGGACAAGAGAGTAACAATTTCGTACACCTGGCATGGGAAGTTAAATTGCTCGTGTTGGGGTGAAGTAATTTATTCGTTATTTATTCGTCAGGGGAGTAACATTTTTGTACGACATTTTTACTCGGAACTCACCTGTCTTGGGGAGTAATTTTCTCGTGCAATGGGGGAGTGCTTTTTTCGTAAAGGAAGTAACTTTTTCGTACGAAATGTTTACTCCGGAGTAAAAATTTCGTGGGAGTAATTTTCTCGTGTTACACCGGTCCAAGTGGAAGGATGCTCGTATTCCATACAACGGGCGCAGTGGCCTAGTGGATGAGACATCGGCCTCCTAATCGAAAGGTCGCGAGTTCAAATCCAGGCCGCGGCTGCTTGGTGGGTTAAGGGTGGAGATGTTTTGAGATCTCAAAGGTCAACTTATGTGCAGAACTGTTTTAATTATCCTCCTTCGTGTGTACACGCAAGCACAAGACCAAGTGCGCACGGAAAAGATCCTGTAGTCCATGTCAGAGTTCGGTGGGTTATAGAACCACGAAAATACCCAGCATGCTTCCCCCGAAAACGGCGTATGGCTGCCTAAATGGCGGGGTAAAAACGGTCATACACGTAAAACCCCACTCGTGCAAATTTTGAGTGAAAGTGGGAGTTTCAGCGCATGAACGAAGAAGAAGAAGAAGAAGTATTCCATACTTAAGGGTATGGACAGTTCTGTGGCGATGTGCATGATCATTTTCACGGAAAGGAAGAACTCGGATGACATACCGTTTCTGTTTTTGCATTGGTGTAATTAATAAGCATAGTCATTGCGGGGGTGTTTAGATAACAGCGCAGCGAATGTTCCTTGCACTTCAAGTTTAAATTCGTCCTATTGGCTTTTTCAAGATCACATTTTTGAACTGTGTTGAATGCATGGTTTGTGTGTTGCACAGAATTGGCCTCCTGCGATGGTTTCCACGCATGCGCGAATGCAATGGCAGCCAACATCTCCGTTCCCCAAGGTTACTTCTTGGACATTTGCAGGTAGGTGCGTGTGGTAATGACAAATGTGCTTTTACATTTTGTCAAATTGATTGTTTTTTGATTGTCTCCATTTTTATGTCGAAGTTTTAGCAAGGACAGATTGTACGACAAGACCAGGGCTGAGGTGGCTGATACCCCCCGCGGGTTAGGGGGAAGAATTTACCCGATGCTCCCCAGCATGTCGTAAGAGGCGACTAACGGATTCTGTTTCTCCTTTTACCCTTGTTAAGTGTTTCTTGTATAGAATATAGTCAATGTTTGTAAAGATTTTAGTCAAGCAGTATGTAAGAAATGTTAAGTCCTTTGTACTGGAAACTTGCATTCTCCCAGTAAGGTACTACGTTGCAAGCCCCTGGAGCAAATTTTTGATGAGTGCTTTTGTGAACAAGAAACAATTGACAAGTGGCTCTATCCCATCTCCCCCCCTTTCCCCGTCGCGATATAACCTTCGTGGTTGAAAACGACGTTAAACACCAAAGGTGGCCGATGCACGAGAAAGTTACCAACCGGTCGGGACCCAGCCGCGGTGTTGGATTGGTTGAAATTGAGATTTGTTGTGATTTCAACGAATCAGACCCCGCAGTTTGTTCTCTCCCGTTTGGGTAGCACCCACTTTGGATTCGTGCAGCTCAGCCCAGGCATCAGCCTAACATAATTATTCATCATTGAGTAATAAAGATCCTTCATTCTTCCTGTCTCGACGTCTCTGTGTGCAGCACGATATCAACGTTCCAGCTGTGTGCGGGTGACATGATGACGTCGTGTTCACTGGAGGACCACGTGCTCCCCTCTCTGCACCAGCTGTCTGTCCTCACGCGTCGCACGTGCACAGGTCAGTCTTCGCCAAGCACCCTGTAGAAAACACTATTGCCATTTCGTTTTCCTCCCGGAATAACATTTTCAGGAAATAATTCTGTTAGATTTTATTTATGTGCGCTGGAAGAGTTGTATTTCAGCAAATGTTCAATGAGCAGATGTCCAGTGTTCGTCAGAATTGAACACTGGTAATCTGACCAATTACAGTATCTGTTACATTCGAAAACCAGCTTGACTGAATTGCAATTTTCATCCAAATACCATTATCCCAGAGACAAGCCGGGTATTAGGATAAGGCAGCTTTTGTAGATTCATTACTCCAAATACAAAGTCAGAGATGCAATGCACAACATTCGCAGAATGAAGTCGAACTAGCAACTCAGTTTCTGGAGACTGTGTGTTGTTTCAGCCATAAAACACCAGCGCCTGGAAAACTGCACAGAGTTCATGTTATTGTTGTGAACTAGCAACTCACTTTCTGGAGACTGTGTTGTTTCAGCCATAAAACACCAGCGCCCGGAGAACTGCACGGAGTTCATGCAGTGTCTGAGCAACACCAGGGTGCCTCCTTTGGACGGCGCCTCGCTCTCCTCCTTCCAGTGGTGCAAGTGAGTTTACGTCCTGCCTGGAATGGATTTCTCTTCTTCTTAAGGCGGTTCAGTCTTAATTAAGCCCGAAGTCGACTTACAAATCGCGGATTTAGGTTCGACGTAATTTGTACAATATTTTTTACATTTTTACAAACCACGGGTTAACAGCTCAGTTGGAGGTTTAATTGGTGCCAGTGTGTAGACATACAGGCTGGGGGAGTGGCTTAGGAGCGAGCAGATATAGCTGTATCGTTATCAGCGTCTGTTACTGGAGATCGTTCTTACAGCGGCGTCCGAGTTGAGACGGAAGTGTCCCACCTATTTGGGTTGATAATCGGAGATTAGCCTAATGTAGAATTGTATCCTCTTAGTCAGGTTTGAGGCACAACGTGTACGAGGAAAAAACATTCTCTCTCAAGGGTGGAAGTAAAATGTCTGCCAGACTCAACAAATAGATTAGGCAGGCCATGATGACTGCATGTTGTGATTGTAGTTGAAGTTCTATCGGATTTGTTGTTGGCTATGTTGTTGAAGACGTATAATCATGTTCTCGAATTTAAGTTGATGTTGTTGTTGTCGTCGTCGTAGATGAAATCAAGGTTGTAACGTGTCAAATTAATCGTGTTTTACCTACAGTTTATCAGTGTAAAGCTGTTGTTGTTGACATTGTAGTTGTTCTTGGTTTTCGAGTTGTTGTCAGTGTTATTGTCGTCGTTGTAGTTGTTACCCAGTCGGATAGAAACAAATAAAAACTCAAGCCTGAGTCTTTTTTTTTGCAACTCCGAACATTCGGCAGCAGCACACTCTCTCGGCATGATGTCGGGAGCACGCGCGCATCCACAGCTGCAGCAAAGACGCACACCGAGCGTTGCTACTTTCGCTTCTGGCTCCCCCTTGTGACGTCACAGCCAAGGGCTTGCCGCCGCGGGGAATTTGAAGTCTCGCGTAGCAGACGAATTTGGTCGCTTTTTGAGCATGCATTTTAGACTGATGCAACACAAAACCTGAGATTTACTGATCGGTTTTTGCATCTGTAGATGCTTACCTATATCATTAAATCAACCCCAACCGCTTTATCTGACCTTAAAAAGAGCCTGTTATGGTCCTTTAATGGAGGATTTAAGTGTTCTTCGTTCTCCTTACAATGCAAGATATCTACACTCATGTGAGCGAATGAATGAGTGCTGTGTTTTAATGAGGTCAAAGTGTAAGGCTTTCTGCATTGAAATCATCTGTACTTGAATTTCACTTGGCATTTAAAGGCGTGTGTGCATAGGCTACCTGTTGCATTCCAGCTTAACCCTGGCCATCCTGCAATGTGCCAAAACTTACAGTAGTCAGTGTAACTTCACCTCGTCCGGGAGGGTCACTCTGCTGGACATCTACACTGATGCCTTGTCACAAGGATGCACAAGTGAGTACCTATTACAAAGGACTGTCTATAACGACCACCCGAAGGTCTGACTAAAAGTGGTCGTTGTAGACAAGTGGTCGTTATGGGAAGGTGGATTAAAGAAAACTTCGCCGGAATCTTATGTGTTGGTCACGTGCGTGCGTGTCTGTCCGTGCGTGCGTGCATGTGTGCTGTGTGTGGATGCGCGCGCGAGTGTGTGGTTGTGTTTGCGTGCGTGCGTGTGTGTGTGTGTATGTGTGTGTGTGTGTGTGTGTGTGTGTGTGTGTGTGTGTGTGTGTGTGGCAATCGTGTTTTATTTTTGGACTGATTTTCTTTGTCATTTTCTTTCTTATTCAATTTGATGTTGCTGTATTTACAGATGTGTACAGCCTGAGAGTGACAACATCAGAAAACGGTCAGTTGAAAATGCAGACAAGCAATGTTTCATTCATTCATTCTCTATCTCATTTAGGATTCCAAACATACTCTTCTTTTGGAGGTTCACACAATCGAGAAAATGAAAAAAATATCAACACTGGTAAGATAGATGTCGTAGGACTAATCAACAGACAAAACCCCCAGAAAGGTATGTTAAAACAACGTTTAGTTTATGACAAAACGTTACGTTTACTGATCTTCGACCCAGCGGTACCCCCCGCGGGTTAGGGGGAAGAATTTACCCGATGCTCCCCAGCATGTCGTAAGAGGCGACTAACGGATTCTGTTTCTCCTTTTACCCTTGTTAAGTGTTTCTTGTATAGAATATAGTCAATCAGTTTTTGTACAGATTTTAGTCAAGCAGTATGTAAGAAATGTTAAGTCCTTTGTACTGGAAACTTGCATTCTCCCAGTAAGGTAATATATTGTACTACGTTGCAAGCCCCTGGAGCAAATTTTTGATTAGTGCTTTTGTGAACAAGAAACAATTGACAAGTGGCTCTATCCCATCTCCCCCCTTTCCCTTCGTGGTTAAAAACGACGTTAAACACCAAATAAAAAAAGAAAGACTCAGCAAGTGGACAGAAAGACAAACACTTATAATACAGAAAACAAACCTATGTGACATACCTTTCTTGGTTGTTTTATTCCGAATTTTGGAACGTTTTTTTGTGTTTGTTTTTGGTCTATTTGTTTTTGGATTTCAACCAACAGACACGGTCATGCCAGTGGATACCAAGCAGCTTGAATTAAAGAATAAAACTCTGCGCCTACTTATTGAACAAATAATGTATGAACAACCATCCCAGTTTGCAAAATGTACTCAACGACACATGTTTTAGCCCCGTCATTGTAGCGAAATAGAATCACACCATCACCAAAACCATAATGCTTATTATTAGTTTTAGCTGAAGTTTAATTTTTGCAGGCGCAGACAACGTGAGAGGTTGGTTTACACTGCTGTTTGCAACCCTGGTTTGTGTGTGGGCCTTTCTGGATACACATGAAGGCTTATACATATGAAAACGGGACTGGTTAAATCTGCAGTGTAGTGTAATCTCAGATACATTACACCATAGTTGCAAGTACGTATGTGATACGTAGTATCGCAGTCATCACGGGATAGCACATGCCTAGCGAAAGTGCAATACTTTTTTTTGCTCTATCAATTTAGGGTATTACTTTTGTTGTGCTTTTCTGAATACAAAAATAAACTTCAAATTTTGAATTCATGCACCAAGTCCAAGAATCTCAAATAATAAAATGTACTTTTCTGAGAAAAAAACAACTACCTCATATTGTAGTGGACAATTTTCTGATCATCTAATTCCGGGATAGAGATGTTTTTTGGCGGAAAATTGTCTTGCTTCATTCTATTACACGTTCTTCCGTGAGTTGATTTGATTTTGAAATAATGAACAATTGAAAATAAAATACACATGCCTTTCGGGTTTCTTTTTTGAATTTTGTCTTACTCTTTAGCTGGTTTTTTTTATTTTTATATCTGTGCATGTAAGGGTGTATCTTTCTCCTTTTAGCTCTGTTTGTCGTCTTTCTTCTTATCTGTATACGTCTTATCTCTTTCTGTATTTCCATCTGTGTCTTCTCACCATGTATATCTGTCTTTTGGGCTGTCTGATTGAATGTCTGTCTGTCTTTATTACACACAAGCACACATAAACTTCGCCAAACAATTATTGCAACAAATTTCGCACCCAAATAAAAGCATTAATTCTCCTGTCATGATCAAGAAACCATCTCTGGACAAAAATCAGTTGAAAAACTATAGGCCTGTTTCCAACTTGCCATTCATTTCTAAAATTCTGGAAAAAGTAGTGCTTAGTCAGCTTCTCTCCCACTTTGAAACCAACAACCTCTGCAACCCTCTTCAGTCAGCGTATAGGGCTGGCCACGGCACCGAGACTGTTCTGCTTCGTGTTGTGAATGACATTCTTTCTGCTCTGGATAATGATGACCTATCAGTTCTGCTTCTCTTGGATAACCCAGCTGCGTTCGATACGATCGATCACTCTGTTCTGCTCTCTCGTCTCGAATATGTTTTTGGCGTTCACTCTACCGCTCTTCACTGGTTTAGTTCATATCTACAGGGCCGTAGTCAGTATGTGTCTGTCAATAATCTCTCATCTCCTCCATCTCCTCTCTGTTTCGGGGTCAGTTCTAGGCCCAGTTTTATTTGTACTTTACACCACTCCTCTCTCTGCCGTCATCAAGCAACACGCAGTCAATCACTACCTCTTTGCAGACGACACACAACTCCAACAAGCATGCAAGCCTACAGAAATCCAAGCGCTGACGCACACTCTCCAAAACTGCACTTCAGATAGTAAATAATGGATGACAAACAATATGCTCAAGTTAAATGATGACAAGACTGAATTCCTTCTTTTCTCTGGATCTTCCTCTTCGACCACTTCCCTTCCAGCCTCCATCACAGTAGGTTCTAGTGACATTTCTTTCTCTGATAGTGCTAGGAATCTTGGGTTCATCATGGACTCCCACCTCTCAATGAAACAACACATCGAAAAAGTCTGTCAGACATGTTACTTTGAGATCAGAAGAATAGGTTCTATACGAACATCTCTCACTGTTGATGCCACTAAAACTCTCGTTACATCCTTCATTCTGTCTAGATTAGATTACTTTAACTCCCTTCTCATAGGCTGCTCTGACTCCACTCTCCAACCCTTGCAAAAAGTACAACACTCCGCTGCACGTCTCATTTTCAGAGCACAGCATCGACAACCCTGAACTCCTCTCATGAGAGAACTCCACTGGCTTCCTGTGTCTGAATGTATTAGGTATAAAGCTGCCTGCTTCTGCTACAATATCATCTCTGAATCGGCACCTGCCTATCTTTCGGAACTGGTCTCCCTCTACACTCCCTCTCGCACCCTTCGTTCTTCTGATGATGCTCGACTTCTCCGTCAAGGTCGCTTTAAACGCAAGGCTCATGGGTTCCGCACGTTTTCGTATTATGGCCCTCAGTTATGGAATTCACTCCCCTTTCAATTACGTCACTCTCCATCCATTTCATCTTTTAAGTCCAGTTTGAAAACTCACTTGTTCCAACAACAATACGGATAGTTCCTTAGCATAGAGTCTGGGGATGTGAGATGTGCATGATGTGTTGTTTGAATCTGACAGTGATTGTATGAATTTTGTATACATGTATTGTTGTTACGCGCTTTGAACTTCTGATAAGGCGCTTTATAAATGCCCGTTATTATTATTATTATTCAAATATTATATGCCAGTTAAGGCCGTTCACTTGACTATCTGGATCATCTTCCAGATTAAAAATTTCTTTTACAGAGATCACGTGAACGCCGCTCAAATAAGGGAACCCTCAACATCGAATGGACAGAAACGGAAAGGCCCAATTAAAAATCGACACAACATCACAATAGGCAAAACCTAAAAATATTTTCTGAAATACGATGGACAATGCATTTTTAAACATTCTTTTATTTTTCTATTCATACCAGGTACAAATATAAACATTATTTCATGATAACAATAATCAGTTTTGGCCTTCTCCTGAAAGGCTGTCTAAAACAAGTGACGCCAAAACTCCATGACGACGTCGATATTATGGTTTTCTGGGTACCATGAAAACCTCAAACCATCTGACAGGTGGACCGGGGGTCTTTCAGTCCCAGACTGGCTATTCCTGTCTGTCCGAACTTACAGGTATGTCGGACCAGCTTTCCGTTCACGAAGTTGGTGAATGTGATGGTCTCCCCTGTCGTGCCTTGCAGTGTCACGATGACGTCATCATTCGTGACGTCAATGTTGGAGACGCGTCCAGGTGACATGGGAACGAATTTCATCTCCTCGCCGTAGATGACTATTTGCGTAGCCCTGAAAGTCAGAGTCCACGGTTGAATGAAAAAACAACAAACAACTACCGGTGTACATATGTTTGGTTTTGAGTATCTGCTAGAGGAAGTAAATATTCGCAAAATATTAATTATGTCCGCCATTTGCATTTCATATTTTCCAAAATATCTACATCCTCTATCAGATAACCAAAATCAAACATACGTACACGGCTACACAAGGATGTAGACCAACTGTTGCAGTGATATCCTCCTCACTGTCAGGTTCAGATTGGTCACATCATGTACCTTAAAGGCACAGTGCAGCTCACAGCCTTCGTTTTGCGTTTTCGTTGCAGCTGAGTGCATTTACAGTTCAAAAATCCACCTATGGTAGTAAAACAAACCCAAAACTACCCAACGACGACATCTGCCCAGCCAGCACCCCGATATCGGTCCGATATCGGACCGATATCGGATACGATATCGGGTCGATATCGGATTCCGATATCGGACCGATATCGGATTGCAAATCGGGTCGATATCGGACCGATATCGGATTACGACATCGGACCGATTTCGGTCCGATATTGACCCGATATCGACCCGATATAGAGAATCGGTATCGGCCTCATATCAGATCCCGATATCGGCGCGATATCAAATCCCAATGTCAGATTGCAAATTGGGTTGATACCGGGTCAATATCGGATTACGACATTGGTCCGATATTGGTCCGATATCGGTCCGATATCGGTACGATATAGAGAATCGATATCGGCTTAATATCGGATCCCGATATCAGATCCCAATATCAGATTGCAAATCGGGTCGATATCGGACCGATATTGGATTACGACATCGGACCAATATCGGTCCGATATCGGTCCGATATCGACCCGATATAGAGAATCGGTATCGGCCTCATATCAGATCCCGATATCGGCGCGATATCAAATCCCGATGTCAGATTGCAAATTGGGTTGATACCGGGTCGATATCGGATTACGACATTGGTCCGATATCGGTCCGATATCGGTCCAATATCGGTACGATATAGAGAATCGATATCGGCTTAATATCGGATCCCGATATCAGATCCCGATATCAGATTGCAAATCGGGTCGATATCATTTTGATATCGGATCCCGATATCGGACCGATATCGGATCCCGATATCGGACCGATATCGGATTGCAAATCGGGACGATATCGGGTCGATATCGGATTCCGACATTGGACTAATATTGGTCCGATATCGGTACGATATAGAGAATTGATATCGGCCTAACATCGGGAACCAATAATGGACCGATATCGGGAACCGATAAGGGTGGTGCCCTTCTATGGTGCCCTGGTGGTGCCCTTCCGTCAATTCCTTTAAGTTTCAGCTTTGCAACCATACTTCCCCCGGAACCTGAAAACTTTGGTTTCCTGGAAGCTGCCCGCAGAGTCGATGAAGCAAAACCAGCGAATAGTTGGCATTAATTATCTGATCATCTTTGAACCTCTGACTTTACTTCTTGACTAATGAAAACATGCTTCATGCTTGGCAATTGCTTTCGCACTTGTTCGTCTTTGACCTGCACTAAAACTTGCTGTAATCCGTAAATATTAGATTTCTGGCCCAAGAACAGAAGAAAATTTAAAAGGAGACAGAAATGATAAGATGAAGTAGTTGATAAACATTGTCACACAAGTACAAATGAAAGTGAGTCAAAGGCAGAATGAGAATAATTTAATAACCAACTGTATCATTGAAAACACATAAGTTACCAATGCAACATAAACAAATTACAACTATCAATTAAAATTCAACAGTTAATACAATTAATAACTGACCTTGTGATAAGATAACTCATCCACTGAAATGTCATCCACTCTGCTGCCAAAGGACGGGCTTGAACCCATGACTCACAGCACTGCAGAGCAGACCACTAACCAATGGGTCCCCACCGAATAATTATGGAGTGTCACGATTCATGTGACCCATCAAAGTCAAAGTATTTAATTCCATAAGGCGATAGCCCCCTTGGAATAGGGAAATAACAATAACTTCACAAAACGCATGAATCAAATGAACACAAAGGAGACGAGAAAATCGTCGCAAACGGATAACCAGTTATGAAATCAATTATAACTAAATAAGTCTTTCGATTTGCAACAAACAACGGACTGGTCACGCAACGGTTCTGTCCAGTCATGATAATCAAAACAAATGATTGTTACGCTCCAATTCTTCACAAGGGTGGAGAACGGGAAATGTTCAGACCATCTCTTTTATCCTCACGGTGCTTTCCTCGCTCATCCTCTGTAACATATCAGCTAGGTTAGACCATTGATGTTCTTTGTCTCCGTCATATCTGGCATCGTCTGTCACCTTCCGCCTATCAGCGTCACTCGCAACAACATCACTCCGCACCATACAGCCTGAATCTGACACTGTCAGCTGCGATTGAAAGTTGGAGACACACAACGTAGCACCACCGACGCACTTTTTCATGGCCGCCTTTGTCGAACTTCAAAAACGCAGTATCGCCATTGTTCAGTCGCCACAACAGTCGGTATTGAACGATGTCAGCCCATTCTCCGACATAATTGCACATAGCATTTGTTCCAAAACAGTAGGCCTAGGGAATCCTTGCAGAGGCATTATATCATGTAGAGGCAAAATAACACAAAATGAAGAGAGAGTGAATCCGAGAGGCGTGTTCCTTGCTGGCTGTCAGCACATTAGCACTAATTTTATTTACCATCTTCATCTTAGTCCTCGTCCTCGTTTTCTGTGTTGATCTTCGACATCCTCCCACCATGTAGACGATCCGACAATCCTGTCAACCACTTCGCAAGCACCTGTTCGAATTGCTTGTTGTCGGTTTGAATATGGCGCTTCCTCACGGCCAGCTGCAGTAAAAAGATTAACCGTTATGAGTATGACGCAACAAGATGATGATCATATAAAATGTTGACATTGTATGAACATGTTTGTGCTTTCATAAGGAGACATGCTGTCTGCAAAACCTCCCTCACCTTTCATTTGTTCTTCACCATTTCTTCCATCACTGGCAGATTTATTTGTCTACATTCAATGTGTGTGTGTGTGTGTGTGTGTGTGTGTGTGTGTGTGTGTGTGTGTGTGTGTGTGTGTGTGTGTGTGTGTGTAGACAGGTATTTTTTATAAATCTGAAAGAATAAAAACTGTTTATTATGCACAACAGAACCATAAAACTTTAAAAGGATTCTTAGTTAAAATCACCATTTTATTTTTACAACAACAATAAAGAAAATCAGCAACCACCTAAACACACACAGTGACACAAACACACACAGTGACACACACACACACCTAAGAAACAAACACACTTTTTAGTCTCATATATTCCAAGAGAAAAAAATACATCAAGTCTCAATAATTAGCAAAACTATCTTCCAACGAATCCAAGTTCCATAGGCATAGGCGATACTCACTCAACGTTTTACGTGATGCATGATGATCGACTGTTTGGAACACTCTTGAAACCAGTCCAGTTCTGTCTTCCTCCTTCTGTCTTAGTATTGGACTGTCCAGTCAGGATCGTTTCTGATGTTGTATAACATAGTGCTCTAGCAACTGCCAGTTTTCAATCTTCCCAACGCATTTCGCCATTTGTTTACTCAGTAACTGCCGGACAAGTAATTCTGAGTGACCTCCCGTCGGGCCGCCAAGGGACAGTACTCTCGGACTTTTCTCTGTCGAATCGAACTCAAGAAAGTTTCTACTGTATTTTTACCGTTCACTCCTGCAACTTCAAAGCCAGTGTGTCTGCTGATATAAGATAACATGCTGCACTTCAGCATATATCAGGACTACACAATACAGATCTTATGACGCTGAGCGAATGGCAAATGGAACTTTCAGGTAATGTTACTTCACTGTGTGACTTGTGTTGTAAATTCATAATCATATTCATACATAAGTTCAGAATCCGTTGGCATTGTGATTGTTGACTTATTTTTGATGAGTCACCAATATCAAAGCAATATCATGCATAACGATTGGAAAGGTGAATTTATCTCTCTTTCTCTTTCTTTCCTGCCTTCTGTCTTTCTAGTTTCTTGCTCTGTCTGTCTTTCTCAGTTTCAGTCTCTCTGTCTGTTTCTCTCTCCCTGTCTGTCTATCTGTCTGTCTGTCTGTCTGTCTCTCTCTCTCTCTCTCTCTCTCTCTCTCTCTCTCTCTCTCTCTCTCACCGATATTTTATTTCTCTCTGTCAATCTGATAATTGCCACACATTTTCACACATTTGTTCAATCTCACAGCTTCTGGTCTAATCCATTACTGTACAGTAACATTTATAAGAGATCTCAAGAGAGTTATTTTCGAAAATCGTCTTTTCAAAGACACTTAAAACAAGTTTTGATTGACCACTGTTCTCTACTGTAATGCAACTCACACATCAATGCTTTCATTGCAGGGTGGGAGGAATTACCATGAGGATACCAGAAAGCATTCACAGGGATGTAAACTACAAGTTACAACCCTGACAAGTGACATTCTGGCTTTTGAGGCCAAGTAAGTGTGTGTGTGTGTGTGTGTGTGTGTGTGTGTTTGCAGGTAAAATCCACGTTAACGCTTGATGAATGTTCCAGCAGTCATATTATATTTATAACTGAAAATCATTTATGAGAGAAGGCAGTGTTGTTGTCAGGCTTCGGTCTGGGGTCATTAATACATGCTTATGACGCATTGTTCTAAATCTTGGCTGGTCGACCATCACATCAATTTCGACATAAAGAACTATAACAGGTCTTCTGACAGAACAATTTGTTGTAGCCGGGACATCTGGACCTATACATATTTTTAGTCCAGGTCCAACTGACATATTATTGCCTTACTCTTACTCAGTCTTAGTCTTGGAAAAAACTTTGGGAAGGTGTTCTGTGTGTGTTGGGGGGAGGGATTGTTATCCATGCCAGGCAGCATTGACTAAGAGCATTTCATTCAAACACAGAAGAATGCTATCAAAGTTAGCATATATATACACACAAGTAAATTCAACAAATATTGGCATAATGCAAAGACAATGTAAACCTTATTTACCTTCAGTTCTATATTTAGTAAAGAGCATTAACAAAGAAGACATAATTATAGTGTTTACACTGAAGTTCTCAAATCACACTGAATTCTTTATGTTTTAAGATTGTTGCATTCTCTGTCTTTGCAGGTGTCATAGCATTTGGAGCAGATCTTCAAAGTCTCCTATTGCAGACATGCCATCGTCTGCACTGGTTGTATCAACAACTTTTTCCAAGGCTGGTGCTGCAGATTTAAAAAGTATATATCGTCTGCTGCAAACTCAACATTAACAACTTCTCTGTCTGCTCCTGCTTCGAATTCAACAATTCTTGTTGTCTGGTGCTGCTGCAAAGTGAATGACTTCTTCGTTTGCTGCTGCAGGTTTAACAAGTATATCGTCTGCTGCAAATTTAACAACTTCTTTGTCTGCAGATGACGCTACAAATTCAACAACTTCTGTGTCTGCTCCTGCTTCAAATTCAACAATTCTTTTTATCTGCTGCTGCAAAGTGAATGACTTCTTCCTCTGCTGGTGGTGTTGCAAATAACCTCATCTTTCCTTGTGTCTCTGGCATCATTCGGATACATGTACAAGATACCTAGCTGTGCGAAGACTATTTTTTTTAAACCCAAAAGATGGAATAGAATTGGTAAATTTCTAGGTACAGAACCTAAAAGTGGGATACATGTATCCAAACTCACTTCCAGAAACTTTAGAACTGATTCAACTTCCGACATTTTTATCATGGTTTTATGGTGTGTGTTTTTTTAAATGTACAGTATACCATGGAAATGATGAATAAATGTTTAGAACATATTCTCACAACATATTTCTAATGGTTTTATTTATTTGTCTTTTGTTTTGTTTCATGTTAGCATGCACACTTCCTTCTTCTTCTTCTTCTGGATTCGTGGGATGAAACTCCCACGTACACTCGTGTTTTTGCACGAGTGGAATTTTACGTGTATGACCGTTTTTATCCCGCCATTAAGGCAGCCATACGCCGCTTTCGGAGGAAGCATGCTGGGTATTTTTGTGTTTCTATAACCCACCGAACTCTGACATGGATTACAGGATCTTTTCCGTGCGCACTTGGTCTTGCGAGATATCCGGTCAAATATGATATAGGACTTCTTGAATTTAAGTACATATATACATTACAACATCAGCAGACACAAACGACTAAGCTAAATTATCTTCAAATAAGAATAAAATTAAAAAACCAACCCAAAATAAAAATAAAATATTACTAATAAAATGTCTAATTATATTTTTTTGTGTGGTTCTTTTTATGTTTGCACTCAACATAAAAAACACACGTTTGAATAACTTGAATCTAACCATTATACAGTATTGTGCTTTTTATTTGGTAAAATTGACATTAGCCGTAAACGAAAATTAACTTTAATTTAACTTTATATTATGGTTTTGTTTTAATGAACGTTAATTTAATGTTAATTTAACGTTAAATTAACGTAAAAAGTGAACGTTTATCTTATGAGCAAACTTGGAATCCAATATCGGACCGATATCGGGCAGATATGGGATATCTTGGTCTGAGGGAAAAAAAAATTCTAATAAAAAGTTTAATTATAGTTTTATTTTGGTTCTTTGTATCGGACCTATATCCAATATTGGCCCAATGTCGTAATCCTATATCGACCCGATTTGAAATCCGATATCGGTCCCATATTGGGATCCGATATCGACCCGATATCGTATCCCGATATCGGTCCGATATCGGTCCGATATCGGGGTGCTGGCTGGATATCTCGGACCAAGATATCCGATATCTGCCTGATATCGGTCGGATATTGGATTCCAAGTTTGCTCATCGGATTAACGTTAAATTAACGTCAACTTTATTGGCCCAATGTCGGAATCCAATATCGGTCCGATATCGACCCGATATCGTATCCGATATTGGTCTGATATCGGGCCAATATTGGTGTGATGGATGGGATTGTATTGGCGATGATGTGAAAACTTGGAATCCAATATCGGACCGATATCAGAATATCTTGGTCCGAGGAAAAAATAAAAAATCGCAATAAAAAGTTTAATTATAGTTTTATTTTGGTTCTTTTCATTTTCACACTCAACGTAAAAAAACACATGTTTAAATAATGTGAATCTAACCATTATATTATGCTTTTTATTTGGTAAAACTGACATTAGCCGTAAACATAAAATTAACTTTAATTTAACGTTATATCCGATATCGGTCCGATATCGGTCCGATATCGGATTCCAAGTTTGCTCATCAGATTAACATTAAATTAATGTTAACCTAATTAACGTAAAAAGTTAACATTAATTTAATGTTAATCTGATGAGCAAACTTGGAATCCGATATCGGTCCGATATCGGTCCGATATCGGATTCCAAGTTTGCTCATCAGATTATCATTAAATTAATGTTAACTTAATTAACGTAAAAAGTTAACATTAATTTAACGTTAATCTGATGAGCAAACTTGGAATCCAATATCGGACCGATATCGGACCGATATCGGATATCTTGGTCCGAGATATCCGGTCAAATCCGATATCGGTCCGATATCGGATTCCAAGTTTGCTCATCAGATTATCATTAAATTAATGTTAACTTAATTAACGTAAAAAGTTAACATTAATTTAATGTTAATCTGATGAGCAAACTTGGAATCCGATATCGGTCCGATATCGGTCCGATATCGGATTCCAAGTTTGCTCATCAGATTATCATTAAATTAATGTTAACTTAATTAACGTAAAAAGTTAACATTAATTTAACGTTAGTCTGATGAGCAAACTTGGAATCCAATATCGGACCGATATCGGACCGATATCGGATATCTTGGTCCGAGATATCCGGTCAAATCCGATATCGGACCGATATCGACCCGATATCGTGTGCTGACTGGGTGTGAAGCTCGACAGTTTCTTGTTCACGCGAGTGCATAAATTAACCTAGTTATTACGTGGTGTACGCACAGATTCGTGACGTAAGCGTCTTCTGCTTTGATCATTGATGCCAAGATACACGATCAGATTCGCCAGTACGTTTGAGACGGACCGGCGCCCGAAACTGACCACAAACCGACCGTGTAGCATGCGAACCGTACGTCTCACAAGCTTGATAGCACCCGTCTCGGCCCATCCGTTTGAAATACAGCAGGATCTATTCCGAACGGATCGCAAGGAACTTCCAGTTCCAGCCCCTGAGCGCACTTCAGTCGACACCCACTTTACAAATCATCAAATGGCGGTCAGTTCAGCATCAAAACTTGCCGATTCGGAACCGAAATATTTCATCAACCTGAATCTTGGCGAGGAGTTGGAATCTATGGAACCATGGAAGTAAAAACTACACAAACCAGCAACATCGGGACCTGTTCCCACTGTCCATGCAGCAGACGTGGGGTGAAATGAAAGGTAAGCGTCTGGATCTAGATTTGTTTGCATTCATGTATTGTAAGGTCTGTATCAAAGATGGTTTGTCTGTCTCTATCTCTATGCTTTCCTTGCTGTACGCTTTTGTCTTGAAGGCAAGTATGTAGATCTACATTTCTCTCCTGTTCCTGTCTCAAATCTGCCGTAGCCGAACTCTAGTTCTACGTTCAAAACATGTATCTACCTCTTGGCACATTGCCTCTTTTAGTTTTACAGTGTAAAATTATCTGACAACTTCTATCATACTGTAATTAATGTGTCATCTGTTTGGGAAAATGCTGTCAGTTTCAGAGTCTAGTGATGTGTTGATTACCCTACCGTAAATTGCGTAGTTGAAATGATAGAGAAAAACAAAACGCAGCAGCAACGATCATTTTTCATGACTAGCATTCAGTCATCTTTATGCTCTTGGTTTAAATCAAATTTAGCTTAGTCACGAACACAAAGCAAATAGTGGCTGACTCAGTCACTGGGGTATTCGCATAAGACGGCTCTCTTGCCTTGAAATTACCAAACAATAACACACACAC
The DNA here is from genome assembly GCF_037325665.1 of Littorina saxatilis. Taxonomy (NCBI): domain Eukaryota; kingdom Metazoa; phylum Mollusca; class Gastropoda; order Littorinimorpha; family Littorinidae; genus Littorina; species Littorina saxatilis. Next base: position 22,991,405 of record NC_090251.1, on the reverse strand, counting down.
GCACTCATTGCCAACCAAAAAAACCGCACACGCACACACACTGTGACCCGCACATGCATACTGTGAGACACACACACGCACATACCGTCACACACACACACACAGCCATACGCATGCACAGAGAAAGAGGGAGAGAGATGACAAATGAAATACTAATTTTGCTTTGCTGCTTTTATTTCCTCCAGTTAATGCCATCAAGACAAACAACAATCCTTCGTAATAAGGGACTTGACAGGGACAGATGACATCTACACTCCAAAATGAAAGTACTTGCAAGAGCATTTAATTCTTCTGCCTGTCAGTGTCATCAAGAAACAACCTTCAGCCACAAATCGGGTAAGCTTGACACCAGCCTGTATGCTGTAGCTTCAAAAACCTGTTCAATTTACAGATCTAACAATAAAAATAGATCAATATTGGTGGGAGTGGAGATGGATGTATGCTTTGGCCTTGGGTGTGTGTGTTGGGGGGGGGGGGGGGGAGGTATGATACATATACCAGACATTTAAAATCAAGTGAGCTTACTGTACACCATGTAAACAAGGTATGTGTAAAACCTTTTCAGTCCATCATCATTCCGTCTGGAGCTGTGGTTTGAACCATGTGTTCCGTTTGTACCATTGTGACCATGTGGGCATCGCCACCCATTAGGCATAATGCAATCACACTCACTCACTTGGTTGTGGGGAAAAAACTCATTACCAACAACCACATGAACAGTTGCATTGTGCAAGTCTGGAAGATATCTGGCAGGGGGAATGTTCAGTGTATTTTGATTTATTAGGTGTGAATGTTGAACGTTTGTATCACTGTTCCTTAAATTCACATCCATGTCAAACATCACACAAAGATAATGAGCGTCAATGATGGCAAGAAAAATAGCGAATAAAAAAGCAAATAGAAATATAATATTACATAATTAATAAGAAAAGAGATGTATAGTATTCTTTTTATATAAATTTGAAATGGGCTGTGTGACTTAGTCTTTACTGTGCTTTCTTTTTTTTCTTTATTCTATTTTTTTTTTAAAGATACATTCAACACAGTCTTTTGTGTTTGATGTTATTGTAATACTATATGAAAGTAAAAGAAGTAAAAACATGTTAAAAAAACAAAACAAACACAAATTTGATCAACTGTTCTTGAAGCTCAAAGTGTCACGGGTCGTCTCGTCTATGACACACACGCAGTTAGGAAACAGCCACAAGTCTTCTATAATGACTTCCACTTCGGCCTGTGTGTGTGAAGCACCTGCAAAACACACACACACACACACACACACACACACACAAGTTTATTTGCATGTTTACATTGTTTTTGAAATCGTTTAAACATGTTCCTCTATGTATGTTTCAGGATGACACATTTGACAACAAAGAAGATAAGTTCTCAAAGTTGATCTGGATTACCTGCACAACGACCATGAAAACAAAAAAGGGGGGTGGGGCGGGGGGGGGGGGGGGGGGGGGGCCACGGAGCCTCTGGGCCCTTCCCAACTCGACCCTGAACAACCTTAACCAAGAACCAGTTTTGGATGACGACCCTATACTAGGCGGATCACCCGAATTTGGGCCATCGGCTGCTGATGTCAACACATCTTCAGAGAAGGTTCAAGACCCAAAACGTGTGTGGCAACAAAGGACACAAATACAAAGAAAAGGTTGGAAAACCAAGAGGCTGTGTGCTGAGGAATATTAGCTCTGTGCTGCAAAAGAGATTAAAGGCACATTCCTTCTCGTGAAAACAGTTCTATCCTTGGCACAAAGCTTTAATTGACGGTGGGGTTTTGCTGACTCGTCGAAGACGACCCATTTGGAACTTCATAAGGAATTTCATGGCGTGGGTCGTGTACGATGCATACTCTGCAAAGAGGCGGCAAAACGTTTATCCCCATTCGGATTGCGTGGATCATGTACGACCCAAGCTTTTTACGTTGACTCCTTATTTGGAAGGTATGGGTCATACACGACCCACATCATCCGGACTGTGTAGTCCAACACATGATCTGGTGAAGGCTAGGAGAGTATGCCTTCAGACCAGACGGACATAAGTGCAACAACAGAACCCATCACAACATGGGCCATGAATCCAGTAAATGAACTCAAATTAGTGCACCCCCCCCCCCCCCCCCCTTTCAAATAGAACAATCAAATCTGCATCTAAATCAGTCATTGTCAGTGTTGTTCACATATCTTGTCTAACATGGACGCTATGGCATGCTTAAGCGGTGTAGGTGTCTATCCTCTCGGCAGGCATAAAAGGCAGTTTTTGGAGCTGTTTAAGCGGGTAATGAGACCAAAAAAATGATACATCTGAGTAACTCACAAACCCATTCAGCATGGGTGGGAGCCCAACATATTGCCAGGACTAAACATTTTGGAAGGCCGGGGTCCAGGGGCCGCTAAGGCTCCAGCGGGGTGCAGGGGCAGCGCCCTTGTTGGGGGGTCTAGGGTGGCAGTGCCCCCCAGCCGAAAATGAATTTTAGCATTATACTTTATAGGGAGGGTTTAGGTGGCCTCTCCTGACTAAATCTTATAACAAACAAGTTTTTTTTTAGAGATGCATAATATATATTTGTAACTGACCAGCTGAAAATGAATTTTAGTAATTCAAGAGGGGCTATTAGTATTCTATTAGAGCCTCTCCCAGGTTTAAAACTGAAAACAGCTACCACAAACATTAAAATGGGGGGGGGGGGGGGAGGATGTGTAAGAATGCACACAATCAAAAACCTCTATACTTGAATTTGGTGTTTGGTTGCACCACTCTTGCTAGGGGGTCTACAAAAACAAGTTGTATACACATTTCAAGAAGGGTTTTAGAAGCATCTCCTCACCTAAAGTTAAACAAAAACTTAAAATTGGAGATGCACAACATTTAAAAAAATCTTGTAAACTTGAAGGTATTTGGAAGTATCCAGCTGAAAATGAATTTTAGCAATGCAATAGGTGTTATTTGAGCCTCTTCTGACTCTGAAAACAGCACACAATTTTGTTTGTTTAAAAAATATTATTGGGGGGGGGGGGGGGGTGGTAAATGAATGCATAAAATCAAAAACCTCTATACTTGAATGTGTTTAGTTGTATCACTCTTGCTAGGGGGTCTACAAAAACAAGTGGTACACATTTGAAGAAGAGTTTTAGAAGCATCTCCTTAAAGTTAAACAAAAACTTTAAATTGGAGCTGCAAAAAATTAAAAATTCTTGTAAACTTGAAGGTATTTGGAACTAACCAGATGAAAATAAATGTTAGCAAATCAAGAGGTGCTATTTGAGCCTCTCCTGGCTTAAAGGCACAGTAAGCCTCCCGTAAACCATCACAGATACGGTCAGGCTTTTACACACAGTACAAACACCCTTTCATTTAAACACTCACCGATTGAGAACATCCTAGGTGCCCTCTGTAAAGAGCGAACAATTTTCAAAGAATTTATTTTTGCGTGGTTTATCTTACCCCTGAGCCATCGTGAACCCGTGTGATCCAGTTTCCCTTTTTCACAATGTAGTCGTCAGTTAGTCATTTGAATGGGACTCGATGTGAGCTTATCTACAATAGCACGTTTTTATGCACGAAACAAACGGCTGTGGTTCACAAGAACTCTAGCGATGGCTTTTGACTGTTGAGAGGAACGGCGATATGCACTGTAAACCGTCGTCTGCTACGACCCTTGCGTGACCCTGCTTCCGGGTTTGTACTGATCTTGTCTTGATGAAAAAATAATTCTTTTATGATTAAAGAATGTATGTGTAACAAGCTGTCAATCTATTATTTAGATTTTAAAAGTTAGGTCTAGCGCAAAAACGCACCTTGGTCCAAAAACATTTTAATAATCATCGATTAACGGCTATCGCCAGTTTACATCGATAGAATCAGACCCGAAGGGAAGTAACTCAATTTTTGACCTGAGTTCAGGATGGGTACAAAAAGTGTTCGAGACAATCTGCAAAATTAATTCTTTAAAAACTGCTTGCTCTTTACGTAGGGCACCTAGAATGTTCCCGTTTGGTGAGCGTTCAAATGGAAGCGTGTTTGTACTGTGTGTAAAGGCCTGACAGTATCTGTGATGGTTTACGGGAGGCTTACTGTCCGGGCGTGATTTCCGGTATCAGTTGAATAAAGTTCATAACAGCCGTCCAGCACCAAAACGAGGCGCCATTTGTAGAGGACCAAGTCCACGAAAATAAATTCTTTGAAAATTTCTCACGCTCGACAGAAAACATCCAGGATGTTCCCGTTCGGTGAGCGTTCAAATGGAAGTATGCTTGTACTGTATGCAGACGCTCGGGGAGCTCTGGGATGGTTTACGGGAGGCTTACTGTGCCTCAACAAAAATAGCACACCATTTTTTTTTTTTTTTTTTGGGGGGGGGGGGGGGGGGGGAGTAAATTAATGCTTAATATAAAAAATGTTTACCGCATTAAAGAAAAATCGTCTAGCTAACAAAAAATTAGACAAACACAGAAAATAACAGTCACCTCCCTTGTATTTCAAATTTTTACATGTAGCTTATGATTTTATCATTACAGGTGGTATATTCTCAAATAATTGTTTAACCATAGCTTGAACCAAATGAGAAACAAGTTTAAAGTCAGTTTGCTTCAATTGAACACCTTAAAAGGGCTAACTGCTCAGGTTAAAAAAGAAGAAGGTTTAGACAAAAACAGAAACCACCAGAGTTATATCCCTTGCTAATGCCATACACAGTCTTCTGATGCTGCTTTTCAATTCATTTCAGGAGTTATATTTCAAAATGATTGTTGAATCATAGCTTCAATTAAAAGAGAAATATGTTTTATTTAATTTTAAGTCTGTTTCACTTGCTAACTTTCTAAAGGGCTCAATGCATCAGAAGCTAAATACCGCTGGTTCATAGATCAGGAATGCAAGTTTTCTGTTCCACAGCACTGAAGGTTTGTGAATCCCTGCAATAGGAGAATTATTATAAAGATGTGGGTGAGCCGAGTTTACAAATAGCAACTATGATGCCACATTCCCCTGGATGACATGACATGACATTGCTGCCCCCTGTTAGTGTTAGTCACTCTGACATATGGTGAAAGGTGGCTGACCTGGCACAACTACATCTCACATGAACCCAGTGTAAACAACAGCTGCCAGGGATTAACAAAACAAGAAGAGCAAACGCTCGATCGAGTCACTTTCGCAGTTCTGAATATTATATGAGGCATCAGATGGACAGGAAGAAATTGCTATTCACAACACAATACAGATGTAAATAATTTGATGTAAAGAATAATCCTATAAAGTTTGAATCAAATCCGATGAATAGTTTCAGAGATATGATATTTCAATTTTTTTCCTTCAAGACATACCTGTGACCTTGAAAAAGGTCAAAGGTCACCAAAGCAGACGTCAAAGTGTAGAGGTCACTGGGAGTCACGTTCACATAAAATTTGAGCCCGGTCACTTTTATAGTTTCCGAGAAAAGCCCAACGTTAAGTTGTGTGTTGCCGAACAGAAAAGGCTAGTTATCTCCCTTGTTTTTCTGATAACGTTCGTAAAAGGCTACAGATGTAAATACTTTGATGTAAAGAATAATCCTACAAAGTTTCAATCACATCCGATGAACTTTGTCAAAGATATAAAATGTCTAATTTTTCCTTTGACGCTGACCTGTGACCTTGAAAAAGGTCAAAGGTCAACGAAACCATCGTTAAAGTGTAGAGGTCATTGGAGGTCACGACTAAACAAAATATGAGCCGGATCGCTTTGATAGTTTCCGAGAAAAGTCCAACGTTAAGGTGGTGTCTACGGCCGGCCGGCCGGACAGACTAACACTGACCGATTACATAGAGTCACTTTTTCTCAAGTGACTCAAAAAAGGTATAAAAAAAAAGTTGCCAAATTCTTCCTGGGAATCCGTCTCCGAGGGAAGAAATCCCACCCCTGGCATTGCCTTCAAACTTTCGGATGTTTGTGCTAACAAAGTTTCAAGTTGTTTGAGACATTTAATAGGTCTGCTGTTATTTGTCATGTCAGAAACAAATTAAATTGACGGTAGGTTTTTGCTGACTCATCGAAAAAAATGATTTGTTGAAATCTTCAAAAACAATGACAGATGCGCCACATACTCACATTTCATGTACATATTTTATCAGACATGGGTGGTATGAGGATTTCAACGCGAAAGTACTTTTTAAGAAGTTGACTCATTCCGAGCGCTGAGCGCAAATGTCGGCCTACGCCTAGCAAAGCTCACTGCCGACACACTTAACTGATCAATGGCTCTTGAAAAAGCATTTTTCAAGAATTTGTGTGTGCGTTTAAACAAGTGCGCTGTAAACAGCCAATGTTAAAACTGTTTTCAATTTAAAGGTAAATTGAAGGTTTCATTTTTCTAAATGCATGCTAATTTTAATTTGTTTCTGTTCAATCGGACAGGGTACCTCTTTATTATCAAAATTCTTTCTGGTATGTCGCATAACATCAATCAATCAATCAATGAGGCTTATATCGCGCATATTCCGTGGGTACAGTTCTAGGCGCTCGCCGTGTGAGATGAAATTTTATACGGCCAGTAGATTGCAGCCATGTCGGCGCATATTTACCTTTCACGGCCTTATTCCAAGTCACACGGGTATGGTAGACAATTATTTAACTGTGCCTAAGCAATTTTGCCTGGAAAGACCCTTTTGTCAATCGTGGGATCTTTAACGTGCACACCCAATGTAGTATACACAGGGGGTGGTTCGGACACCGAAGAGAGTCTGCACACAAAGTTGACTCTGTGAAATAAATTTCCGCCGAACCTGGGATCGAACTCGCGCTGACAGCGGCCAACTGAATACAAATCCAGCGCGCTACCAACTGAGCTATATCCCCGCCCCTAACAGCAGAACTAATATCTCTAATGACTTGGTATTTCGTGTGTAGTTTACGACATGTGTTTGCACAAATCCCCGTATTCGTAAGTTTGAAGGCAATGCTTTGCGAGTTACTCAAATGTACCATTTTTTTGTCTCATTACCCGCTAAAACGGCTTCAAAAACTGCCTTTTATGCCTGCCGAGAGGATTGACGCCTACACCGCTCAGCATGCCATAGCGTCCTTGTTAGACAAGATATGTGAACAACACTGACTGATTTGGATGCAGATTTGATTGTACTGTCTAAGGACATGCTAAACATGTTTCGATTTAGTTCTGATTTTTTTAGATTTTTTGATCGCGGGAACCTTGATTTTGCGAATTCGATTTTGGGATGTGTCTGTGTTGTAGGTTCCACTGTATTGACACTACCTCATGTAAACTCAATCTGTTTTGTGAACAAGGTATGGGAATTAATGAACTTTTCAGTGATATATTTGGTTTTACAATCAACAGCCTCATCAGAAAGATCTGACCTCAAACGCATCTGTGTAGTTTTTCTTATGACGAGTAGTGTATACGTTTCAAAAACAGAAAAGTAGAAATGTGGGGTTCTTATCTGATATGAAATAAGAAAGCATGTATTGCACAGGTTGACACCGCAAAATGCAACCCACAAAAATGCTAATTACTGATACAGCCTTCCGCCGAATTACTTCATATTTGGTTTACATCAATTTCAGCTTATGCAAGGCCTGTCCACAAAGTGGCAAATCTGTAGGTGTGATTTTTTTGCAACAGATATTTTATATTTTATATTTCTTTCTTTATTCTTATTATAATTGCATATTGCATTCAATTAAGTCAAGTGCATTCTTTAGTTTCAGTCACACTGAGACAGCAATTTTGTCATAACATCTTTTGACCATGGGATAAAGTTCTACACGAGTGAATTCTGAGAACTTTAAAAAGGCAAAATCTTTAAACCAAGTACCTCTCAGGCTCTGCGGCTGATATGTCTCATACTCCAGGAGTAGATGGATGCACCTTTAGTCCATAAGCAAATGCACCAGGTGCTGATGTTGTCATACCAGAAGTCCCAGGTATATAGGCTGACCACCGTGGCTAAAAATTATTCAGGTCAATCATTTTTAGATCGTTAAGTACACTGAACCTAAAATAACACTGACAGACAGTACATGTACATAATAGATCCAAGGTACATGTATATACAAATTAGGAAAGAAGTCGTACAATGTCATTGAGAATATCACCGAGTCTGATAATGAAATTAATTCAGCATTAATTTGCTCCACCTGTACTAACTTATCATAGTTATGAAACAAGTATACAGGCAACAAGTATTGTTGTGTTTAAGGCAAGATTATATTCATAAAGTAACAAACAGCATACATATTGTATCGAGAAAACAAAGAAACTTCACAATCAACGTTTTCCCCATAAACCTGTTTTGGAATCGATCAATCTTCAATTGCACAATAAGATGGATTGCAACTGTCTTTTTTTCATCGTTTACAGATCATATAAACTATCAACTGACTGACCTATTACTTTGTTTGGCTTTTTCATAAATAATAAATACACTTCATGTATAACAAATTGCATGCATTCCTGATTTTGTGTGTGGATGTGAGACCATGCATGGGGATTTTTATTCTGTGTGTACTATTAACTGCTGGATATAAACATACAACTACCTGCTTATAGAAGTTAGATCAAGAGAAGAAGCACCACCTGCCTGTGTTCTGCTTGGCACAGTTGCAGTATGAACGTAGCCTCAATGCTGATTCACAAAATGTAAAACATAAATAAAATGAGCAATTAAAAAAAATGTACAATACTTTCAAAAACACAATGCATATATTATTATTATGTCCAATAAAATAATCATTTAAAAACCTCATGAAAACACAACCAACACCCACAGGGCCTAACAGACAGAGCCACAAACACCAAGGGCACACACACACACACATGTACAGTGTACACATGCACACACAGGTACACACGCATGTATGTATGGGTGCATGGTCCGAGGGGCATTAAGCCTGACCAATACAAAAAAATGGACAAACTTTGGCCGATTTAGGCGAATACTCTTTGGACATTTGGCCGATAGGGACATGAAAGTTTCGAATAAAGTAAAAATAAATCGGCGATTGGCAGATGGGCCGACCCAAACGACATCCCTTCTGTGATAATACTGTTATAGACTGTGTATTTTAACACCATAATATTCCAAAGGGAGTAGAAAAAAAAGTACAGTGATACCTGCGGTGAAAGGACAAAAATGTACCTGCAATGCAGGGGGCCTGTCATAACAGGTATAATCTGGTAGAGATAATAGAAAAAGGACAATATTAGGTGTCCTTTGAAGGGAGGTGTCCTCTCATCGCAGGGGCCAACCATCACAGGTAACACCAGAATAACAAATCTCTTACAGAATCGATGTCAATGTGATGTTGGGATCATAATCAGGATCATCTAGTCCTCCTGATCCTCTCCAGACTCAACTGTAACTTCAATTGTGAGGCTAACCAAAGAAAAACAATATCAGTTAAAATTACACAAGCTATTAGGGCTCTAAAAACAAAAAAATAAGGTGCGTGAAGCAATATAAAACATTTAGTCAGTCGTTACCAAACTAAAAGATCAACATGACAAACCATGAGTCATTGCTGAGACTACATTTAAATAGTCTCGGGTAACCATCCCCAAAGACTGAGATGGGTCAAGCCTGCAGTCTCCGCAAAGCATGCGACCATAGCACCTGTACACCTCACTTTCGCTCGCAGTTCAATATGTGAAAAAACAGCTCCTGTCAATCTGGTACAGCACAGCAAACCATGTGGTATTCTCTATGTGTTTTAAAACTAACATGCACTCACTTGCTTTAGGTAGTACAAATTGTGTAAAGCCATGGGAAACATATGTTATCAACTCTTAGTCTTAGATCCACTACACTTTTCAATTAGTACTACCATTAGTGTAGCTGTCTTGAGCTGCTACCCATAACAATTAAATGCTGAAAGCTAATGATTGAGGGAAAACTAAGATAATTAAGTAAGATTAATGAATGGGTACATGTGTCACAAAGAGCCCCTATACCTACAATAGTCAAAGCAGTTTCTGAACATTCCAATAATGACCTGAAAGATAATTACACAATGCACAATTTATTGCTTATTGGAATCTGCAGAATTAACCAGTTCCTGACAGAAAACAGAAAAACTTATTTGAAGAATTTATCATTCACTCAATCAGAATGAGATATTTTGGCCAAGCAGTATCGACACACAGAGTTCAAGAAAATAGAAAAGGAATATATTTGTTCTGATCAATCATAAATGAAACAAATCCCAATACCCATTTGTAACCATAAAAGGATTTTATCATACACAGAAATTTGCAGTATTCACATTAATCAACTTTATTTTATAAATATTGCTTTAATACGTATACAACAAACAGCATGTGTTTTGAACACACCCACACAATATTTATCAAAGAAAAACAACTCACTCTAGTGGGTCAATGAAAGACTGACATAGCTCTTTCTGCTTCACAGTCCTGCCAGCTCTTGATCCATGAAACTTCTTGTCGCTGAAAGCAGCATATAATGTTAACTAATCAACAGTTCTCTCCTGCAAATTCAACTACAATACTACTATACACTCTAGTCTAAGTGAAACTATTTCTCAGAATATTTGTTATTTCATGCAGCTTTCTTCATTATTTTCTGATGATCTAGACACAGATAGTGACACATATTTTCAAACATGGAAAAATACAAAATATGAATTATGTAACAAGCAAGCTCACCCTCTTCTCAGAACATCCTGGTTACCATCATCATTTCAATGCTTGTTAATCTACAACTGCCACAACGTCCAACCAAAAAAAGACATGATGTATACGTGATATACGTTAGGCGTGAGGCATGATATTCTATGGCCCAGCAGCCTGAGCTTAATTGTTATCGTTTACAAATCATAATATTATTTTATTTAGTATCAACTAACTGTTTGGCTTTTACACCAATAACAAACACACTTCCATCTTCATATATCTCATAACTATAATTATGACTTTTTTTGTACTATTTATTTTATTGATAATTTAAAACATACAACTACCTGCTGAGATCAAAAGAAGTACAGCCAGCCTGTGTTCTGCTTGGCATTGTTGCTGTAGCCTCAATGCTGATTCACAAAATAAGAAAAATTAAGTATTTATGTCCTATAAATAAATAATGTTCAAGACTCATGAAAAACACAAGCCACAACCACAGGGATACACAGACATGGCCACATACACACACACACACACACACACACATTCACACAGGGGCACACACACACACACACACGAGGGCACATAGAACACAGGGGCGCACACACACACACACACAGTGTAGAGCAGAAATCGCACAATGCGCCGATCTATGTTTTGTAATATTTCATTTGCATAGTTCTATAAATAGTATCATAACAGACGCAAATGGCCGCAGAAAGAAACGGTTCGCTTATCCGAAATAAATCGTCAAACACCTCGTGCATACATTTTCCTTTTTACAGGTTATAAATTGGGAATCCCAACACCACAAGCAATGATGACTAAACGACACTAAACAAGACAGCAGCTTACGCAAGTTCCCAGTAATCAAAGCAAACGCCGAACGCAAAGTATCGACAGTTTGTCAGGGCAACGGGCACTTTTACTGACTCACGGTGATACATTTCTGCTCCACAACAAATCCCTCCCACCCTAATTCAGTAATTCTTTGGTCAATTTACTTTTCACAAACAAGTCCAATATACACTTCCATCACATAACATAAATAGCATCCTAAACATCTCATGAAATGCATGAAAAAATACCCACTTGTTCAGCAGGTGACGAGCAAACTGCGGATTGGTGATGAATCCAAATTAATTCTTCACTTCGTTCCAACGCGCAAGCTCCTCACCGATATACACGCGCGACGTGTCATAGTTACGTGCACGAGTGCGTTTTCGTTTCTTCTTGGTTGAATCCGGTACAGTCGGCCGAGGACCCTTGCGTTTTGTTCTTTTCTTATCACCCTGGTTCGATACGACTGAATGAGCCTCCATTTTTTCCTACAAGCTCATCAATTATGTGTGACCTAGTTTGCTTGTGACGTGTCATTCTATGTGCATGTGGTGATCATCAAGATGATGCAGATCTAAAAATAATTAAGAAATAGGCCAAGGACCGGCGGGTCCGAGTTAAAAATTAATTCGTAAAAAAATTGAAGTTCTTGACTCCTTGGATGGAAGTCAATGAAACTTGGTATTTATTCAAAGGAATAGATGCCTGAGGTATGACTAAAAGCCCCAGGGGCTCCGTGCACCTGGATTTGACAAGTCCAGTATCTTTAATTGGGAAACAATAATTACCTCATTCATTAGTGACTGTCACGTGTTTGATCCTGTTATACACAGTGAGCCTTATATTGAAGGAAAGTGCAGAGTCTTAGGAACACAATGGTACCAAAATTAAGAGTATTTGTCAAGAAACAAAGACGCACGAAGCAATTGAAAACTGCAATTGTCGTACGTAACAGACTTCGCGAAGGCATCTTCACTCAATTAATATCAGGCTTTAGAAATGTTTACAATGGTTCAGTTTGATAGCGGCGAACAATATTAACAGATTTCCCGAACAGTTGTGAGAAGACATGAAAAACTTACGCGCGATCCACGTTAATGACAGGACTTGTGTAGTACATGCAAAAGTTGAGTCGAGTACAGCCAGAAGTCAGCTGTATGGGGTTGGCTTCCCCGAAATCACTCAGCTGCGGGGTCGTTGTTTTTTGGTTGGATCTGGTTATAACCGTCAAGGCCTCGAACTTGATACAGAAAAACCAAGATTTAAGATTTAAGTGTAACTTGATAAAGAAAAGGAGATTCAAGATTTTAGTATAACTTGATAAATACAAACAAAATTAAAGATTTTAGTATAACTTGATAAAGACAAACAAGATTCAAGATTTTAGTATAACTTGATAAAGAAAATAAGATTCAAGATTTGAGTATAACTTGATAAAGAAAACAACTTGATAAAGAAAACAAGATTCAAGATTTTAGTACTTATCTTCATCGTCGTACACTCAGACATCTACTCCGAGGACATGAGATAATCGAGAAACTATGAAATATATAAAATGTTAAAATAATATTAATATTAACATATCAAATATTCCTCTGTCCGTTTGTTTTGGTTCGTAAATCGTGACATCTGTAGTTCTTCTTTCTGTTCTATAATACGAGAGTTTTGGAGTTGATTTGACAACACTAAAGACATGAAGATAATCAAGATACGCATAATTATGTAGCAATCGCTACACCAACATGATCACACACACACACACACACACACACACACACACACACACACACGCACGCACACACACACACAAACACACACACACACACACACACACACACACACACTCGGGCAGATAAAACAGAAAGAATCGTACAGAGGTAAATCCGGCATCAGATGGAAAGAGCTTGAAGTCCGCACCAATGTCGACAGCCAGCACGATTCCGAAGTACCAGTCGTACCCCACGTGACTGTACGCTGTCCACACCTGGCCTGAGGGTCCAACACCGTTTTTCCATGCTTCCTGCAAAATTCCAGATTCAGTAAGACCCCATAATTGAAGAAATCCAAAAACAAATAGACTGCCACCGTTACAAAATTCAGAATCAAAATAGAAGAAACATTGATGACACGTCTTTCTTGGTTTTTTTCTCCACAATTAAAAAATTCCTCCTTTTTAAGACCCTCCTTTCTCAGATATTCTGTCCATAGCCTCTTTGAAATGTGCCTCCATTCTAAGACTCTCTCCATTTTAAGATTCCCTCCTTTTTAAGACTCTCTCCATTTTAAGACTCTCTCCCTTTTAAGACTCTCTTCATATTAAGACTCTCTCCACTTTAAGACTTTCCACTTTAAGACTCTCTCCATTTTAAGACTCTCTCCTTTTTAAGACTCTCTTCATTTTAAGACTCTCTCCATTTTAAGACTCTCCATTTTAAGACTCTCCATTTTAAGACTCTCTCCATTTTAAGACTCTCTTCATATTAAGACTCTCTCCATTTTAAGACTCAGACTCTCCATTTTAAGACTCTCCACTTTAGGACTCTCTCCATTTTAAGACTCTCTCCTTTTTAAGACTCTCTCCATTTTTAGACTCTCTCCTTTTTAAGACTCTCCATTTTAAGACTCTCCACTTTAAGACTCTCTCCATTTTAAGACTCTCTCCATTTTAAGACTCTTCATTATAAGACTCTCTCCATTTTAAGACTCTCTCCATTATAAGACTCTCCATTATAAGACTCTCCATTTTAAGACTCTCTCCATTTTAAGACTCTCTCCATTTTAAGACTCTCTCCATTTTAAGACTCTCTCCATTTTAAGACTCTCCATTTTAAGACTCTCCATTTTAAGACTCTCTCCATTTTAAGACTCTCTCCATTTTAAGACTCTCCATTTTAAGACTCTCTCCATTTTAAGACTCTCTCCATTTTAAGACTCTCCATTTTAAGACTCTCTCCATTTTAAGACTCTCTCCATTTTAAGACTCTCTCCATTTTAAGACTCTCCATTTTAAGACTCTCTCCATTTTAAGACTCTCTCCATTTTAAGACTCTCCATTTTAAGACTCTCTCCATTTTAAGACTCTCCATTTTAAGACTCTCTCCATTTTAAGACTCCATTTTAAGACTCTCTCCATTTTAAGACTTTCTCCATTTTAAGACCAGATTTGTTCATATTTTTTAAGTTAGTAAAAGGGGGGTTCCACTGCACACACCTGTGTAATTAATCGCGCATGCATAAGCCACATTAACCTGGAGTGGAGGGAACCTATGGGGTTTTATTCATCGAGACGGACGAGATACAGACTATGTGTCAGGCAGCGTACCGGAAGTGATGCAGAAGCGTATGACGTCATAGAAGTATTTTTTGCTAAAATCATCGACATAAGCTTAGTAAATTATGTATTTGATACAGCGATGTGATGTATGCTCGAAGAAAATGTGTGATCGTCGTGCCTTCGGTTATAAAAGCCATCAGTATTGCTCTCTTCGAGCGTGCGCTGTGATTCACAAAATAGTAACATTGATTTTTTTTATAGACGAGAAAGGAGTATTAAATCAAAGCTTCCATGCTTTTGTTAATTCGTTGAAATCACAACACATCTCAATTTCAACCAATCCAATCCGACCCGGTTGGTAACTTTCTCGTGTACCTCGGCCCAGCAAACCCACTCTACCTGCCAGATCTGCTTGTCAATGGCGGTGGCCGGCTTGGTGGGCTTCAGGATCAGTCCGTCAGCACGGCAACATCTGCACACGTTACACCGCGAGTTAAGATACCTTTCGTTTCGCGTACACGATCATGTTCATCGCTACTGATCTGCCCAGGTTTCCACACAAAGTAAGAGCATCCTCTCCATTCGACTCGCACACAAAATGAATGGCGTAGCGGGCGCAATGGCCTCGTCGATAAGACGCGGGTCTCCCAAGCATTCTTCGGCTTAATTAACTTGCTCGGTTGACATTTGACATTAATTTAACAAAGAAAAATGTCCACCTCTGCATGAAAAGAAGCCGAGCTGGCCATTGATTGCTGACATTTGTTCAAGTGGAAGGATGCTCTTATCCCATGTAAAAGCCTGGACAGAGCTGTGGTGGCCGACATGACGGATTGCATGAGGAGAAAGGTACCACTGCGTGATGCCAAACAAATGACAGATTTTAATTGACACGATTTGTGAGCAATGGCACTTTCTTTCTGTCTTTTTTTGGTGTTTAACGTCGTTTTCAACCATTCAAGGTTATATCGCGACGGAAAAAGGGAGATGGGATAGGGGAAAGGGGGGAGATGGGATAGAGCCACTTGTTAATTGTTTCTTGTTCACAAAAGCACCAATCAAAAAATTGCTCCAGGGGCTTGCAACGTCCGTAGTACAATATATGACCTTACTGGGAGAATGCAAGTTTCCAGCACAAAGGACCCAACATCTCCCACACACTGCCTGACCAAAATCTTTACAAACATTGACTATATTCTATACAAGAAACACTTAACAAGGGTAAAAGGAGAAACAGAACCGTTAGTCGCCTCTTACGACATGCAGGGTAGCATCGGGTAAATTCTTTCTCGTTCCAACCAATATGGGACTCCCCCTAACCCGCGGGGGGTGAGCAATGGCACAACTGGTAAGGACATGAGTAGTGGTCTAAAAGAGCTGATTTTGTAAAGTCTTTTTTAAGAAGGACATCGTCCCAGAGATGTTGTGTGCTTAGTAGGAAGGAGGGAAAGTTGCATTTTTAAAGTGGGTTTTTTTTTACCTCATTTTCCTTGTTGCTACCAATACCAGTTAATTACCTTGTAAGCGCCCGTCCCCCTTATGCGCCAATTTCGCTCAAAAGTAGGGGGCGGCGTTTACTTGGTACTTGACCCCTCATGAGAAATAAATCAACTGTTTTTTGACACCTTGGGAACAAATGTTGGGGGTGGGCGTTTACAAGTTACTAAACCGTATGCAGTTTTTTGACCCATACTGGGTGTTTGCAAGGTAGTTTACGGTACTTGGTTGCTAGATATAGCTCTACAAGAGCACGACAAGACTCACTGCATGAGCAAGGACACGTTGGTGTGTCCCACTTTGTCACTGGGTCCGACAGGCCCGGTACTCAGGGTGGACACCACTGCCTCCAGTTCGGGGTACGGCTCCGACAGGTCTGGTCAGTAAAAATGAAGATTATTGCTTCACAGCTAAGCAGGTGTTGTAGTGTTATCACTTTAGTTAAAAGTGAAAAAACCCAATTCTTCCCAGTCAAAAAAGACACAGCGTTATAAAAAAAAGCACTATGAGCTTCATTCAATCGTATGAGAGGACACAAGGCAACTCACGGTGAGGGTTGCCAGGCTGATCTGTTGTAGTCCAGAAATTGTCCTTCCATGGGGCGATTCCCATGGCATGGGCAAAGATGGAAGACTCTCCGATCAGCCATTGGTCGTTTCCGGGATGGTAGTCACCGCTTACACGGGCCTGTAATGTGAGTACTTCATCAGTGGTTGAAAAAAATAGTGCTCTTGAGAATTTCAGCTCTAACTTTAACTATTTATTTCTTCTTGATTTAAGTTTTATGCTCCAATCCTGTACTGTTCCAACCTAACAACTTATCGAAGAAGGTCATTTTGGATAATATGAAAAACATGTTTTCTTGCCATCACGACGCATTTGCAGGAATACCCGCTTAAACCATTTGTGTGAAATGACTGTTTCTTATCGTTTGACTTTTTTTTTGCGATTTAAGGCTAGCAAAAGCTTGTGAGAAAAAAAGGTTAACTGTTACATTTGTGCTTTTCTGATGATGATTTCTTAGCCCCCAACGACTATAAGAAGATGACTTTTGATACCTTGCATGAAAAGAAATCACAGTCATCAGATTAGTGTCACCTGACACAGTGACCCATATACTGACCTGTGTCACGACAGGGATCTCCAAGCTCTGCATGGCGTGACGGGGGTTGGACATACAGTACTGGATGGTCAGACCAGTAGCACGTGCAGCTTGTCCCATCTGCATCAGCCACGTCTTGGCCACGTCCACAGTGGACTGGGTGGCGTTCATCGTGTAGAATTCTTGGTCTAGCCAGTCCTGAAATCCAAAAACAGATCTACTGCTAACTTTTCAAAATCAAGAATAAGAAAGCAAGAATGTCAGTTAATGGAACGTTAAGTTTTTGACAAAACAAGACAATCACATTATAGCTTGCTGTGGCTTATTTTTCTTTCAGATCAAAATATTCCTTGATTCTCCAAAGATTTACCAACAAGATAAAAGAAATCAAGGAAAATATAACAACATTACAACATTACTTCTTCTTCTTCTTCTTCTTCTTCGTTCATGGGCTGAAACTCCCACGTACACGTATTTTGTGCACGAGTGGGTTTGTACGTGTATGGCCGTTTTTACCCCGCCATTCAGGCAGCCATACGCCGCTTTCGGGAGATAACATTTTAACGCTTATTACAAAATACCGCTAAAAGTCAACACAACTAGTGCCATCACTGTGTCGTATATCTCTTTCGAAACATAGTTTCTAGAAGAAAAAATCGTACCTGTTCGTACATGACCAGGCCCCAGAGTCGTGCCCCCTTCATTAGGTCCATCCAGAACGTCTGCAAAAAGTTCAGACACGCGTCGAAACAGAAGAGTCATAAAGTAATAGATCGTTCACCCGACAAAAAGAAACATTCCATAAAACGGCGATATATCTATCTTTAAAATGGACGAAATCCAAACACAGATAGACTGCTAACCTTCCACATTTCAGAATCAAAAACAGGAATTGTTTGTTATTGAAACGTTTAATGTTTAACAAAACGAATTAACATTCACAAGTACTTCAAGATTTTCTTGACCAAGAATATTCTTGTTTTCTTATTCTTGATTTTGGACAGTTAGCAGTAGACCTGTTTTTTGGATTTCAGGATTTCCTTGACCAAGAATTCTACACGATGAACGCCACCCAGTCCACTGTGGACGTGGCCAAGCACACAAGTACATCAACCCAATGCATGGTCTTTGTAGTAAACCGACAGACAAACAATAAATGTAAGATAAATGTAATTTATCTGATAATGTTGTTCGTCACACAACGGACGATACTCTGAAAAACAATGATTTGATTTTTCTGTCTTTATACACATAAAAGTTATATGTATTCTTACGTGCTTGCAAAAGGGTTGACATAACTGTGAGATTGGGCAGTTACATGTTGCACCTGCCACGTAAGCCCGCCTGCACACCTGCAAGAAAAGACGAATCAAAGCACAGCAATTAAGCAGTACTCACCAGGTCTTGCGGAATCGCCTTGTCTGTCTCGACAATGAAATCATATTTTCCGCCATTTGCTTTAGCGTAAGTCGTTTTCGAAGACCTGTCGACGGACACAAAAAGAAGGAATGGTTCACCATCTAATTATAAGTTAGAAGCTAATCTGCCAGCAGAGATTCATTCAAAACAGAGAAACTTAAAAAAACCCAAAAAAAACAACAACAAACAAACACAAGCAACCCGACTCTACCCCTAAAAAAGAAGGGAAAAAAGAGAAAAAAGTAACCGAAAAAAAACCACTTCAAAACGCGACAACAACTCCATAACAAACGTATGCAATATCCTAACTTTTAACACTCAATGTACGTATGAACAAGCAAATCCGGAACGCAGCATAGCCGAATATTGAGACGTGTCACGTTGGGCTCCGTGAAGCATGTAAACTGCATGGCTGCACCAAGGCGGTTCATCGTTTTTAATTTATCGAGGTCTGGTAGCTCGGCAATGTACTTCTAATCCTCGTGTCACGGGTTCGAATCTACGCCTGGACGGTCACATGTCAACTTCATAGGATGACACACACACACAAATGCACGCACGACACGCACGCACGCACGCTCGCACACACGCGCGCTCACACACACACACATACACACTTACACACACACACACACATACACACACACACACACACACACACACACACACACACAAGGGAGCGCACGGACTCGTTTTGCTGACGAAAGCGACGCGGTTTTTCAAGCTATGGGTCACTAAAGTTATGAGAATGAAAAACAAGTCGCGTAAGGCGAAAATACAACATTTAGTCAAGTAGCTGTCGAACTCACAGAATGAAACTGAACGCAATGCAATGTTTCAGCAAGACCGTAGCATCGTCAGTCCACCGCTCATGGCGAAGGCAGTGAAATTGACAAGAAGAGCGGGGTAGTAGTTGCGCTGAGAAGGATAGCACGCTTTTCTGTACCTCTCTTCGTTTTAACTTTCTGAGCGTGTTTTGAATCCAAACATATCATATCTATATGTTTTTGGAATCAGGAACCGACAAGGAATAAGATGAAAGTGTTTTTAAATTGATTTCGAAAATAAAAATTTGATAATAATTTTTATATATTTAATTTTCAGAGCTTGTTTTTAATCCAAATATAACATATGTATATGTTTTTGGAATCAGCAAATGATGGAGAATACGATGAACGTAAATTTGGATCGTTTTATAAAATAATTTTTTTTTTCAATTTTCAGATTTTTAATGACCAAAGTCATTAATTAAATTTTAAGCCACCAAGCTGAAATGCAATACCGAAGTCCGGGCTTCGTCGAACATTACTTGACCAAAATTTCAACCAATTTGGTTAAAAAATGAGGGCGTGACAGTGCCAGCTCAAGTTTCACTACAAGCCAGATATGACGTCATCAAAGACATTTATCAAAAAAATGAAAAAAACATATGGGGATATCATACCCAGGAACTCTCATGTCAAATTTCATAAAGATCGGTCCAGTAGTTTGGTCTGAATCGCTCTACACGCACGCACACACACACACACACATACACCACGACCCTCGTCTCGATTCCCCCCTCGATGTTAAAACATTTAGTCATAACTTGACTAAATGTAACAAGTCGCGTAAGGCGAAAATACAACATTTAGTCAAGTAGCTGTCGAACTCACAGAATGAAACTGAACGCAATGCAACGCAGCAAGACCGTATACTCGTACCATCGTCAGTCCACCGCGCACGGCAAAGGCAGTGAAATTGACAAGAAGAGCGGGGTAGTACTTGCGCTGAGAAGGATAGCACGCTTTTCTGTACCTCTCTTCGTTTTAACTTTCTGAGCGTGTTTTTAATCCAAACATATCATATCTATATGTTTTTGGAATCAGGAACCGACAAGGAATAAGATGAAGGTGTTTTTAAATTGATTTGGACAATTTAATTTTGATAATAATTTTTATATTTTTAATTTTCAGAGCTTGTTTTTAATTCAAATATAACATATTTATATATTTTTGGAATCAGAAAATGATAAAGAATAAGATGTACGTAAATTTGGATCGTTTTATAAAAAACATAATTTTTTTACAATTTTCAGATGTTTAATGACCAAACTCACTCATTAGTTTTTAAGCCACCAAGCTGAAATGCAATACCAAACCCTGGCCTTTGTCGAAGATTACTTGACCAAAATTTCAACCAATTTGGTTGAAAAATGAGAGCGTGACAGTGCCGCCTCAACTTTCACGAAAAGCCGGATATGACGTCATCAAAGACATTTATTGAAAAAATGAAAAAAACGTCTGGGGATTTCATACCCAGGAACTCTCATGTCAAATTTCATAAAGATCGGTCCAGTAGTTTAGTCTGAATCGCTCTACACACACACACACAGACAGACAGACACACACACACACGCACATACACCACGACCCTCGTCTCGATTCCCCCCTCTACGTTAAAACATTTAGTCAAAACTTGACTAAATGTAAAAAGAAAAGACAAAAAGGTATCTCTTGCAAACCAAAATCAATCACTTACCAGTACATGTTTTGCGCCGCAACCGGCAATTTGGTGATGTTGTAAATGTACCTGTGTAAGACATAACACACATATTATTAGGAATAGCATCGGCAGTTTGAACACGTTAAAGATGCATATATATATTGAATATCTAGCACTGTAAAGTTCACGATTTCTGAAACGTTTAAAAAAAAAAGTGAGTGGAAATCTGGTTTTTGCTTTACTGTGGAGACTTGTCATTGTCATTGAAGCGAAACTTCCAATGTTCGACGATATTCGACAATGCACATTGTTGGGAAATGTTGAAATCATTTTGCACCAACACGTTCCACAGTAAACTCAGAGAACACTTTATTTCTAACTAAGCTTTTTTTAAATTTAATCTTAACTTTGATGCAAGGTAAACCTTAGGTCAAACAGTCACACAAAAGCAAAAAACTAAAACCAAACCTAAAAAAACAAAAACCAACCCTAAAAAAACAAACCCAAACAAATTATCAAATATAAACCAACAGCATTAGAGAGGTCGTATGTTACTCCAAGTGTAAAGGCGAACGACAAGAAGAAGAAGAAGAAGAAGAAGAAGAAGAAGAAGAAGAAGAAGAAGAAGAAGAAGAAGAAGAGAGGTCGTATTTGCTCAATCTCACACAAATGTTTGTTAATTAAATTCGGTGTACTCACTCGTGTACAAAACGTGTACCCATTGGTGAAAGAGTGCTCACTGGTGTGATGAAAGTGTACTCAATGATGTACTGAAAATGTACTTATTGGTGTACTGAAACTATATTCATTAAATAACTGAAGGTATAGTCTCACTGGTGTACTGAAAGTGCACTTACTGGTGTACTGAAAGTGTTCTCATGGCTGTACTGAAAGTGTATTCACTGGTGTACTGGAACAGCACTCACTGGGATACTAAAAGTGTACTCACTGGTGTTCTAAAAATGTTTTTACTGCCGTACTGAAAGTGTACTCACTGGAAGCCATGAGGAGAAACAGCGGGTGTTGGTTCCCACGTTACAGTCCCTTGCTTGGGTCCTCGTGGGTAAAACCAGTCATCGTACTGAACGTATCTGGAATACGGAACATTCCCTTATTAAAACACCATGAGCCAAGAAAATAGAAGAAAAACGTGAGAACAGAGACAAGATCAGCACAGAAGAAGTAAAAACGAAGTAAACACACACACACACACACACACACACACACACACACACACACACACACACACACACACACACACACACACACCACACACACTTACCAACTTACACACATACGCACGCACGCGCTCACACACACAAGCGCACACACGCACGCACGCATGCACGCGCACACACACACACAGATCCCCCCCACACACATATACGTACGCACGCACGCATTAAGGCACGCTATATAATTCACCTTTCCATAGTGACCACCTGTTTTTAGCGACCACTGTTGGTCCTTTTGGTGGTCGTTATAGACAGGTTGGACTGTACCTGTAAGGAATCGCCATGGAGTCGATGTACTCCTTTATTTCCAGAATGGTGTCCTCGTAGTTCTTGTTGGGTTCCGTCGTGTGGTAGTAATAGGCACCTGCAGTTTGTTTAGTAGTTGTTAGTGTTCATCCAATTCAATCACCCCGTAATGAGTAGTTTGTTTAGTAGTTGTTAGTGTTCATCCAATTCAATCTCCCCGTAATGAGTAGTTTGTTTAGTAGTTGTTAGTGTTCATCCAATTCAATCTCCCCGTAATGAGTAGTTTGTTTAGTAGTTGTTAGTGTTCATCCAATTCAATCTCCCCGTAATGAGTAGTTTGTTTAGTAGTTGTTAGTGTTGATCCAATTCAATCTCCCCGTAATGAGTAGTTTGTTTAGTAGTTGTTAGTGTTCATCCAATTCAATCTCCCCGTAATGAGCAGTTTGTTTAGTAGTTGTTAGTGTTCATCCAATTCAATCTCCCCGTAATGAGTAGTTTGTTTAGTAGTTGTTAGTGTTCATCCAATTCAATCTCCCCGTAATGAGCAACGTTACGAAAACGTGGATTATATGCAAAAATGTGCGCCTTTTAAATCAGTGTCTCCTTTCATTTTCCAGTACTATTATTCTCTGTGGAAGCCCTTAACAAAAACTACAACAAAGAATAAGAATATATTTAAAGGTTGTTTAAAGAAAAGGACATACCTTTGACGCTACTCTGATCACGAAAACGGGGGGCAGGAGGGGGGGGGGGGGTTAAGGAGAGGGGGAAGGGGGTACAAGTTCGGCAGGCTAAAGTTCCGCTAAAAACTGTCCGCACTTTGCGTTTCAAACTGTCATTTGATTTCCTCTAGACAACAACATTTCGCTCAACCTGTATAAGATGCTTTTTATGAAAAAACAAGAGGCGAAGCCTTCAAGGCTCACGTAAGAAATCGACAAACAGTAACACAAACTCAATCACTCCGTCACACATACACACACACACACACACACACACACACACACACACACACACACACACACACACACACACACACACACACACAAACACACACACACACACACAGTAAGCATAGCCATAGGTGAAACTGTGCAAGAAAGCGAGACACTAGATCTGCCAACTAGTCTCGGCCCGCTCACAATAACAATGACCGAGACTTTCAGTAATTCCTTCGCGTGACGTCTAACCCTCTTACGTCATAATGTGACGTCTTCAAATGTTAAAGTTTCTATCACACACGTCAAACACTTTTGACCGAGACGTAATCTTCTTCCATAGACTCGGAAATGTTAAAGTTTCTATCACACACACACACACGCACGCACGCACGCACGCACGCACGCACGCACAGACAGACAAAAGTTAGCATCGCATAGGCTACACTTACGTGAGCCAATGAATACACTTTTTCTCTTCGTGAAGGAACATTAAAATTCCCCAAATATCTCCAGAAAGAGAATCAATAAACAATAAGCCATCCAACAATACGGTTTTGGGTGACATAAACACGACGCCCTTTGTCGTAGCTTGTCTTCGCGGAAGAGAAAGTTGAATATAATAACATCCGTTTGACTTAAAACCTTAACCTATGCAGTGCGACTTTGTACGCGAACGGATCGAAAACTGATTTTTCGACAGGCTTTGTCCTGATACGTTAACCGATAAGGGGAGCTGATAAACCAGATCATAACCATATCAAAGCAAAGACTTTAATTGTATTACCGTCGTCAGTGTAGAATCCCAGGTAGTTAACGGTCAGGTCAGTTTTGCGGTACGTGTCATCCTTGTTGTAGTAGGTCCTCATGAATCTGCCCCAGTCAGAGAAAACCTGCAACGGATGGGAGCAGTGATCAACTAAATAGTCCATGAAGGTAGTGTTTATATCACTGAAGTTGTAACCTACGTACGAACTTAGAGACAACAAAGAGACAGCCAAAAGGACAACCAATCATGCAGAAGCAGACGCAAACACACAAGCACAAGGACGCACACACGCGCGCACGCAAACAAACACGCGTGGACGTACGCAAACACACAAGCTGCGAAACACGCACGCACGCAAGCACGCAAGCATGCACGCAAGCACACACATTAACGCAAACACACACACACACACACACACACACACACACACACACACACACACACACACACACACACACACACAGGCGCGCGCATAAACACACCGACATACATTTTGACACACAAAACGGCAGATAGACGGAAGGAATTGCAGACAGACAGACTGACAGACAGAAAGACGAGCAAAGAGACTTCTTCAATAAATATATTACTTCTCCTTCTCTTCGTCGTGCCTCCTCCTCACCATCATCATCATCTTTATCGCCATCCTCCGCAAAACAATCATCAGAACATATCAAAGTTGTCCAAACATCCAATCGTCGAACCGCGAAAAAACACCACACGGAGTAATGGTCAAGAGACATATTTACCTGGTTGATACCTGTGTTGCCGCAGTACACAATGGACTGCTGCACGAAGCCTGTGGGGACGGAGATGACCCCTCCCATCACACCCCAGCTTACACGTCCATTCCCGTCAACTGCCCGCGACGTGGACATAAACTGAAAAAGTTGGGCGAATAGAAACAAACCACAAACTCAGATTGGATACCAATACTTTACAGTTTAGGACTAAGTGTGTGGATCCTGAAAGTTTCGAATCAATCCATTCAGTCATTGCTGAAATACAGCGCTTTTTCTCATGGTACCCCTCAAAATGGTCGCAAAAACCTCTCGTTTTTTACATTTAGTCAAGTTATGACTAAATGTTTTAACAACGAGGGGGGAATCGAGACGAGGGTCGTGGTGTATGTGTGTGTGTCTGTGCGTGTGTGTGTGTGTGTGTGTGTGTGTGTGTGTGTGTGTGTGTGTGTGCGTGTGTGTGTAGAGCGATTCAGACTAAACTACTGGACCGATCTTTATGAAATTTGACATGAGAGTTCCTGGGTATGAAATCCCCATACGTTTTTTTCATTTTTTTCGATAAATGTCTTTGATGACGTCATATCCGGCTTTTCGTGAAAGTTGAGGCGGCACTGTCACGCTCTTATTTTTTAACCAAATTGGTTGAAATTTTGGTCAAGTAATGTTCGACGAAGCCCGGACTTCGGTGTTGCATTTCAGCGTGGTGGCTTAAAATTTAATTAATGACTTTGGTCATTAACAATCTGAAAATTGTAAAAAAATTTTTTTTATAAAACGATCCAAATTTACGTTCATCTTATTCTCCATCATTTGCTGATTCCAAAAACATATAAATATGTTATATTTGGATTAAAAACAAGCTCTGAAAATTAAATATATAAAAATTATTATCAAAATTAAATTTTCGAAATCAATTTAAAAACACTTTCATCTTATTCCTTGTCGGTTCCTGATTCCAAAAACATATATAGATATGATATGTTTGGATTGAAAACACGCTCAGAAAGTTAAAACGAAGAGAGGTACAGAAAAGCGTGCTATCCTTCTCAGCGCAACTACTACCCCGCTCTTCTTGTCAATTTCACTGCCTTTGCCATGAGCGGTGGACTGACGATGCTACGAGTATACGGTCTTGCTGCGTTGCATTGCGTTCAGTTTCATTCTGTGAGTTCGACAGCTACTTGACTAAATGTTGTATTTTCGCCTTACGCGACTTGTTATTACTGCTCATACGCTCCACCCCTGCAACAGTAGAAATGACGTAACGCAGGTGATACGCAAGATAGCAAAACAAAACACCCTGTTTTAGTTAGATAATTGATTTAGCTTTCTGCTCGTATGTAAAAATGGCCAAGTTGGGCCTATTCTGATTTTCTTGTTGATTTCTTACAAGGTACCTGACCACCAGGCCGGCCAGGGCATGAACACCTACATGAGGGCCTTACATTGCCATCAAAACCTTGAAACATTCCACCCACCTCAGAGAAGGGCGCCATGATGCAGACACCGTGGTTCTGGTCAAAAATGGCGACCGGTCCCCCCAAGGTTCCCCCCGTTAGTCCTTGCCCTTTCTGTGTCCAGCTGCACGAGAATACCGAGTTTGGTTCCAAATATTTAGGTAAGGTAAGGTAAAGGTAAGAAATGTAAAGTAAGATAAGAAAGGTAAAGTAAGGTAAGAAAGGTAATGTAAGGTAAGGTCAGGTAAAGTCAGGTAAGTTAAGGTAAGGTAAGGTAAGGTAAAGTCAGGTAAGGTAAGGTAAGGTAAGGTAAGGTAAGGTAAGGTGAAGTAAAGTAAAGTCAGGTAAGGTAAGGTAAGGTAAGGTAAAGTCACGTAAGGTAAGGTAAGGTAAGGTAAGGTAAGGCAAGGTAAGGTAAGGTAAGGTAAGGTAAGGTAAGGTAAGATAAGGTAAAGTCAGGTAAGGTAAGGTAAGGTAAGGTAAGGCAAGGCAAGGCAAGGGAAGATGAGGTGTTTTAAGTTTCAAGTTTTCAGCCTCATTGAAGAAATGCGAAACATATAACATATGTCAGGCAAGAAATACTCTGCGGTAGACTCCACGCGCCATTGCAGTTATCTTCTTTGATATGTTATCTGTCTCGTTTTACCGAAGAACACTCACCTGCCAATTTTCTTGCTTAAGTCGCCAAAAAAACATCCTTGGTAGCCAAGGAAGCCGAATCCATTATCCTCCGACTGGATTTGAAATGATGGGAATCCGGATATGACGCTGTCTGTGTCATGCGCAGAGCCGTCAGTTCCGTTGATAAAATGCTGACAGTTAAACAGGAAAAGATATCAGACGAGAGATCGAGAAAGTTTAATAAGTAATAAAGAAAACCACCAGCTTTGTCATGAACACACAACAAAAGTAGTTACGCATATGAAAAACAATGCCCTGAATATTTGCCTTTTATCTCAGCCTTTTCTGCGCTGTTATTCTCAGTTCTCGAAAAAGTGAAGATCACGTAAAACTAAAAGGACATACGTTTTATTTTAAGAGGAAAGTCGTATCGTAGAACCGGACAGAAATACACACAAACATAAATGATAAAATCACACCTAAAAACGTCATCAGCTTTTGAAAACGCCTGAAACTTAGCAAAGGTTATCAACATAAGTCATCCCTAACAACACAAAATAAACTTTCTTGTACCAACTACCACTTGCTATTCATTCAGTATTCAGCTACAAAGATGCCAATCAACGCCAGCGGACATTTGATTCTCCACCGTTTAATCTCACCTGTTGGAAAACGACAGCGGGCCAAGCAGGATCATGCCAGGCCTTGGCACACAGCTTCCAGGACCTTGACCCGGCCATGTAGACGAAGCATTGTGATGTCCACGTTCCCATCTT
Organism: Littorina saxatilis; assembly: GCF_037325665.1. NCBI lineage: Eukaryota > Metazoa > Mollusca > Gastropoda > Littorinimorpha > Littorinidae > Littorina > Littorina saxatilis. The sequence continues at coordinate 22,963,365 of NC_090251.1, read as the reverse complement.
ATCGGCCCCGCTCTCAGTCTCCCGGTGGTCCAGTTTCAGGGAGCCGTCTTCTGCGCTGAAACGTTTGCCCTCTGTGTAAAGAAAAGCTGGTGCGCTCTGTTGGAACCGACAAAGGATGAACACAAAAGAAGATTATAACTTTCTTCCCTTCATGGGGACAATTCCAAAACACCTTCAGCTGTTTGCTGGAAGACTCAATGTGAGCGACTAGAAGGCAAGCTTTCAAAACTGTTATCAAAAATAATTTTCTAAAACCATGTTTGAGCAAAGATTGACTCACTAAAGATGCAGGATATTTAAGATAACGTCCTTTTAGTATCATAAAATTGTGGGAATGAATTTTGACTTGCCTTTGAAGCCGTTACAACTTTAGTGTTGAGACGGCAATCATTACACTCCTAACGGATAAATGCACGTACACAGACACACACATTCACAAGCACAGACTCAGACACACATAACATATATTGACCCACACCCTAACCCAGACAGATCCAGGTCCAGGTCATCCATACAGACCTTTACTTAACAGATCCAAATCCAGACAGACACACGAAGACACCCCCCCCACTCACACAGACACACACTTGCAAACTTCTTTTCTGTAAGGCATGTTATAGTTATCTGCACCTTTGAACTAACTGAATATTTGTTGTCCCGATCTACCCATGTAGAATCTTTCAATTACTGCTAAGTCAAAATGTATCATCAGTGTCTTTCAGTACTGATGCAAAGCAGCGTTGTTATATGTTCATACGGGGCGGGGATGTAGCTCAGTCAGTAGCGCGCTGGATTTGTATCCAGTTGGCCGCTGTCAGCGTGAGTTCGTCCCCACGTTCGGCGAGAGATTTATTTCTCAGAGTCAACTTTGTATGCAGACTCTCCTCGGTGTCCGAACAACCCCGTGTGTACACGCAAGCACAAGACCAAGTGCGCACGAAAAAGAACCTGTAATCCATGTCAGAGTTCGGTGGGTTATAGAAACACGAAAATACCCAGCATGCTTCCTCCGAAAGCGGCGTATGGCTGCCTAAATGGCGGGGTAAAAACGGTCATACACGTAAAAGCCGTGGGAGTTTCAGCCCATGAACGAACAAACAATATGTTCATACCTGAAGCCATGATTTGCCTTCCTGGGTAAAAGTGAAGTTTGCCTGGTCATCCATCGTGAAGTCAAAGCTATTTTCACTGGTCTTCTTTGACGAGTATGGGTCACCTTGAAGGGTGTGCTGGAATGCAACTGGCACTGCAAAATATGAACGTCCATAAATATGGATCCTAATTAAGTTCTAAACGCCTCACAAAATACAATAACACATACATAATTGTGTACATAATGCCAAATCAAATGGTTATATCGGACTGATTCAAAATAAACATATACAATTTTACAAAATTATGTACTTTTAAGCCCCTCCCCAATTAACACGCACACACACACACTCACACACACACACACACACACACACACACACACACACACACACACACACACACACACACACACACACACACACAAACACACACACACTCATACAAACACACATACACACACACACACACATGCTTTCATATCGCTGTACAATCTATATATATATACGGCTTGTGTCTGTCTGTGTGTGTGTGTGTTCGCGATGCACGGCCAAAGTTCTCGATGGATCTGCTTCAAATTTGGTGGGCATATTCAGGTAGACCCCGGACACAACCTGGTCGATGAGAATTTTCAACACGTGCTCTCAGCGCGCAGCGCTGAACCGATTTTGGTTTTTCTGTTCATCTTCCCAGATCCATTCCCAGTAACTCTTCCTTATCTTCTCCAGTGTTTTGCGTTTATCTCCCTTCCTTCGTGTGGCGTCAATCCATATTCCCGTTACTATTTTTAGAAGGTCACTGTCCACAACGCTCAATCCATATTCCCGTTATACTATTTTTAGAAGGTCACTGTCCCGGCGAAGCCGGGTATTACTCTTCCTTATCTTCTCCAGTGTTTTGCGCGTTTATCTCCCTTCCTTCGTGCGGTGCGCCGGCAAGGCCGGCGTACACCCGGCAAAGCCGGGTCCCCGGCGCAGCCGGGTATTCGGCTCGACTTCTTCCCGGCGAAGCCGTACCCGGCGAAGCGGGTATTCATCTAGTATCAGATATACGTCATCATCATATCTTTAACTGGCTCTGTGTCTGTTTTGTTGAACCGATTTCGTCTGCGTGTTGACCATGTCTGCGTGTGCGGGATATATTTTTGCTGCCTGTTACAGAAAATAAATGATTGGACACGTCATTCACTTGTGCTATTATTCGTCTTACCTGCATCTAGCACCGCAAGGCTGGGGAGCAGAAAGAAGAGAATGACCGCCATCGTGCTGTGGTCGCGGATTGCACATTGACTGAAGACAAACCGTGATGTGTCCGATGTTCAAATTTGTTGAGCTAGCTACTGCACTTAGAAATGGGTTATCTTTTGTGACAGCTGCTTTGAAGACTAAGACCCCTATCTTGTAAACAGTGTGTTTGAAAGGCAGGGTCCTCCCCGTGTAAACTATTTAACTGAGAATCTCAGATAAGGCCAGGAATGTACAATAAAAAGGACCGACCCTCTATTTGGACACATACCCAAAACCAACAGCCTGGGTGCTAGTTGTGCGAGTGGGAGTATATTATTGAATGAATTCGAAAGTAAAGGCTGTCCTTAATTGAGCCCGAAGTCGACTTCTCAAAGTCTTCGCGAAGTCTTTTAACGGAAATGTCAACGCCACAGCTTCGTACAGCGAGCTTCATGAAGTAGCCTAAAAATCCAAAAGTGCAAATATCCTTACCATGCACAGAAGGCAGCCAGGTGGTTCATTTGTTGTATGTGTCCAAGTGAATGAATGATATTATTCCACGTAAACGCCTGTTCAGATCTGTGACGGACAGCATGGTCGTAAGTGCAGGAAGGACAGTTTTGTAAAGTACATGAACATGTACAGTACAGTACAGCTCATGCTATTTACCTGCCAGGATTATCTAGGTTTTCCTGGGGGCTTCCTTTTTCAATGCTGATCCGTTGTTTGACGATGCAGACTTTCTCTTTATGCTCTGCATACTATTTTGTTTCGTTCAAATATGTTATCTCGTTTGTTTGACTATGCAGACTTTCTCTTTATGCTCTGCATACTATTTTGTTTCGTTCAAATATGTTATCTCTTTTGTTTGACTATGTAGACTTTCTCTTTATGCTCTGCATACTATTTTGTTTCGTTCAAATATGTTATCTCTTTTGTTTGACTATGTAGACTTTCTCTTTATGCTCTGCATACTATTTTGTTTCGTTCAAATATGTTATCTCTTTTGTTTGACTATGCAGACTTTCTCTTTATGCTCTGCATACTATTTTGTTTCGTTCAAATATGTTATCTCTTTTGTTTGACTATGTAGACTTTCTCTTTATGCTCTGCATACTCTTTTGTTTCGTTCAAATATGTTATTTCTTTTGTTTCAGTTTGACTATGTAGACTTTCTCTTTATGCTCTGCATACTATTTTGTTTCGTTCAAATATGTTATCTCTTTTGTTTGACTATGTAGACTTTCTCTTTATGCTCTGCATACTCTTTTGCTTCGTTTAAATATGTTATTTCTTTTGTTTGACTATGCAGACTTTCTCTTTATGCTCTGCATACTCTTTTGCTTCGTTTAAATATGGTATTTCTTTTGTTTGACTATGCAGACATTCTCTTTATGCTCTGCATACTCTGTTGCTTCGTTCAAATTTGTTATCTTTTTGTTTGACAATGCGACCTTTTTACTTGGCCTTGAAATGCACCTAACATGCACGTGGCATGTAACCTTAAAACAGATATTTTATAAATCGCGATTGATAAGGGAATGTCAAGGCAAGTGCGCCCTGTCTGATTTTGCCGACTGTTTGACTATGATGTATGTGTTCTTGCACTGTACTAAACTCAAGCGGAAAAGTTGAACACACTTTTATGAAAAACCAATACAATAATTAACTACATGTATGTTTAATAGTGAAACTTCCACATCAATAGAATGAATACAAAGCAATTTTTTTTCTTTTTCCCGTGGGTTGATGCTCTGGTCTCCACATGCAACGCATGACGTGAGCACAGCTTTGGAATAAAATACAAGTTTAGGTCACCAACAGTTCATCGCTCGCTCCAACAACTTCATGCTCCATATAGCAAATCACGGCTGTGGGCTGCCCAAACTGGGTAGGTTACATCAACGTTTTGGTCGTGTCTTCATTATGACAACAGGCATTGGAGTATGTTGGGAAAGGAAGAGAAAGAAAGAAAGAAAATCAGAAAGAACGAAAGAAAGAAAGAAAGAAAAAAAAATCCACTCGTGAGCCATCATGTTTTCAATAATCTATTCAATAATTATGCTTTCGGAATGACAATGTCCAAGAGGGCTCAGGAAAGAAACCTTCCGATTGCAATTTTTGTCCAATTCCTTTGGAATACAGATATTTTTGATCGGAATAAGTCAGAGTGGGTTGTCTCTGTTGAATAATTTTCAAAACTTAAACCTTCGTCAACCTGAAAATAAATTAAATATCTCACTTTGCGCAGAAGGCAGACGGAAAGTAGTTTGTTGGTACCGGTGTAACACGAAATGTTTACTCGACGAAAAATTTACTCCGGAGTAAATATTTCGTACGAAATTCTTACTCCAAGTACACTTTTCGTACGAGACAAAAACTCCCCAAGGCACGAAAAAATTACTCCCTCCACGTAATTTTTACTCCTCATTTTTTTTACTTCCAGTAAAAATCTCGTACGCAAAAATGGGATGCGGGCGAAGGGATAAAGCCAATAAGTGATCTCGCGCACACGAATGTCGCGCTACCCTCCTTCCACCCCTTCCATCACCAAGACTAGCAGGAGACAAGAGAGTAACAATTTCGTACACCTGGCATGGGAAGTTAAATTGCTCGTGTTGGGGTGAAGTAATTTATTCGTTATTTATTCGTCAGGGGAGTAACATTTTTGTACGACATTTTTACTCGGAACTCACCTGTCTTGGGGAGTAATTTTCTCGTGCAATGGGGGAGTGCTTTTTTCGTAAAGGGAGTAACTTTTTCGTACGAAATGTTTACTCCGGAGCAAAAATCTCGTGGGAGTAATTTTCTCGTGTTACACCGGTCCAAGTGGAAGGATGCTCGTATTCCATTCAACGGGCGCAGTGGCCTTGTGGATGAGACATCGGCCTCCTAATCGAAAGGTCGCGAGTTCAAATCCAGGCCGCGGCTGCTTGGTGGGTTAAGGGTGGAGATGTTTTGAGATCTCAAAGGTCAACTTATGTGCAGAACTGTTTTAATTATCCTCCTTCGTGTGTACACGCAAGCACAAGACCAAGTAATCCATGTCAGAGTTCGGTGGGTTATAGAACCACGAAAATACCCAGCATGCTTCCCCCGAAAACGGCGTATGGCTGCCTAAATGGCGGGGTAAAAACGGTCATACACGTAAAACCCCACTCGTGCAAATTTTGAGTGAAAGTGGGAGTTTCAGCGCATGAACGAAGAAGAAGAAGAAGTATTCCATACTTAAGGGTATGGACAGTTCTGTGGCGATGTGCATGATCATTTTCACGGAAAGGAAGAACTCGGATGACATACCCTTTCTGTTTTTGCATTGGTGTAATTAAAGCATAGTCATTGCGGGAGTGTTTAGATAACAGCGCAGCGAATGTTCCTTGCACTTCAAGTTCAAATTCGTCCTATTGGCTTTTTCAAGATCACATTTTTGAACTGTGTTGAATGCATGGTTTGTGTGTTGCACAGAATTGGCCTCCTGCGATGGTTTCCACGCATGCGCGAATGCAATGGCAGCCAACATCTCCGTTCCCCAAGGTTACTTCTTGGACATTTGCAGGTAGGTGCGTGTGGTAATGACAAATGTGCTTTTACATTTTGTCAAATTGATTGTTTTTTGATTGTCTCCATTTTTATGTCGAAGTTTTAGCAAGGACAGATTGTACGACAAGACCAGGGCTGAGGTGGCTGATACCCCCCGCGGGTTAGGGGGAAGAATTTACCCGATGCTCCCCAGCATGTCGTAAGAGGCGACTAACGGATTCTGTTTCTCCTTTTACCCTTGTTAAGTGTTTCTTGTATAGAATATAGTCAATGTTTGTAAAGATTTTAGTCAAGCAGTATGTAAGAAATGTTAAGTCCTTTGTACTGGAAACTTGCATTCTCCCAGTAAGGTAATATATTGTACTACATTGCAAGCCCCTAGAGCAAATTTTTGATGAGTGCTTTTGTGAACAAGAAACAATTGACAAGTGGCTCTATCCCATCTCCCCCTCTTTCCCCGTCGCGATATAACCTTCGTGGTTGAAAACGACGTTAAACACCAAATACAGAAAGAAAGGTGGCCGATGCACGAGAAAGTTACCAACCGGTCGGGAGCCAGCGGCGGTGTTGGATTGGTTGAAATTGAGATTTGTTGTGATTTCAACGAATCAGAACCCGCAGTTTGTTCTCTCCCGTTTTGGTGGCACCCATTTTGGATTCGTACACCTCAGCTCAGACATCAGCCTAACATAATTATTCATCATTGAGCTAATAAAGATCCTTCATTCTTCCTGTCTCGGCCTCTCTGTGTGCAGCACGATATCAACGTTCCAGCTGTGTGCGGGTGACATGATGGCGTCGTGTTCACTGGAGGACCACGTCCTCCCCTCTCTGCACCAGCTGTCTGTCATCACGCGTCGCACGTGCACAGGTCAGTCTTCGCCAAGCACCCTGTAGAAAACACTATTGCCATTTCTTTTTCCTCCCGGAATAACATTTTTCAGGAAATAATTCTGTTAGATTTTATTTATGTGCGCTGGAAGAATTGTATTTCAGCAAATGTTCAATGAGCAGATTTCCAGTGTTCATCAGAATTGAACACTGGTAATCTGACCAATTACAGTATCTGTTACATTCGAAAACCAGCTTGACTGAATTGCAATTTTCATCCAAATACCATTATCCTAGAGACAAGCCGGGTATTAGGATAAGGCAGCTTTTGTAGATTCATTACTCCAATTACAAAGTCAGAGATGCAATGCACAACATTCGCAGAATGAAGTCGAACTAGCAACTCAGTTTCTGGAGACTGTGTGTTGTTTCAGCCATAAAACACCAGCGCCTGGAAAACTGCACATAGTTCATGTTATTGTTGTGAACTAGCAACTCACTTTCTGGAGACTGTGTTGTTTCAGCCATAAAACACCAGCGCCTGGAAAACTGCACGGAGTTCATGTTATTGTTGTGAACTAGCAACTCAGTTTCTGGAGACTGTGTGTTGTTTCAGCCATAAAACACCAGCGCCTGGAAAACTGCACATAGTTCATGTTATTGTTGTGAACTAGCAACTCACTTTCTGGAGACTGTGTTGTTTCAGCCATAAAACACCAGCGCTCGGAGAACTGCACGGAGTTCATGCAGTGTCTGAGCAACACCAGGGTGCCTCCGCCTTTGGACGGCGCCTCGCTCTCCTCTTTCCAGTGGTGCAAGTGAGTTTACGTCCTGCCTGGAATGGATTTCTCTTCTTCCTAAGGCGGTTCAGTCTTAATTAAGCCCGAAGTCGACTTCGCGAAGTCTTTTTACCCAAAACTCAGTGCTAAAGCTCATAATGGCCGGCTTCACGAAGTATACTTCGCGTTGTCGACTTCGCCCAGTTCATTTGAGGCTTTAGACATGATAAGGCCAAACACAAATATTTGTTGGTTTAGGCTAACGTGACCCCCAAAAAATAGGGTCGGTAGGTCGGCTTTGTTTTTTAAAATGTGATTTTTTTCTTTTTTAGTCGATTTTAAAGGAGGTTACTTCCCTTATGGTTCGCAAAATGTGCAAACAGTTTTTTGGGGTTGAGAAATGAAAAAAAAGTTTTTGGGTCAGCGGGAAAAAATAGGGTTGGTCGGGTTACCCTAAACCAACATATTTTTTTATTTGGCCTAAGAACAATGGCTTTATGAATGTCTCAGATAGTTTTTTTTTCTGATTGGAGCGCATGCACCAGAATTGCATTTCCTATATTGTGTTGAATGGATGCAATAGAAAAAAACAACCCACCACCTTTGCAACACAATCAAGAGTTAATGGAGGATTTAAGTGTTCTTCGTTCTCCTTACAATGCAAGATATCTGCACTCATGTGAGCGAATGAATGAGTGCTGTGTTTTATGATGAGGTCAAAGTGTAAGGCTTTCTGCATTGAAATCATCTCTACTTGAATTTAACTTGGCATTTACAGTGTGCATACCTGTTGCATTCCAGCTTAACCCTGGCCATCCTGCAATGTGCCAAAACTTACAGCAGTGAGTGTAACTTCACCTCGTCCGGGAGGGTCACTCTGCTGGACATCTACACTGATGCCTTGTCACAAGGATGCACAAGTGAGTACCTATTAAAAAGGACTGTCTATAGCGACCGCCCGAAGGTCTGACTAAAAGTGGTCGTTGTAGACAAGTGGTCGTTATGGGAAGGTGGATTAAAGAAAACTTCGCCGGAATCTTATGTGTTGGTCACGTGCGTGCGTGTCTGTTCGTGCGTGCGTGCATGTGCATGCGTGCTGTGTGTGGATGCGCGCGCGAGTGTGTGGCTGTGTTTGCGTGTGTGTGTGTGTGTGTGTGTGTGTGTGTGTGTGTGTGTGTGTGTGTGTGTGTGTCAATCGTGTTTTTATTTTTGGACTGATTTTCTTTGTCATTTTCTTTCTTATTCAATTTGATGTTGCTGTATTTACAGATGTGTACAGCCTGAGAGTGACGACATCAGAAAACGGTCAGTTGAAAATGCAGACAAGCAATGTTTCATTCATTCATTCTCTATCTCATTTAGGATTCCAAACATACTCTTCTTTTGGAGGTTCACACAATCGAGAAAATGAAAAAAATATAGTGATCGACAAGAAGAAGAAGAAAAAAATATCAACACTGGTAAAATAGATGTCGTAGGACTAATCAACAGACAAAACCCCCAGAAAGGTATGTTAAAACAACGTTTAGTTTATGACAAAACGTTACGTTTACTGATCTTCGACCCAGCGGTCTTTTAAGTGGACAGAAAGACAAACACTTATAATACAGAAAGACAAACACTTATAATACAGAAAGACAAACACTTATAATACAGAAAGACAAACACTTATAATACAGAAAGACAAACACTTATAATATAGAAAGACAAACACATATAATACAGAAAGACAAACACTTATAATACAGAAAGACAAACACTTATAATACAGAAAAACAAACACTTATAATACAGAAAGACAAACACTTATAATACAGACAGACAAACACTTATAATACAGAAAGACAAACACTTATAATACAGAAAGACAAACACTTATAATACAGAAAGACAAACACTTATAATACAGAAAGACAAACACTTATAATACAGAAAACTGACAAACACTTATAATACAGAAAACTGACAAACACTTATAATACAGAAAGACAAACACTTATAATACAGAAAGACAAACACTTATAATACAGAAAGACAAACACTTATAATACAGAAAGACAAACACTTATAATACAGAAAGACAAACACTTATAATACAGAAAGACAAACACTTATAATACAGAAAGACAAACACTTATAATACAGAAAGACAAACACTTATAATACAGAAAACTGACAAACACTTATAATACAGAAAACTGACAAACACTTATAATACAGAAAGACAAACACTTATACAGTGATGTTCCTAGGACTGGAGGGCAACAGGACAAAATGTCCTGAATCAAAAAACTAATAGGACATCATGTCCTGACTACAAAAAAAACAATAGGACATTCAGATCAAGCGAACCAATCATGGCACCTAACCTTTTTAGATGACTCAGAATATATATGAATAAAGGCAAATAAAAAGTGAACAGTTCCAAATTTATTTTATTATTTTAAATGCAAGTGTTCAGTAGGGTTACTTTCACACACACAGACTCATGCTTCAGAATGTCATAAGTGATCTTTCACACACACACACACACACACACACACACACTATGCTTCAGAATTAATGTCATACGTGATCATTTTCAGTGAGCTTGAACAGCTTTCTATCCTTCTTTAACTTCCATGGCGGGGTAAAAACGGTATGCAACTTGACTGTCCGTGTCGTCCTTTTTTTAACAAAGCCACTAAAAAGTGTCTGCCCTTTTCCCACGCAAACCTTTTTCTTCGGCGGCATCTTTGCAGAAATGTGGCGGCGGAAGTGTGTCGCTGTCAAAAGTAGCGAGAGTTGTGGCTCTTGTAATATTGTTCGGTCGAGAGTTGCGTCCCTTGTGTTATTGTTCGACCGAGAGTGAAAATTGAAGTTCAAGTAGGCCCCGATTCGAACTCGTTTTAACGGGGTTTGATACTTCAGTTTGTACAGATTCTTCTTGCAGTGACCGCTCTAGACGTAATACTATCGGACAATGACCGCTGACTTCGCGATCGGATCGGACATTTGACGGGACAGAGGTGTTTGCAATCGGTCATTTTACAACCTAAATCGGTCTATGACCGATGACCGACGCCTCGGAACATCACTGCTTATAATACAGAAAGACAAACACTTATAATACAGAAAGACAAACACTTATAATACAGAAAGACAAACACTTATAATACAGAAAGACAAACACTTATAATACAGAAAGACAAACACTTATAATACAGAAAACAAACCTATGTGACATACCTTTCTTGTTTTTTTTATTCCGAATTTTGGAACGTTTGTTTGTGTTTGTTTTTGGTCTATTTGTTTTTGGTCTATTTGTTTTTGGTCTATTTGTTTTTGGATTTCAACCAACAGACACGTTTATGCCAGTGGATACCAAGCAGCTTGAATTAAAGAATAAAACTCTGCGCCTACTTATTGAAAAAAATAATATATGAACAAACATCCCAGTTTGCAAAATGTACTCAACGACACATGTTTTAGCCCCGTCATTGTAGCGAAATAGAATCACACCATCACCAAAACCATAATGCTTATTGTTAGTTTTAGCTGAAGTTTAATTTTTGCAGGCGCAGACAACGTGAGAGGGTGGTTTACACTGCTGTTTGCAACCCTGGTTTGTGTGTGGGCCTTTCTGGATACACATGAAGGCTTATACATATGAAAACGGGACTGGTTAAATCTGCAGTGTAGTGTAATCTCAGATACATTACACCATAGTTGCAAGTACGTATGTGATACGTAGTATCGCAGTCATCACGGGATAGCACATGCCTAGCGAAAGTGCAATACTTTTTTTTTGCTCTATCAATTTAGGGTATTACTTTTGTTGTGCTTTTCTGAATACAAAAATAAACTTCAGATTTTGAATTCATGCACCAAGTCCAAGAATCTCAAATAATAAAATGTACTTTTATGAGAAAAAAACAACTACCTCATAATGTAGTGGACAATTTTCTGATCATCTAATTCCGGGATAGAGATGTTTTTTTGGCGGAAAATTGTCTTGCTTCATTCTATTACACGTTCTTCCGTGATTTGATTTGATTGTGAAATAATGAACAATTGAAAATAAAATACACATGCCTTTTGGGTTTCTTTTTTTGAATTTTGTCTTACTCTTTAGCTGTTCACGCTCCAGCACTATATCTGTGCATGTAAGGGTGTAGCTTTCTCCTTTCAGCTCTGTTTGTCGTCTTTCTTCTTATCTGTATACGTCTTATCTCTTTCTGTATTTCCATCTGTGTCTTCCCCGTCGCGATATAACCTTGAATGGTTGAAAACGACGTTAAACACCAAATAAAGAAAGAAAGATCTGTGTCTTCTCACCATATATATATATATCTGTCTTTTGGGCTGTCTGATTGAATGTCTGTCTGTCTTTATTACACACACGCACACATAAACTTCGCCAAACAATTATTGCAACAAATTTCGCACCCAAATAAAAGCATTAATTCTCCTGTCGTGATCAAGAAACCATCTCTGGACAAAAATCAGTTGAAAAACTATAGGCCTGTTTCCAACTTGCCATTCATTTCTAAAATTCTGGAAAAAGTAGTGCTTAGTCAGCTTCTCTCCCACCTTGAAAGTAACAACCTCTGCAACCCTCTTCAGTCAGCGTATAGGGCTGGCCACAGCACCGAGATTGTTCTGCTTCGTGTTGTGAATGACATTCTTTCTGCTCTGGATAATGATGACCTATCAGTTCTGCTTCTCTTGGATAACTCAGCTGCGTTCGATACGATCGATCACTCTGTTCTGCTCTCTCGTCTCGAATCTGTTTTTGGCGTTCACTCTACCGCTCTTCACTGGTTTAGTTCATATCTACAGGGCCGTAGTCAGTATGTATCTGTCAATAATCTCTCATCTCCTCCATCTCCTCTCTGTTTCGGCGTTCCCCAGGGGTCAGTGCTAGGCCCAGTTTTATTTGTACTATACACCACTCCTCTCTCTGCCGTCATCAAGCAACACGCAGTCAATCACTACCTCTTTGCAGACGACACACAACTCCAACAAGCATGAAAGCCTACAGAAATCCAAGCGCTGACGCACACTCTCCAAAACTGCACTTCAGATATTAAATCATGGATGACAAACAATATGCTCAAGTTAAATGATGACAAGACTGAATTCCTTCTTTTCTCTGGATCTTCCTCTTCGACCACTTCCCTTCCAGCCTCCATCACAGTAGGTTCTAGTGACATTTCTTTCTCTGATAGTGCTAGGAATCTTGGGTTCATCATGGACTCCCACCTCTCAATGAAACAACACATCAGACATGTTACTTTGAGATCAGAAGAATAGGCTCCATACGAAAATTGCTCACTGTTGATGCCACTAAAACTCTCGTTACATCCTTCATTCTGTCTAGATTAGATTACTTTAACTCCCTTCTCATAGGCTGCTCTGACTCCACTCTCCAACCCTTGAAAAAAGTACAACACTCTGCTGCACGTCTCATTTTCAGAGCACAACATCGACAACCCTGCACTCCTCTCATGAGAGAACTTCACTGACTTCCTGTTTCTGAACGTATTAGGTATAAAGCTGCCTGCTTCTGCTACAATATCATCTCTGAATCGGCACCTGCCTATCTTTCGGAACTGGTCTCCCTCTACACTCCCTCTCGCACCCTTCGTTCTTCTGATGATGCTCGACTTCTCCGTCAAGGTCGCTTTAAACGCAAGGCTCATGGCTTCCGCACGTTTTCGTATTATGGCCCTCAGTTATGGAATTCACTCCCCTTTCAATTACGTCACTCTCCATCCATTTTATCTTTTAAGTCCAATTTGAAAACTCCCTTGTTCCAACAACATTACGGATAGTTCCTTAGCATAGAGTCTGGAGATGTGCATGATGTGTTGTTTGAATCTGACAGTGATTGTATGAATTTTGTATACATGTATTGTTGTCACGCGCTTTGAACTTATGATAAGGCGCTTTATAAATGCACGTTATTATTATTATTATTATTATTATTATTATTATTATTATTATTCAAATATTATATGCCAGTTAAGGCCGTTTACTTGACTATCTGGATCATCTTCCAGATTAAAGATTTCGTTTACAGAGATCACGCGAACGCCGCTCAAATAAGGGTACCCTCAAAATCGACTGGACAGAAATGGAAAGGCCCAATTAAAAATCGACACAACATAACAATAGGCAAAACCTAAAAATATTCTCTGAAATACGATGGACAATGCATTTTTAAACATTCTTTTATTTTTCTATTCATACCAGGTACAAATATATACATTATTTCATGATAACAATAATCAGTTTTGGCCTTCTCCTGAAATGCTGTCTAAAACGAGTTACGCCAAAACTCCATGACGACGTCGATATTATGGTTTTCTGGGTACCATGAAAACCTCAAACCATCTGACAGGTGGACCGGGGGTCTTTCAGTCCCAGACTGGCTATACCTGTCTGTCCGAACTTACAGGTATGTCGGACCAGCTTTCCGTTCACGAAGTTGGTGAATGTGATGGTCTCCCCTGTCGTGCCTTGCAGCGTCACGATGACGTCATCATTCGTGACGTCAATGTTGGAGACGCGTCCAGGTGACATGGGAACGAATTTCATCTCCTCGCCGTAGATGACTATTTGCGTAGCCCTGAAAGTCAGAGTCCACGGTTGAATGAAAAAACAACAAACAACTACCTGTGTACATATGTTTGGTTTTGAGTATCTGCTAGAGGAAGTAAATATTCGCAAAATATTAATTATATCCGCCATTTGCATTTCATATTTTCCAAAATATCTACATCCTCTATCAGATAACCAAAATCAAACATACGTACACGGCTACACAAGGATGTAGACCAACTGTTGCAGTGATATCCTCCTCACTGTCAGGTTCAGATTGGTCACATCATGTACCTTAATTGGGAAACAATAATTACCTCATTCATTAGTGACTGTCACGTGTTTGATCCTGTTATACACAGTGAGCCTTATATTGAAGGAAAGTGCAGAGTCTTAGGAACACAATGGTACCAAAATGAAGAGTATTTGTCAAGAAACAAAGACGCACGAAGCAGTTGAAAACTGCAATTGTCGTACGTAACAGACTTCGCGAAGGCATCTTCACTCAATTAATATCAGGCTTTAGAAATGTTTACAATGGTTCAGTTTGATAGCGGCGAACAATATTAACAGATTTCCCGAACAGTTGTGAGAAGACATGAAAAACTTACGCGCGATCCACGTTAATGACAGGACTTGTGTAGTACATGCAAAAGTTGAGTCGAGTACAGCCAGAAGTCAGCTGTATGGGGTTGGCTTCCCCGAAATCACTCAGCTGCGGGGTCGTTGTTTTTTGGTTGGATCTGGTTATAACCGTCAAGGCCTCGAACTTGATACAGAAAAACCAAGATTTAAGATTTAAGTGTAACTTGATAAAGAAAAGGAGATTCAAGATTTTAGTATAACTTGATAAATAAAAAACAAAATTAAAGATTTTAGTATAACTTGATAAAGACGAACAAGATTCAAGATTTTAGTATAACTTGATAAAGAAAACAAGATTCAAGATTTGAGTATAACTTGATAAAGAAAACAACTTGATAAAGAAAACAAGATTCAAGATTTTAGTACTTATCTTCATCGTCGTACACTCAGACATCTACTCCGAGGACATGAGATAATCGAGAAACTATGAAATATGTAAAATGTTAAAATAATACTGATATTAACATATCAAATATTCCTCTGTCCGTTTGTTTTGGTTCGTAAATCGTGACATCTGTAGTTCTTCTTTCTGTTCTAAAATACGAGAGTTTTGGAGTTGATTTGACAACACTAAAGACATGAAGATAATCAAGATACGCATAATTATATAGCAATCGCTACACCAACATGAACACACACACACACACACACACACACACACACACACACACACACACACACACACACACACACACACACACACACACACACACACACACACACACACACACACACACACACACACTCGGGCAGATAAAACAGAAAGAATCGTACAGAGGTAAATCCGGCATCAGATGGAAAGAGCTTGAAGTCCGCACCAATGTCGACAGCCAGCACGATTCCGAAGTACCAGTCGTATCCCACGTGACTGTACGCTGTCCACACCTGGCCTGAGGGTCCAACACCGTTTTTCCATGCTTCCTGCAAAATTCCAGATTCAGTAAGACCCCATAATTGAAGAAATCCCAAAACAAATAGACTGCCACCGTTACAAAATTCAGAATCAAAATAGAAGAAACATTGATGACACGTCTTTCTTGTTGTTTTTTTATCCACAATTAAAAAAATCCCCCTTTTTAAGACTCTCCTTTCTCAGATATTCTGTCCATAGCCTCTTTGAAATGTGCCTCCATTTTAAGACTCTCTCCATTTTAAGACTCTCTCCATTATAAGACTCTCCATTTTAAGACTCTCTCCATTATAAGACTCTCCATTTTAAGACTCTCTCCATTTTAAGACTCTCTCCATTTTAAGACTCTCTCCATTTTAAGACTCTCTTCATTATAAGACTCTCTCCATTTTAAGACTCTCTCCATTTTAAGACTCTCTTCATTATAAGACTCTCTCCCTTTTAAGACTCTCTTCATATTAAGACTCTCTCCACTTTAAGACTCTCTCCATTTTAAGACTCTCCATTTTAAGACTCTCTCCATTTTAAGACTCTCTTCATTTTAAGACTCTCCATTTTAAGACTCTCCATTTTAAGACTCTCTCCATTTTAAGACTCTCTCCATTTTAAGACTCTCTCCATTTTAAGACTCTCCATTTTAAGACTCTCTCCATTTTAAGACTCTCCATTTTAAGACTCTCTCCATTTTAAGACTCTCTCCATTTTAAGACCAGATTTGTTCATATTTTTTAAGTTAGGTTAAGGGGGGTTCCACTGCACACATGGAAATACCTGTGTAATTAATCGCGCATGCATAAGCAACATTAACCTGGAGTGGAGGGAACCTATGGGGTTTTATTCATCGAGACGGACGAGATACAGACTATGTGTCAGGCAGCGTACCGGAAGTGATGCAGAAGCGTATGACGTCATAGAAGTATTTTTTTGCTAAAATCCTTGACATAAGCTTAGTAAATTATGTATTTGCTACAGCGATGTGATGTATGCTCGAAGAAAATGTGTGATCGTCGTGCCTTCGGTTATAAAAGCCATCAGTATTGCTCTCTTCGAGCATGCGCTGTGATTCACAAAATAGTAACATTGATTTTTTTTTATAGACGAGAAAGGAGTATTAAATCAAAGCTTCCATGCTTTTGTTAATTCGTTGAAATCACAACACATCTCAATTTCAACCAATCCAATACCGCGGCTGGCTCCGACCCGGTTGGTAACTCTCTCGTGTACCTCGGCCCAGCAAACCCACTCTACCTGCCAGATCTGCTTGTCAATGGCGGTGGCCGGCTTGGTGGGCTTCAGGATCAGTCCGTCAGCACGGCAACATCTGCACACGTTTCACCGCGTGTTAAGATACCTTTCGTTTCGCGTACACGATCATGTTCATCGCTACTGATCTGCCCAGGTTTCCACACAAAGTAAGAGCATCCTCTCCATTCGACTCGCACACAAAATGAATGGCGTAGCGGGCGCAATGGCCTCGTCGATAAGACGCGGGTCTCCCAAGCACTCTTCGGCTTAATTAACTTGCTATGTTGACATTTGACATTAATGTAACAAAGAAAAATGTCCACCTCTGCATAAAAAGAAGCCGAGCTGGCCATTGATTGCTGACATTTGTTCAAGTGGAAGGATGCTCTTATCCCATGTAAAAGCCTGGACAGAGCTGTGGTGGCCGACATGACGGATTGCATGAGGAGAAAGGTACCACTGCGTGATGCCAAACAAATGACAGATTTTAAATGACACGATTTGTGAGCAATGGCAAAACTGGTAAGGACATGAGTAGTGGTCTAAAGGAGCTGATTTTGTAAAGTCTTTTTTTAAGAAGGACATCGTCCCAGAGATGTTGTGTGCTTAGTAGGAAGGAGGGAAAGTTGCATGTTTAAAGGTGTTTTTTTTGTACCTCATTTTCCTTGTTGCTACCAATACCAGTTAATTACCTTGTAAGCGCCCGTCCCCCTTATGCGCCAATTTCGCTCAAAAGTAGGGGGCGGCGTTTATTAGGTACTTGACCCCTCATGAGAAATAAATCAACTGTTTTTTGACACCTTGGGAACAAATGTTGGGGGTGGGCGTTTACAAGTTACTAAACCGTATGCAGTTTTTTGACCCAAAGTAGGTGATGGGCGTTTGCTAGATACTGGGCGTTTGCAAGGTAGTTTACGGTACTTGGTTGCTAGATATCGCTCTACAAGAGCACGACAAGACTCACTGCATGAGCAAGGACACGTTGGTGTGTCCCACTCTGTCACTGGGTCCGACAGGCCCGGTACTCAGGGTGGACACCACTGCCTCCAGTTCGGGGTACGGCTCCGACAGGTCTGGTCAGTAAAAATGAAGATTATTGCTTCACAGCTAAGTAGGTGTAGTGATATCACTTTAGTTAAAAGTGAAAAAACCCAATTCCTCCCAGTCAAAAAAGACACAGCGTTATAAAAAAAAAGCACTATGAGCTTCATTCAATCGTATGAGAGGACACAAGGCAACTCACTGTAAGGGTTGCCAGGCTGATCTGTTGTAGTCCAGAAATTGTCCTTCCATGGGGCGATTCCCATGGCATGGGCAAAGATGGAAGACTCTCCGATCAGCCATTGGTCGTTTCCGGGATGGTAGTCACCGCTTACACGGGCCTGTAATGTGAGTACTTCATCAGTGGTTGAAAAAAATAGTGCTCTTGAGAATTTCAGCTCTAACTTTAACTATTTATTTCTTCTTGATTTAAGTTTTATGCTCCAAGCCTGTACTGTTCCAACCTAACAACTTATCGAAGAAGGTCATTTTGGATAATATGAAAAACATGTTTTCTTGCCATCACGACGCATTTGCAGGAATACCCGCTTAAACCATTTACAGCACCAGTGCCTTTTTGTGTGAAATGACTGTTTCTTATCGTTTGACTTTTTTTTTGCGATTTAAGGCTAGCAAAAGCTTGTGAGAAAAAAAGGTTAACTGTTACATTTGTGCTTTTCTGATGATGATTTCTTAGCCCCCGGCAACGACTATAAGAAGATGACTTTTGATACCTTGCATGAAAAGAAATCACAGTCATCAGATTAGTGTCACCTGACACAGTGACCCATATACTGACCTGTGTCACGACAGGGATCTCCAAGCTCTGCATGGCGTGACGGGGGTTGGACATACAGTACTGGATGGTCAGACCAGTAGCACGTGCAGCTTGTCCCATCTGCATCAGCCACGTCTTGGCCACGTCCACAGTGGACTGGGTGGCGTTCATCGTGTAGAATTCTTGGTCAAGGAAATCCTGAAATCCAAAAGCAGATCTACTGCTAACTTGTCAAAATCAAGAATAAGAAAGCAAGAATGTCAGTTAATGGAACGTTAAGTTTTTGACAAAACAAGACAATCACATTATAGCTGGCTGTGGCTTATTTTTCTTTCAGATCAAAATATTCCTTGATTCTCCAAAGATTTACCAACAAGATAAAAGAAATCAAGGAAAATATAACAACATTACAACATTACTTCTTCTTCTTCTTCTTCTGCGTTCATGGGCTGAAACTTCCACGTACACGTATTTTGTGCACGAGTGGGTTTGCACGTGTCTGGCCGTTTTTACCCCGCCCTTCAGGCAGCCATACGCCGCTTTCGGGAGATAACAACATTTCAACGCTTATTACAAAATACCGCTAAAAGTCAACACAACTAGTGCCATCACTGCGTCGTATATTTCTTTCGAAACATAGTTTCTAGAAGAAAAAATCGTACCTGTTCGTACATGACCAGGCCCCAGAGTCGTGCCCCCTTCAGTAGGTCCATCCAGAACGTCTGCAAAAAGTTCAGACACGCGTCGAAACAGAAGAGTCGTAACGTAATAGATCGTTCACCCGACAAAAAGAAACATTCCATAAAACGGCGATATATCTATCTTTAAAATGGACGACATCCAAACACAGATAGACTGCTATCCTTCCACATTTCAGAATCAAAAACAGGATTTGTTTGTTTGTTTGTTTGTTTGTTTGTTTGTTTGTTTGCTTAACGCCCAGCCGACCACGAAGGGCCATATCAGGGCGGTGCTGCTTTGACATATAACGTGCGCCACACACAAGACAGAAGTCGCAGCACAGGCTTCATGTCTCACCCAGTCACATTATTCTGACACCGGACCAACCAGTCCTAGCACTAACCCCATAATGCCAGACGCCAGGCGGAGCAGCCACTGGATTGCCAATTTTAAAGTCTTAGGTATGACCCGGCCGGGGTTCGAACCCACGACCTCCCGATCACGGGGCGGACGCCTTACCACAAGGCCAACCGTGCCGGAATCAAAAACAGGAATTGTTTGTTATTGAAACGTTTAATGTTTAACAAAACGAATTAACATTCACAAGTACTTCAGGATTTTCTTGACCAAGAATATTCTTGTTTTCTTATTCTTGATTTTGGACAGTTAGCAGTAGACCTGTTTTTTGGATTTCAGGATTTCCTTGACCAAGAATTTTACACGATGAACGTGGACGTGGCCAAGCACACAAGTACATCAACCCAATGCATGGTCTTTGTAGTAAACCGACAGACAAACAATAAATGTAAGATAAATGTAATTTATCTGATAATGTTGTTCGTCACACAACGGACGATACTCTGAAAAACAATTATTTGATTTTCCTGTCTTTATACACATAAAAGTTATATGTATTCTTACGTGCTTGCAAAAGGGTTGACATTACTGTGAGATTGGGCAGTTACATGTTGCACCTGCCACGTAAGCCCGCCTGCACACCTGCAAGAAAAAGCGAATCAAAGCACAGCAATTAAGCGGTACTTACCAGGTCTTGCGGAATCGCCTTGTCTGTCTCGACAATGAAATCATATTTTCCGCCATTTGCTTTAGCGTACGTCGTTTTCGAAGACCTGTCGACGGACACAAAAAGAAGGAATGGTTCACCATCTAATTATAAGTTAGAAGCTAATCTGCCAGCAGAGATTCATTCAAAACAGAGAAACTTTAAAAAAAAACCAACAAAACAACAACAAGGTACCCGACTCTACCCCTAAAAAAGAAAGGAAAAAAGAGAAGAAAGTAACCGAAAAAAAACCCACTTCAAAACGCGACAACAACTCCATAACAAACGTATGCAATATCCTAACTTTTAACACTCAATGTACGTATGAACAAGCAAATCCGGAACGCAACGTAGCTCAGCAATGTATTTCTAATCCCCGGTCACGGGTTCGAATCTACGCCGGGACGGTCACATGTCAACTTCATAGGATGACACACACACACAAATGCACGCACGGCACGCACGCACGCACGCACGCTCACACACACGCGCGCTCACACACACACACACACACACACACACATACACACTTACACACACACACACACACACACACACACACACAGAGGGAGCGCACGGACTCGTTTTGCTGACGAAAGCGACGCGGGTTTTCAAGCTATGGGTCACTAAAGTTATGAGAATGAAAAAAAAGAAAAGACAAAAAGGTATCTCTTGCAAACCAAAATCAATCACTTACCAGTACATGTTTTGCGCCGCAACCGGCAATTTGGTGATGTTGTAAATGTACCTGTGTAAGACATAACACACATAATTATTATTAGGAATAGCATCGGCAGTTTGAACACGTTAAAGATGCATATATATACATTGAATATCTAGCACTGTAAAGTTCACGATATCTGAAACGTTTAAAAAAAAAGTGAGTGGAAATCTGGTTTTTGCTCTACTGTGGAGACTTATCATTGTCATTGAAGCGAAACTTCCAATGTTCGACGATATTCGACAATGCACATTGTTGGGAAATGATGTTGAAATTATTTTGCACCAACACGTTCCACAGTAAACGCAGAGAACACTTTATTTCTAGCTAAGCTTTTTTTAAATTTAATCTTAACTTTGATGCAAGGTAAACCTTAGGTCAAACAGTCGCACAAAAGCAAAAAACTAAAACCAAACCTAAAAAAATAAAACAACCCTAAAAAATCAACAAAAAACAAATATAAACCAACAGCATTAGAGAGGTCGTATGTTACTCCAAGTGTAAAGGCGAACGACAAGAAGAAGAAGAAGAAGAAGAAGAAGAAGAAGAAGAAGAAGAAGAAGAAGAAGAAGAAGAAGAAGAAGAAGAAGAAGAAGAAGAAGAAGAAGAAGAAGAAGAAGAAGAAGAAGAAGAAGAAGAAGAAGAAGAGAGGTCGTATTTGCTCAATCTCACACAAATGTTTGTTAATTAAATTCGGTGTACTCACTCGTGTACAAAACGTGTACCCATTGGTGAAAGAGTGCTCACTGGTGTGATGAAAGTGTACTCAATGATGTACTGAAAATGTACTTATTGGTGTATTGAAACTATAGTCATTGAATAACTGAAGGTAGTCTCACTGGTGTACTGAAAGTGCACTTACTGGTGTACTGAAAGTGTATTCACTGGTGTACTGGAACAGCACTCACTGGGATACTAAAAGTGTACTCACTGGTGTTCTAAAATTGTTTTTACTGCCGTACTGAAAGTGTACTCACTGGAAGCCATGAGGAGAAACAGCGGGTGTTGGTTCCCACGTTACAGTCCCTCGCTTGGGTCCTCGTGGGTAAAACCAGTCATCGTACTGAACGTATCTGGAATACAGAACATTCCCTTATTAAAACACCATGAGCCAAGAAAATAGAAGAAAAACGCGAGAACAGAGACAAGATCAGCACAGAAGAAGTAAAAACGAAGTAAACACACACACACACACACACACACACACACACACACACACACACACACACACACACACACACACACACACACCACACACACTTACCAACTTACACACACACATACGCACGCACGCGCTCACACACACAAGCACACACACGCACGCACGCATGCACGCGCACACACACACATCCCCCCCACACACATATACGTACGCACGCACGCATCAAGGCACGCTATATAATTCACCTTTCCATAGTGACCACCTGTTTTTAGCGACCACTGTTGGTCCCTTGGGTGATCGCTATAGACAGGTTGCACTGTACCTGTAAGGAATTGCCATGGAGTCGATGTACTCCTTTATTTCCAGAATGGTGTCCTCGTAGTTCTTGTTGGGTTCCGTCGTGTGGTAGTAATAGGCACCTGCAGTTTGTTTAGTAGTTGTTAGTGTTGATCCAATTCAATCACCCCGTAATGAGTAGTTTGTTTAGTAGTTGTTAGTGTTCATCCAATTCAATCTCCCCGTAATGAGTAGTTTGTTTAGTAGTTGTTAGTGTTGATCCAATTCAATCTCCCCGTAATGAGTAGTTTGTTTAGTAGTTGTTAGTGTTGATCCAATTCAATCTCCCCGTAATGAGTAGTTTGTTTAGTAGTTGTTAGTGTTGATCCAATTCAATCTCCCCGTAATGAGTAGTTTGTTTAGTAGTTGTTAGTGTTGATCTAATTCAATCTCCCCGTAATGAGTAGTTTGTTTAGTAGTTGTTAGTGTTGATCCAATTCAATCTCCCCGTAATGAGTAGTTTGTTTAGTAGTTGTTAGTGTTGATCCAATTCAATCTCCCCGTAATGAGTAGCTTTACGGAAACGTGGATTATATGCACAAATGTGCGCCTTTTAAATCAGTGTCTCCTCCCCCGAAATCGGCGTATGCTGCCGGAATGGCGGGGTAAAAACGGTCAATACACGTAAAAATCCACTCGTGCTAAAACCATGAGTGAACGTGGGAGTCTAAGCCCATGAACGACGAAGAAGAAGAAGAATCAGTGTCTCCTTTCATTTTCCAGTAGGCCTACTATTATTCTCTGTGGAAGCCCTTAACAAAAACTACAACAAAGAATAAGAATATATTGAAAGGTTGTTTAAAGAAAAGGACATACCTTTGACACTACTCTGATCACGAAAACGGGGGGCAGGAGGAGGGGGGGGGGGGGGGGGGTTAAGGAGAGGGAGAAGGGGGTACATGTTCGGCAGGTTAAAGTTCCGCTAAAAACTACCCAAACTTTGCGTTTCAAACTGTCATTTGATTTTCTCTGGATAACATCATCTCGACCTCTTTGAGATGCTCTTTAGGAAAACATGAACAAGCTTTTTCTCTTCGTGAAACAACATTACAACTCCCCAAATATCTCCAGAAAGAGAATCAATAAACAATAAGCCATCCAACACTACGGGTTTGGGTGACATAAACACGACGCCCTTTGTCGTAGCTTGTCTTCACGGAAGAGAAAATTGAATATAATAACATCCGTTTGACTTAAAACCTTAACCTATGCAGATGGGACTTTGTACGCGAACGGATCGAAAACTGATTTTTCGACAGGCTTTGTCCTGGTACGTTAACCGATAAGGGGAGCTGACAAACCAGATCATAATCAAATATAAGCAAAGACTTAAATTGTATTACCGTTGTCAGTGTAGAATCCCAGGTAGTTAACGGTCAGGTCAGTTTTGCGGTACGTGTCATCCTTGTTGTAGTAGGTCCTCATGAATCTGCCCCAGTCAGAGAAAACCTGCAACGGATGGGAGCAGTGATCAACTAAATAGTCCATGAAGGTAGTGTTTATATCACTGAAGTTGTAACCTACGTACGGACTTAGACGCTTTGACGCTTTGACACTTTATTGTCATTAGCTAATAAAAGCCTTATAGACAAGGTAAAACAAAAATTTCTGCATCATTCATAAAAGGGGTAAAAGGAAGAATGAACAAAACATTAATAACAACAAAAACATAGCAAACTAGTTTATGAGTACGAACAAACAAACACACCGACACGAAAGCCATAGGTAAACAAAAATATCTAAGACTTAGGGTAAAAAGCAAGGTATAGTATGTACACACAAAGGAAAATACTGATCCAACAGTTAACACACACACTCATAAAACCAATCAATCTGCAGACCACAAATATTTAAAACCAATAAACCACCAGTCGGCGTACTAGTACGAACTTAGAGACAACAAAGAGACGGCCAAAAGGACAACCAATCATGCAGAAGCAGACGCAAACACACAAGCACAAGGACGCACACACGCGTGCACGAAAACAAACACGCGTGCACGTACGCAAACACACAAGCTGCGAAACACGCACGCACGCAAGCACACACGCAAGCACACACATTAACGCAAACACACACACACACACACACACACACACACACACACACACACACACACACACACACGTAGGCGCGCGCACAAACACACCGACATACATTTTGACACACAAAACGGCAGATAGACGGAAGGAATAGCAGACAGACAGACTGACAGACAGAAAGACGAGCAAAGAGACTTCTTCAATAAATTATATATTACTTCTCCTTCTCTTCGTCGTCTTTCCTCCTCACCATCATCATCATCATCTTTATCGCCATCCTCCGCAAAACAATCATCAGAACATATCAAAGTTGTCCAAACATCCAATCGTCGAACCGCAAAAAAAAAACACCACACCCAGTAATGGTCAAAAGACATATTTACCTGGTTGATACCTGTGTTGCCGCAGTACACAATGGACTGCTGCACGAAGCCTGTGGGGACGGAGATGACCCCTCCCATCACACCCCAGCTTACACGTCCATTCCCGTCAACTGCCCGCGACGTGGACATAAACTGCAAAAGTTCAGTGGGCGAATAGAAACAAACCACAAACTCAGAGTGGGTACCAGTACTTTACAGTTTAGGACTAAGTGTGTGGATCATGAAAGTTTCGAATCAATCCATTCAGTCATTGCTGAAATACAGCGCTTTTTCTCATGGTACCCCTCAAAATGGACGCAAAAACCTCTCGTTTTTTTTTTACTGCTCATGCGCTCCACCCCTGCAACAGTAGAAATGACGTAACGCAGGTGATACGCAAGATAGCAAAACAAAACACCCTGGTCTAGTTAGATAATTGATTTGGCTTTCTGCTCGTATGTAAAAATGGCCAAGTTGGGCCTATTCTGATTTTCTTGTCGATTTTTTAATAGGTACCTGACCACCAGGCCAGGGCATGAAAACCTACATGAGGGCCTTACATTGAAATTAAAACCTTGAAACATTCCACCCACCTCTGAGAAGGGCGCCATGATGCAGACACCGTGGTTCTGGTCAAAAATGGCGACCGGTCCCCCCAAGATTCCTCCCGTCAGTCCTTGCCCTTTCTGTGTCCAGCTGCACGAGAATACCGAGTTTGGTTCGAAATATTTAGGTAAGGTAAGGTAAAGGTAAGAAAGGTAAAGTAAGGTAAAAAAGGTAAAGTAAGGAAAGAAAGATAAGGTAAGGTAAGGTAAGGTAAGGTAAGGTAGGGTAAGGCCAGGCCAGGCCAGGCCAGGTAAGGTAAGGTAAGGTAAGGTAAGGTCAAGTCAGGTCAGGTCAGGAAAAGTCAGGTAAGGTAAAGTCAGGTAAGGTAAAGTCAGGTAAGGTAAAGTCAGGTAAGGTAAGGTAAGGTAAGGTAAGGCAAGGGAAGATGAGGTGTTTTAAGTTTCAAGCTTTCAGCCTCATTGAAGAAATGCGAAACATATAACATATGTCAGGCAAGAAATACTCTGCGGTAGACTCCACGCGCCATTGCAGTTATCTTCTTTGATATGTTATCTGTCTCGTTTTACCGAAGAACACTCACCTGCCAATTTTACTGTTTGTGTCGCCAAACATACATCCTTGGTAGCCAAGGAAGCCGAATCCATTATCCTCCGACTGGATTTGAAATGATGGGAATCCGGATATGACGCTGTCTGTGTCATGCGCAGAGCCGTCAGTTCCGTTGATAAAATGCTGACAGTTAAACAGGAAAAGATATCAGACGAGAGATCGAGAAAGTTTAATAAGTAATAAAGAAAACCACCAGCTTTGTCATGAACACACAACAAAAGTAGTTACGCATATGAAAAACAATGCCCTGAATATTTGCCTTTTATCTCAGCCTTTTCTGCGCTGTTATTCTCAGTTCTTGAAAGAGTGAAGATCACGTAAAACTAAAAGTACGTACGTTTTATTTTAAGAGGAAAGTCGTATCGTAGAACCGGACAGAAATACACACAAAAATAAATGATAAAATCACAACTAAAAACGTCATCAGCTTTTGAAAACACCTGAAACTTAGCAAAGGTTATCAACATAAGTCATCCCTAACAACACATAATAAACTTTCTTGTACCAACTACCACTTGCTATTCATTCAGTATTCAGCTACAAAGGTGCCAATCAACGCCAGCGGACATTTGATTCTCCACCGTTTAATCTCACCTGTTGGAAAACGACAGCGGGCCAAGCAGGATCCTGCCAGGCCTTGGCACACAGCTTCCAGGACCTTGACCCGGCCATGTAGACGAAGCATTGTGATGTCCACGTTCCCATCTTATCGGCCCCGCTCTCGGTCTCCCGGTGGTCCAGTTTCAGGGAGCCGTCTTCTGCGCTGAAACGTTTGCCCTCTGTGTAAAGAAACGCTGGTGCGCTCTGTTGTAACCGACAAAGGATGAACACAAAAGATTATAACTTTCTTCCCTTCATGGGGACAATTCCAAAACACCTTCAGCAGTTTGCTGGCAGACTAACTGTTGAGCTGCGTTGAAACGTTGACCCTCTGTGGACAGGAAGACAGGCGCACTCTGTCCCATCTTCAGCTGTTTGCTGGAAGACTCACTGTGAGCGACTAGAAAGCAAGCTTTCAAAAGTGTTATCAAAAATAATTTTTTAAAACCATGTTTGAGCAAAGACGGACTCACTAAAGATGCAGGATATTTAAGATAACGTCCTTTTAGTATCATAAAATTGTGGAAATGAATTTTGACTTGTCTTTGAAGCCGTTACAACTTTAGTGTTGAGACGACAATCATTACACTCTTAACGGATAAATGCAGGTACACAGACACACACATTCACAAGCACAGACTCGGACACACATAACATATATTGACCCACACCCTAACCCAGACAGATCCAGGTCCAGGTCATCCATACAGACCTTTACTTAAAGGTACTGAACTTGTCAAATCCAGGTGCACGGAGCCCCTAGGGCTTTTAGTCATACCTCAGGCAGCTATCCGTTAGAAGAACTACCAAGTTTCATTGACTTGCACCCAAAGAGTCAAGAACTGCGATTTTTTTACGAATTAATTTCGTACTCGGACCCGGCTGGTCTTGGCCTATTTTTGGATCTAAATTTAGATCAGGTAGATCACCACATCATGCACAAAAAGACACGTCACTAGCAAACTATGTCAGACGTCATCATGAGTTTGTGTAAAACAAAATGGAGGCCGGAATCACTCAGTTGACTGAATCGAACTCCGACCAAACACCACGTAATAACTAGGTTAATTTATGCACTCGCGTGCACAAGAAACTGTCGAGCTTCACAGATGTCGTCGTTGGGTAGTTTTGGGTTTGTTTTATTACCATAGGAGGATTTTTGAACTGTAAATGCACTCAGCTGCAAAAAAACCGCAAAACGTAGGCTGTGAGCTGCACTGTGCCTTTAACAGATCCAGATCCAGACAGACACACGTAGACACCCCCCCCAC
This sequence comes from Littorina saxatilis, assembly GCF_037325665.1. Taxonomy (NCBI): domain Eukaryota; kingdom Metazoa; phylum Mollusca; class Gastropoda; order Littorinimorpha; family Littorinidae; genus Littorina; species Littorina saxatilis. The sequence continues at coordinate 22,935,279 of NC_090251.1, read as the reverse complement.
TCACACAGACACACACTTGCAAACTCCTTTTCTGTAAGGCATGTTATCCCCGAGTACGCTAGTACTTGGGCTCAGCAGACTTTAATTGTGTGTCTGTCACGTCAGTGTGTGTGTCTGTCTCGACTTAACAGCTTATTGCTGGGAAACTACTGGGCGCAGTTCGTTCAAAAGTTGATACACTAACTTGATAATAGGTCCGATTGATCGTATTAAAACTTCATAATGTTACCTGGGACCTAAATGCGAAATAAACCACAAAAACGACTTGGCCGTAGGAGGAGTTCACACCGGCGGGGCAACACGCAGCCATTGAGCTAATAGAACAGCCGAACGCGTCACACACTGACGAGAAAAGCCGAACGCGTCACACACTGACGAGAAATATAGCTCATAAAAAGCATGCGTCTCGCATGCGAGACGATTTGCCAGGCTTTGCGCGTTGTGTGTTTGAACAATTTGATTTGTTGTGTACCGCATTTTCTACCAAGCGTTGGTTGCTCGGTCGCGACTGCGGTGGTTTAGAGGTCGCGATTTTGTGTTTTGATTCTTATCATATTAATTTGTATTTTTTCTTATGGTTTCCTTTGTTTACATATGTTTCAGTCTTTTACCTTCACTTTACATTAAAGAATTTGGTAAAACTACCTGGGGCGTGATAAATGCAAGAATCCGCGAGCCAGGACAGTAAAAGAACTTCGTGGGCCACCAGTTCACCAGTTATGAAGAGGGTCGGCAGTATATTTTTCACTGTGATCAAATAAAAGAGAAAGGCCAGTCACCACGCACATCCTCGGCTCGCATGCAATGTACTTATATAGCAAAGGGAATGCCTGTAATTCACACAGAGCAATCACTTGGTCTTAAACGTGCACAAGACAAAAACTTTCATACTGGGGGAGCGAGCCAGTCTGAAGAGTACTCGGGTCCAGCGCGAGCGGTTTTTTTTATTTTTTATAGTTATCTGCACCTTTGAACTAACTGAATATTTGTTATCCCGATCTACCCATGTAGAATCTTTCAATTACTGCTAAGTCAAAATGTATCATCACTGTCTTTCAGTACTGATGCAAAGCAGCGTTGTCATAATGTTCATACCTGAAGCCATGATTTGCCTTCCTGGGTAAAAGTGAAGTTTGCCTGGTCATCCATCGTGAAGTCAAAGCTATTTTCACTGGTCTTCTTTGACGAGTATGGGTCACCTTGAAGGGTGTGCTGGAATGCAACTGGTACTGCAAAATATGAACGTCCATAAATATGGATCCTAATTAAGTTCTAAGCGCCTCACAAAAAATACAAACACACATACATAATTGTGTACATAATGCCAAATCAAATGGTTATATCGGACTGATTCAAAATAAACATAATACATTTTACAAAATTATGTACTTTTAAGCCCCTCCCCAATTAACACACACACACACACACACACACACAAACACAAACACACACACACTCATACAAACACACACACACACACACACACACACATGCTTTCATATCGGCGCTGTACAATATCAGATATACATCATCATCATATCTTTAACTGGCTCTGTGTCTGTTTTGTTGAACCGATTTCGTCTGCGTGTTGACCATGTCTGCGTGTGCGGGATATATTTTTGCTGCCTGTTACAGAAAATAAATGATTGGACACGTCATTCACTTGTGCTATTATTCGTCTTACCTGCATCTAGCACCGCAAGGCTTGGGAGCAGAAATAAGAGAATGACCGCCATCGTGCTGTGCCGGGTCGCGGATTGCACATTGACTGAAGACAAACCGTGATGTGTCCGATGTTCAAATTTGCTGAGCTAGCTACTGCACTTAGAAATGGGTTATCTTTTGTGACAGCTGCTTTGAAGACTAAGACCCCTATTTTGTAAACAGTGTGTTTGAAAGGCAGGGTCCTCCCCGTGTGAACTATTTAACTGAGAATCTCAGATAAGGCCAGGAATGTACAATACAAAGGACCGACCCTCTATTTGGACACATACCCAAAACCAACAGCCTGAGTGCTAGTTGTGCGAGTGGGAGTATATTATTGAATGAGTTCGAAAGTAAAGGCTGTCCTTAATTGAGCCCGAAGTCGACTTCTCAAAGTCTTCGCGAAGTCTTTTTACGGAAATGTCAACGCCACAGCTTCGTACAGCGAGCTTCATGAAGTAGCCTAAAAATCCAAAAATGCAAATATCCTTACCATGCACAGAAGGCAGCCAGGTGGTTAATTTGTTGTATGTGTCCATGCGAATGAGGCAGGGGTGTACAGAGGAGGGTAGCAACTTCAGTCTTCGGCATGGTGCATCAATACTTAGGCATGCAATTTTGTGTGTGAATGAATAGCACAAATCCATTTTGAACATTTCTTGATCGTCGGCCACATCAAGTTCGACCCTGACTGGCATTTCAGTTTGTTGAAAGTAAAGGGAGACGTTCGATAGCAGAGTGCACGGATGACATTTTCAATTCAGTGAAGTGATGGACAGACTGACAGACCCACGTGTGCAAGGACACACAGCACCATGTTACTATCAACAACTGGAAGCTGTATTTACCATGAAAACTGAACAATTAATCCTTGTTATGAAATTTAGAAGTACCACAACTTCAAGTCGACAAGCAGCAGAATCTGGTATTGTTTTCAGCAGACAGCCTCAAATAGTTTGTGTTTGTATGTGCGTGGGTGAAGAAAGAATAGAACATGGAGTGGGGAGAGGTAGTATGAAAGAAGAAGAGATATTCGAGAAAAATATCATATGGCTGATTGTTTTTTCTTTTGCATGGGATGAGAGAATGATAGAAAAAGACGAGAAAAGTACAAATTAGGGTAACGTTACAAAAAGGGCAATAACTCTGGAATTAAACATTATTTTGACCTAAAAGCATACAAGTAATAACGGCAGATGATTGAACTTACTATTTCCCGGCAAAAGTTTGTTTTTAAAAGTTTGGCCATTTTCAGTCATTTTGGGGGTATCTCCGAAAAAGGGTCATAACTCCGTGAAATTTATTTTTCAAGGTCTGAAATTCTCACATCACGTTCTAAATATAACAGTCTGTCAAATGAAATCAAAAACTCAAAATCGATAAATTTATCAAAAGTGTCCCTTTTCGCAGAAATGGCGACATACTATTCCACGTAAACGCCTGTACAGATCTGTGACGGACAGCATGGTCGTGAGTGCAGGAAGGACAGTTTCGTAAAGTACATAAACATGTACAGTACAGTACAGCTCATGCTATTTACCTGCCCGGATTATCTAGGTTTTCCTGGGGGCTTCTTTTTCAATGCTGATCCGTTGTTTGACGATGCAGACTTTCTCTTTAAGCTTTACATACTCTTTCGCTTCGTTCAAATATGTTATCTCTTTTGTTTGACTATGCAGACTCTCTCTTTAAGTTTTACATACTCTTTTGTTTTGTTCGAATAATGTTATTTCTTTTGTTTGACTATGTAGACTTTCTCTTTATGCTCTGCATACTCTTTTGTTTCGTTCAAATAATGTTATTTCTTTTGTTTGACTATGTAGACTTTCTCTTTATGCTCTGCATACTCTTTTGCTTCGTTCAAATATGTTATCTCTTTTGTTTGACTATGCAGACTTTCTCCTAATGCTCTGCGTACTCTGTTGCTTCGTTCAAATTTGTTATCTTTTTGTTTGACAATGCGACCTTTTTACTTGGCCTTGAAATGCACCTAACGCCGGTACGTGGCCTGTAACCTTAAAACAGATATTTTATAAATCGCGATTGATAAGGGAATGTCAAGGCTAGTGCGCACTGTCTGATTTTGCCGACTGTTTGTTTGATGTACGTGTTCTTGCACTGTACTAAACTCAAGCGGAAAAGTTGAACACACTTTTATGAAAAACCAATACAATAATTAACTACATGTATGTTTAATAGTGAAACTTCCACATCAATAGAATGAATACAAAGCAATTTTTTCTTTTTCCCGTGGGTTGATGCTCTGGTCTCCACATGCAACGCATGACGTGAGCACAGCTTTGGAATAAAATACAAGTTTAGGTCATTGATGTTTTTCAGTTGCTAAACAAATCAGGTATAACACAATTTGGCCAAGAACTTATGGGGTGGGATGGTATGTGACTGGATGTGCCTTTTTAAGGCAGGAAAAAAACACAGTTTGCCTGTGTCGACTGCTGTTAGTTTAAGTACATTCAACGGTAACCGGACACAAAGTGCTCACGTACAAAAACCGCAGAAGTTGGAAAATTAACAGCTACTGCGTTTTCAGCGAAGCAATAGGGTCGGCTATTCTGACGAGACAAGTATACACATACACACACTGCCGTCCTGTTTTATCACTAACTAATCTCACGCCATACGTACTACATACAATGTCAGCAAACGATTGTCAAAACAGAAACTGTAACACTCGGTATATTGCTAGCACGTATACGTTCTAATTCGATAAGGGCTCGTGTCCTCACAATCGTCACTATCAAACAAAAGCTGTTGATCATTCGCTGCCAAACTTTCATGTAGACACATTTACCGTCTGCAAGTAAAGAATGACAAGTGGAACAATCTTTGTTTTGATCGGAAGCTGTGCACTAATCCATGCAGGTAGGACTGTTATTTGAAAACAATTATTCTAAACCGCGAAGCCAGCGTTACACACGTCTCAGAAAAGGGTTAACAAGATTACTTCATAATCAAACTGTAGTTATTCTTCTTCTTCGTTCACTGGCTGAAACACCCACAGTTTGTGTGTGTATGGTGTGTACACACGAAGGGGAATAAGACACTAAGGCACATAAGTTGACCTGTGGGATCGGAAAAATCTCCACCCTTAACCCACCAGGCGCGGCCTAGAGTCGAACCCACTGTGACGTCCTTCCGCTTGGGAGGCCGGTGTAACACGAAATTTTTACTCCACGAAAAATTTACTCCGGAGTAAATATTTTGTACGAAATTCTTACTCCGAGTACACTTTTCGTACGAGAAAAGAACTCCCCAAGGCACGAAAAAATTACTCCCTCCACGAAATTTTTAGTCCCCATTCCAGTAAAAATCTCGTACGCAAAAATGGGATGCGGGCGAAGGGATAAAGCCAATAAGTGATCTCGCGCACACGAATGTCGCGCTACCCTCCTTCCGCCCCTTCCACCACCAAGACTAACAGGGGACAAGGGAGTAAAAATTTCGTACACCTGGCATGGGAAGTTAAATTGCTCGTGTTGGGGTGAAGTAATTTATTCGTTATTTATTCGTCAGGGGAGTAACATTTTTGTACGAAATGTTTACTCGGAACTCACCTGTCTTGGGGAGTAATTTTTTCGTGCAATGGGGGAGTGCTTTTTTCGTAAAGGGAGTAACTTTTTCGTACGAAATGTTTACTACGGATCGAGTAAAAATCTCGTGGGAGTCATTTTCTCGTGTTACACCGGTGTCTTATCCACTAAGCCACTGCGCCCGTCAACACTAAAGTTGTCAGCATTAATGTATGGTCACAATACACCAACGACATGCACGAGTTTCTTTCTTACTATATATGTTTGTTTATCATGATATACCTGGATGCAAAAGGCAAAATGAGTGTATCATCCTCAGAAAGCTGAAGCCCTGGTTGCTATGGACCATTTTGTTTGACTCAGTGCACATACTGTTGTCTTTATATCTTAAAAAAAGAAGTGTATGTCTATTTTTTAACATTTATTTCAGCACTGTTGGAGTCTTTGACACACAGTGGACATCCTGAGTTGAGAAAAGACAAGAACAGTGCGGACGGATTTGTGTTCACGATTGACGATCAGGCCAAGTTCAGCTTCACCCAGGGCGTGAAAACATGGCTTCAGGTGACGGGTTGTTGTTGTTGTTGTTGTTGTTGTTGTTGTTGTTGTGTTATGTTGTGTTATGTTGTTATTGTTGTTGTTGTTATTGTTGTTATTGTTGTTACTGTTGTGTTATGTTGTTATTATTGTTGTTGATTTTGTGTTATGTTGTTGTTATTGTTGTTGTATTGTGTTATGTTGTTGTTGTTGTTATTGTTGTCGTCATTGTGTTATATAGTTGTTGTTGTTGTTGTTGTTGTTGTGTTTTGTTGTTATGTTGTTGTAGTTATTGGTCTTCTTATTCTTCTTGTCGCTGTTGTTGTTGATTATGGCACGAACTTACAAGACGATTTTAGTGGCACTCTGAATAGCAGCGAGCCTAGGGCACAGGTGGGATAATAATGAGAGGAAAACAAAACCAGGCCTTTCATTATGATCACGTTGAACATACAGCCTTAAATAAACAGAAAACCTACAGTGTTTTGTGTGTGTGTGTGTGTGTGTGTGTGTGTGTGTGTGTGTGTGTGTGTGTGTGTGTGTGTGTGTGTGTGTGTGTGTGTGTGTGTGTGTGTTTGTAAGTAATGTGCTGCACTCTAGAATGTTGGGTGTTGTATCCGTACCCTAAATATAAACTAAGGAACGATCTGTGAGGAAATCCGATTGAACAAAAAATGATAAAAGAAAAGACTGAAACAGCAGGCCACCTGTAGCTAAGAGGTCCGATGAATTTGACTCAGCAATGTCAGTGGATAAATAGAGAATACTACATGGCTTCCTGTATCGTACCAGATTTACACGAGTTTTTTTAAAAATATTGAACTGCGAGCGAAAGCGAGCTGTTCACTATTTGAAAAAGCAACGAGTGTAAATCTGGAACGACACAGCAAGCCATGTAGTATTCTGTTTATCCTACATACTGTACTTACGTGTATTTTACTGAAAATGTCCTGGAGTCGAGGCAGCTAAATTGAAGACGCTTGTTTTGGAACCTCGATCTCTTCTAAAGCCTCGTGCAATCTATTACGTCAAAGCAAAGAAACGTCACTCTGAAAGTATGGCGTGACGTGTTAGTTCTAAAGATTCATCGAGGGTAATTAGCGAGCGCAATTTTTGTTTCTATAATGACGTTTGTCTCGGTGACTTTGGCATCATAAGCAGTGGAAAAACAGGTCCTTGCCAGACTTGCTTGACATGACCTCATTTACATGATATACACACGTGTGATTTGAACAATTATTATCTCACGGGTGTCTCTCTCACGTATGTAGGATAACAATCCTTTACTTCTTTCTTTCGTGCGTCTGTTGGGACAGAGTGCGCCTGTCTTCCTGTACACAGAGGGTCAACGTTTCAACGCAGCTCAACAGTGAGTCTGCCAGCAAACTGCTGAAGGTGTTTTGGAATTGTGCCCATGAAGGGAAGAAGGTCATGATCTTTTTTTCTCTCCATTCTTGGTCGGTTACAACAGAGCGCACCAGCGTTTCTTTACACAGAGGGCAAACGTTTCAGCGCAGAAGACGGCTCCCTGAAACTGGACCACAAGGCGACTGAGAGCGGGGCCGATAAGATGGGAACGTGGACATCACAATGCTTCGTCTACATGGCCGGGTCAAGGTCCTGGAAGCTGTGTGCCAAGTCATGGAGCAGTCCTGCTTGGCCCCTCGTGGTTTTCCAACAGGTGAGTCCTTCTGATTGTTTTTCAAGATGTGCTTGGAAACAGTCATGGTCAGGTAATGGATAAACACTTGTGCAAAACAGGGACGGTAAGAGAGGAAGAGGCTGGTTGGTTGTTGGTTGTTGGTTGTTGGTTGTTCATGTCCCTTCAACCTGTTTGGATATTCAGTACCGGTTTAAATTTGTTTCCTTTCTTGGTGCACATGTTGGTCTCCGGATTTGACACTTTTTGCATTTAGGTCTGTTACAGTAAAGCGAACTGAGAGGGTTCTCAAACCTCATATCTTTTAACATTTGTTGCTTCAAATCTTATCAACAATCTTGAACCTTTTTAAGCAGTTGAACATTTTGTAGGGGAGGTGGGGGGGGGCAATCGAAGAGAGAGGAAGGGGAAATAGTGACAGACAAACGTTCATACCTACAAAACAGTAACAGTGGAAGAACAAGGGGAACGGGTAACATGAAATGTTCATGGAAAACATTGCTGGTTATAACTTAGAAAGCAAAAGAAAAGGGTCGTAGATAAACGCTCATGCAAAACAGTACATGTTGGAGTCCAAGAAAAAAGGGTAAATGGCAAACGGTAATGCAACACTCCATAATTTCTCGTCGCATCATGCGTGTGATCCGCGCCCAGTCCGGATTATTTAAATGCTGACATCTAAATAATGTTTCTCTCTTTTTAAAATGTGTTTTACTTGCTGTGGTATCTCTTAACCTGGGCTGCGATTATGATATTGTTTTTAAAATGTTGCTTCAGATCTTCTTCGTTAATTTGCTGTTATTGTTTCCTTTTGTTTCTGCTATGGTGAAATGATTTGGACAATTAACAACCACTTTATGAATTGCTTTTAAAGTTCCCGATAGCTGCTCTTCAACGTGAGTATCCCTCGCAAGCATATGATCACCTCAATGAAATGATTTCAGCACTTTATCAACGGGACGGCTCTCTCTGCGCATGACACGGACAGCGTCATATCCGGATTCCCTTCATTTCAAATTCCACCGGAAGACATAGGACTCGGCTACCTCAGTTTCCAGGGAGGCATGTTTGGTGGTACGAGATTTGTAACTGGAAGGTAAATATTATAAAGAACAACAAAGCAAAGAGCAAATGTGGCAAACTAAAATACGTATATCTTACATATCATTTCGAGCAGAGTTGTATTTCATTTTTAAAAAGATGTTCATATACTCAAGCTTTGTCCGCAGCTAGGTTTGTTTTTTTGTTTGTTTTTGTTTTGTTTACTTTTGTGCAATGTTCTGTTTCTTATCGACGTGTGGTTAATCATCGCACTAAAAACACATTGGTGACTTGGATACCACTTGGAATTTACAACTTATATGTCGAGATCTAGCATTGTCATCTTCACACATAATAGCATGTTGACAATAATAAAACGTTGATCGTACCATAACACAATCAATTAATGTAACCTTTACTTAGATTCAATTCGTATCATTCACTGGAACTTTAACCTGTCATAAAATAAAGTGACATAAAACACACACACACAACTGACAAACAAGAAATAGAAACGACTCTTTAGCTTCAGAAGGCCTCAACAAAGATATTACCCTAAAATCCGTATTTTTGGCATCTTATTCGTCTCACCCCTTGTCTTTTGATTGTTTTGTTTCGTTTTTTGAGATCAGAGATTTTTCACTCACAGGGGAAGAAGCACTATATTGTCTTAATACAGGTGGACGAAGGGAGGAGGGATCCTGTCGGGGGGAACGGAGGGGGGACCTGTGGCTGTCTTTGACCAGAATGGCGGGGTCTGCATCATGGCGCCATTCTCAGAGGTAGGCTGGCTGTTGGACTTCTTCTTCTCTCGTACGCTATTTTGCTGCAGTGATAATCACCTGAGTGGGCGTAAGTCATACTGCGATAACAATTATTTGAGAATGGCGCCATTCTCAGATGTAGGCTGGCTGTTAGACTTCTTCTCTTGTACACTATTCTGCTGCAGTAATAATCACTTGAGTGGGTGTAAGTCATACTGTGATAACAATTATTTAGGAAGCTGAATAATGATAAAATAGTACTGACAGCAGTATTTGCATGTTCAATAATGAGCCAAAATGTATTGTCTTTTACCAATGCCGTGTGTATTGCTTCCTAACTTTCAGGATACGATATCAGCTTACTGGAGATACTTTGCTCAGAAGAAATTCGATTTTTCGGAAGGAATGTTTAAATAAAAAGTCATGTTTTCTAATTCTAAATCGAAGGAATAAATCCGCATACTCTCTCTCTCTTACTTTTTATTTTTTTTTTATCTCTCTCTTTCTTTCTTTCTCTGATACACTTTCATATTGTTTTAACGTATGATACACGACGTTAACTCTGATGTTTAATCTTTAAATGTCTTTGTGCAATATCGGTTTTGTAATTCTGAGGCAGGCCTAAAGGCAAATTTTTGTTTTGTGAAGACAGACAAAACAGTATGATTTGTTCTTGTCCTTGTTCTGGCTCTCTCTCTCTATCTCTCTGTCTCTCTCTGTCAATTCCCAATTTTGATCTTAACGTAAGAATTCATGTAAAGCCTGTAACGTGTATATTTGTCCTGTGAATAGTTTTTCTGCCATTTTACTTTTTATTTCTTTAAACTTTTATGTTTATCTTTTGTAAATGTTTTACGTGTGTATATATACATAATATGTACATAAGATTAAAGTAGTCCCCCTCTGGGTGAGGGCTGGTTGAAAAGAAGCTCGTTTATATTGCTTATGCCACAACCCTCGTAAAAAAAAAAATTGATTTAATTTGATTTGATGTCTCTGTATCTCTCTTTCTCTTTCTCTCTCTCACTCTCTCTCTCTCTCTATTCTCTCTCTCTATCTCACTCTCTCTCTCCCTCTTTCTCTCTCTCTCCCTCTCCCCCTCTCTCTCACTATCTGTCTCCCTCTCTCTCTTGCCTGCTCTCTCACCCTCTCTCTCACCCCCCCTCTCTCTCTCTCTCGCCCTCTCTCTCTCTCTCGATCTCTCTCTCCCCTCTCTCTCTCTCTCTCTCTCTCTCTCTCTCTCTCCCTCTCTCTCTCCCACTCCCCACGCACTGTGCAAAACCTGGCTAATTTTACCCGTGCCTTTGACAGTTCATGTCCGCATCTCGAGAAATGGATGAGAAGTGGCGGGTCAACTGGGGAGTGATGGGAGGGGTGGTGTCCGTACCCACAGGATTTACACAACAGACCGTTGTGTACTGTGGTAACACCGGCATCAACCAGGTATGTGTACACACTGTTTATTTTTAAGTTTGTAAAAGTGGCTCTGCTCTGTGCATTATCTGTTTGAATGTTGAGTTTAGCTTTGACGAATTGTTATGCATATTTAATTCATTGTGAGTTTATATACATATTTATTTTTTATTTTTTACTTTTTATTTTATTATTTTATTGTTTTATACATTGTAAAATGTTAAGAGTTGATTTTCATGAGACAACATTGCTTTTATCAACTGTTGATTTTGTATTAATGAAAACTTGAAATCTTTAAAAAAAAAAACTACACATTTGAATGATAATTGTTTTGAGTGTATGTCTAGTCTGTTTGTTGTGGGGCAACAGTTGTGTGTGTGTTCGTTGACGTCTGAATTATTTCTGTCTGTCAGGTATTCTCAGACTGGGGCAAGTTCATGAGAACCTACTACAACAAAGAAGACATCTACCGTAAAACTGACCTTACCGTCAACTACCTGGGATACTACACTGATAACGGTGACTTTAATAATAATGATAATAATAAATAACTTTGGTATAGCGCGATTCCCATCAATTGGCTCCAGGCGCTTTACCAATTCATTTTAAAACGTAGCAGCACACACACACACACACACACACACACACACACACACACACAGACACACACACGCACAGACACCCACACACAAACACACACACACACACAGACACACACACACACACACACACACACACACACACACACACACACACGCTTTCTCTCCTTTTCAATTATAATTTTATAAATTGGTGTTTTCATAGTTCAAGGCTTACACCATTCATCTGGATTAGCTACTCGTTCAGATGTACATAATTGTGTTATTTTTGACATTCATATGGTAGGTGTTTGCTTAATACCTTTTCTCACATGGTAATATTTTCCAACAGGTACCATACATGTTTCATGCAATTCTTAACCGAGCATAACGCCTTTGTCTTTGAAGTGACTCGAGAAAGAATTTAACACAGTCATTTTATGTTTACAGGAGCCTATTACTATGATTTAACCGAGCCAAACAAAACATACGAACAAACAATTTTGGATCTGAAAGAATACACCGACTCCATACAAGTTCCCTTCAGGTGAAGAATGTTTATTGTTTTTTGACAGCTTCCCATGAATATCATGGAACATTGAAACATACATTTAAATTTCTTCCCTAACTAGGACATTCATTTTTTCAAAACAGACTGTGTAGCAAGTCACATAGGCTGAAAGCAGTTAACTGGCGTGCGCAAATGCCAGTCAATATCAATTAAAAAGAAAAAACTTGACTAAATATAAAAAAAGAAAAAAAGTATATTTGTATTGAGATCATGAATAAAAAGGGTACACAGCTCAAAATATTCGAAAGCGGTCAGAGCGAAAATCAAAATAATATTATTCAAAAACGAAGCAAGAGCCGTTCTAGCTTGTTGTTGATTCCGAAATGACACTCACATAAAGTACAAAATTAATGTGTGACAGATTACATCAATGCTAAAATCACGTTAGTGTCCTGTTTAACAAGAAGCTTTCTCTCAGATTTTCTCTCTCTGCTGGCTTGTCAAATGTTAGCAATTGATGTGTGCTCTGTTTTGATGACTCTTGCCAGATACATTCAGTACGACGCCTGGTTCTATTACCGAGGTCAGCTGGGAGGGACTGTGCTGTGGAAAGCCAGGCCGGACATTGCTCCCCATGGTTTACAGTGAGTAGATTCCCTTTACCTTACACCAGGGATCGTGGTAACCGGATATTTCTGGTAAAAAATCAAATACTGGAAATAAAATCGACAACTGGTCATACGTACTGAATGATTTTTTGTTTGCCTTCCATGCGGAAGGTCTCGGGTTCGAATCCCGGTCGCGCCTGTTGGCCTAAGAGTGGAGATTTTTTCGATCTCCCAGGTCGACTTATGTGCCGACCTGCTAGTGACTTATCTCCCTTAGTGCGTACACGCAAGCACAAGACCAAGATACGCACGGACAAGATCCTGTAATCCATATCAGAGTTCGGTGGGTTATAAAAACACAAAAATACCCATCATGCTTCCCCCGGAAGCGGCGTATGGCTGCCTAAATGCGGGGTAAAAACGGCCATACACGTAAAAACCCACTTGTACAAAGAACACGAGTGTACGTTTGAGTTTTAGCCCGTGGACGCAGAAGAAGAAGAAGAATAAGAGTCCTGGTTGTTCAAATGTGTAACATAGTGGTTCACATCACGGGCACTTCAAACTTGCGTCTGTCTTAAGCTTTAGCCGTTTAGACTTGAAAGTTAATGATATCTGAAACCGATAGATTGCAGACGTTCATCCTTTCAGTCTGCTGATATGTTTTTTGTTGTTGTTCGTTGTTTGCATTTGAGCAGGTGTCATGCACTTAACCACGTGCGTGTGTGTGTGTGTGTGTGCGTGTGTGTGTGTGTGTGTGTGTGTGTGTGTGAGTGTGTGTGTGTGTGTGTGTGTGTGTGTGCGTACATGCGTGCGTACGTGCCTCTGTGTGTGTGTGTGTGTGTGTGTGTGTGTGTGTGTGTGTGTGTGTGTGTACGTGTGTGCATGTGTGCGTGCTTGTGTGTGTGTGCGTACATGCGTGAGTGTGTGCATGTCTGTCTGTCTGTCTGTCTGTCTGTTTGTCTGTCTGGGTCACACAGGTACATTTTCAACCAGACTCAATGGCCAGTTGCTGCCCACAACATGTACTGGTAAGTTACTCAACATGTGTGTGTGTGTGTTTGTGTGTGCGTGTTGGTGCGTGCGTGTGTGTGTGCGTACATGCGTGCGTGTGTCTGTGTGTGCGTATTGTGTGTGTGCATCTGTGTGTGTGTGTGTGTGTGTGTGTGTGTGTGTGACTGTGTTTGAGTGACCAGAATCGTTGGCCGATGTCATAAATGAAACCCCCTAAAATCAAATACAACAAGAAACAAATTTATATATAAAAAAAAATATATATATTGAACAACGGCAAATTTGTGAATGTGTTTTTTTTGTAAAGGAATTTGTTTGATTGTTTGTTTGTTTGTGTGTTTGTTTATTTGTTGTTGTTGTTGTTGTTGTTGTTTTGAGGATAGGTTTACTTCTATTGATTTATTCAAAAACCCTATATATCATATTGTATCGATTATGTGACACTCATCGAAGATTGGATCATCCGTAACAAGTGAGGATAGGTTTGCGAAACTGCAGAAACGATTCACTTAGAATTATACCTTTATATATATGTTAATCTTAAAAATAAAAGCAAAAGCAATGCAACTGGAATGCCATTTACAATAATTGGTTGGTAAGGTACTACTTACTAGCTGTCTTTCTTTATTGAATTAGAACCATGATAATCGAGAACAATAATAAAACAAAAAATCATTAGATAAGTCCCTCTCATTTAATAGCGAGGGCTGGATGTAAAAAAAGCACCTGCTCGCTTATATCATTACCATAGTTAATACAGAATTTGTCTTGTAAAAAAGAAAAAGAAAAAAAGAACCATGTTAATCTGGCAATTTCAGCAAGCTTGGCACCCTGGAATTCTTGTCTACACTGTTACCTTGAGAATTTTACTTGTAGGTCAGCAAAAACCCCGTACGCTAAGGAAAATGGCGGCAAGTACAATTTCATTGTGGAGTCAGAGAAAGCAATTCCACAAGATCTGGTGAGTGTTCAAGCAGTATCTTTTTAATGGAGCAGGGAAATAAATATCAGAAACCAAGACAATGTCAAAGATAGTTTGATTCCAGATGTAGATTACGCACAGCAACCGCATATCCGCTTGTTACGTCTTGGTATAATGTCCGCATTTCTTTATTGCAAATATTTTGTGGAAGTGGTCATTTCTTGTGAGTGTATTTATGATGCTCTGTTTTGTGTTTGCTTAGTTTAGTGATGATCACACATGTATGTGAGACAGGTTTGCTTTAACTCATTTAAACATGTGTTGGTGGCAATTGCTTTTCTTTTTGTTATGTAGACGTTCTGGGTGGACCTTTTCAAACAGGCGCGACTCTGGGGACTTGTTATGTATGAGCAGGTGAGTTGTGGTTTGATGTGAGAGTGCTCTGCAAACCTAAACACGTGAGACCGCACACCCAGTTCACTAAGAAGAAAAATACAGCACTGGCATGGTTCAAAGCCTTTCTTATTTTACCACATGCGTAGAAAACACAAACAGATGGTGGTTCAAAGCCTTTCGTATTTTACCACATGCGTAGAAAACACAAACAGGTGGTGGTTCGAAGTTTTTCCTATTTTACCACATGCGTAGAAAACACCATGATGGCTCAAAACCTTTCCTTTTTAACATCATGCAAGGGAACACCAGCCGAATAGTAAAACAGGGAATATTAAAACAGGGAATAGCTTAAACATTCTGTCATTGAACTGCACAAGGAAACATGTTTAGCAAACCGGTCTCTGGGGAAAAGATGAGAAAAAGAAACTGACCTGTTGAAAGCGGTATGTGAGTTGTAGTTAATACTTATGGGAGGCATTTCGAAGAGATAATTTTCTTTATTGATCGTAAATTGATCGTAAATTACGTGGATCTCTGCTCAGATCAAAGCGCTTGATCGTAAATTACGTGGCACAGTCACTTCTTTGTTTAGATTTCTTTATTTTGTCATGTAAACTTACACCATATTTTCCCCACAGGACTATATGGACTGGGAGTTTTCTATGATGAACGCCACCCAGTCCACTGTGGACGTGGCCAAGACGTGGCTGATGCAGATGGGACAAGCTGCACGTGCTACCGGTCTGACCATCCAGTACTGTATGTCCAACCCCCGTCACGCCATGCAGAGCTTGGAGATCCCGGCAGTCACACAGGTCAGTGTGTTTCAGGGCCTGAGAACGAAATGGACTAGTCCTGCCTCAGAAACGTTCATTACATTAAGCTTTCACTTGGGTTAAAAGAGACAAAGTACAGGGTGACCCCCCCAACAACGCAACCCACAACAATGCTCATAACTTCCACATCTGTAGGCCGAATTACTTTATATTTAGTGTACATTCACTTCAGCTAATGCACAACAAGTCCACAACGTGTAGGTCAAATGATCTGACTTTTGTGCAATTCAAAAAAGGTTTCTAAATTCCGGGATCGTCTGGAGGGTTTAAATTAGGTTAGTATGGATACCACGTATTGTCAAACCTTGGCCTGTTGAGTCAAACCGCGAATTTGGAAACTTTTTTTGAAATTGCACAAAAGTCAGACCTACACAATGGGTGAGTCATGCATAACGTAAAGTTAATGTAAACCAAATATTTTGGTAATTCGGTTAACATATGGAGAAGTTATTAGCATTTTAAGAGTTGCATATTTTTGGGGGCCGCCCTCTATTTCCGCAGGAGAAAATCAATGACAATATTCTTGCACTTTGTAACTGCAGGCTCGTGTGAGTGGTGACTATCACCCAGGAAACGACCAGTGGCAGATCGGAGAGGCCTCCATCTTTGCTGACGCCATGGGCATTGCTCCATGGAAAGACAACTTCTGGACTGTCACAGATCAGCCTGGAAATAGATATCGTGAGGACTTTCATCCGATCTTCGTGTGTGTGTTTGTCCAAGTGAAATATGAAAGCGAAAAAATTAATATGAATGAATGAAAGATAGGAGGTGCTGGTACAAATAAAAAAGCCACTGACTTGAAATCACTCAGTTATGCCTTTCGGTGAACGTCAGTTAGTATATCACCTGTTTCAAGACGAAATCTTCAACTTTTGTGCTCGATTTGTTTGTGGGGCTAACCTGCAACTCAACATGCACACCCTGTTTTTCACGCAGACCAGTCGGAGCCGTACCCCGAACTGGAGGCAGCGGTGTCCACCCTGAGTAGCGGGCCTGTGGGACCCAGTAACATGCTGGTGCACACCAACGTCTCCTTGCTCATGCAGTGAGTTGTCTAGATTTGTTGGTATATTTTGGTTGCAAACATTTCAAAGAACTCTGGCCACGAAGAGCTGTGATGAAGCCTGCCCTTAACTGAGCTCGAAGTCGACTTCGCGAAGACTTAGCAAAGTCTTTGTACTGAAAATTGAGTGCCAAAGCTTCGAAGAGCCAGCTTGATCAGTAAATACTTATACACCCCATGGCTTTGTATTTAGGTAACTGAATAAACACGGTTTAAACCAGGAGCCAGCTTCGTCAAGTCGACTTCGCCCAATTAGTTTAAGGCTTTACCCTCCGTAGAAGAGCATGAATAGGTTGATTGACTGACGAGCTACATGTTTCTACGGAGAGGATTTGCTGGTGATTGATTTTGTTCCAGATGTTGTCGAGCTGATGGACTGATTCTGAAGCCAAGCAAACCAGCCACTGCTGTAGACAGACAGTTCTGGCAGGTAAGCAGCCATCTTGATGTTAGGACCGTGTTTTAAAGAAGATTACAAATAGTAGATCACCTGATTTTATTTGAAATGGTTTCTTGGGATGACTTGCAACAAAAATGCGAATCAATATATCTTCCTTACTGTGTATAAGATCACGTGACCCACCACTAATATGTTCAGGGATAAGAGCATCAATCCACTTGGGCCACCGCCGACAATTAAAAGCCTTCGAGCTTCCTGTACGTAGTTGGAATTTGATTGTTAGATTATTTTTGCAGTGTGTGATAGGTTTCAGTTAAGTTATGAAATAATTTCAGCAAATCATTCCCAATTTACATCTGCAGCAGCCGGAATAGTGATCATTGGTGTATGCTAAAGTGGAAAGGTGCTCTGATCACGTGTACATTTGTATACAGAACTTTGGTGGTTTGCATGGTCGTTCGCACGAGAGAGAAGGTATCTTTACTGGGGAGTGTTAACTTTCTTTACCTTGCGGCAAACATTCCTAAAACTCGAGGTTCTTGTGCATGTTTTGTTTGGTGAAATTCTTACTAACCATTCTTGTTTTTCTTTATACTGATTTTTTTGACGCTAGCTGTCAATCTGTTTTCGGATTTCTACCCCCCCCCCCCTCCAAAAAAAAAAAAAAAAAAAAAAAAAAGCCAACGAAAAATGAAATAAAGTAAAAAAAAAAAAAAAGAGATTGTATCCCCAGATTTGTTGTCATACGCACCAGAAATACATAATTTTACGGCCAGTCTCACCTGTTCACAATGGTCAGAAATAATGTTACTCCAGGCAGTGTGGAACAACAGCGTGGGTCCCTCAGGACAGGTGTGGACAACGTACAGTCGCGTGGGACACGATCTCTACTTTGGTATCATCCTGGCTGCTGACATCAGTGCTGACTTCAAACTCACCCCGTCTGATGCTGGATTCCAATTTGTGAGTGTGTCTTTCTCTCTGTCAAGACCGTCCTTAATTGAGCCCGAAGTCGACTTCGCGAAGTCTTTTTACTGAAAACTTACCGCTAAAGCTTCGTGCAGCCAGCTTCGCGAAGAATATGCTTCACTTAGTCGAATTCGCCTGGCTTAAGACTGTCCTTTATGTCCTTTTTGAGTGTGTCCTCGATCCTTCTATCTTTTTATCTGTCGATCTTCTCTCTGTCTGTCTGCATGTCTCTATGTCCGCATTATATGTGTGTCTCTGGTCACCGCATTATATGTGTGTCTCTGGTCACCGCATTATATGTGTGTCTCTGGTCACCGCATTATATGTGTGTCTCTGGTCACCGCATTATATGTGTGTCTCTGGTCACCGCATTCAATACACATCAACACAAATGGACATATTTGCGTTCAGGCAATTGTAAATCACCTTTTAAAGCGGTGCTTCTTTGATATTTCTGTGTGGTTCTTACCTTGGAGGTAATCATGTATGTGTCATGCCCCAGGTTCTGGGAATCCATTTCAAGAGATTTTGCTGGGTGTAACTCTTTTCCCAAAACACAGGCCTTTTATCGAATGCATAGG
Organism: Littorina saxatilis; assembly: GCF_037325665.1. NCBI lineage: Eukaryota > Metazoa > Mollusca > Gastropoda > Littorinimorpha > Littorinidae > Littorina > Littorina saxatilis. The sequence goes on along the minus strand of NC_090251.1, from coordinate 22,916,728 downwards.
GGCGGGGATATAGCTCAGTTGGTAGCGCGCTGGATTTGTATTCAGTTGGCCGCTGTCAGCGTGAGTTCGATCCCAGGTTCGGCGGAAATTTATTTCAGAGTCAACTTTGTGTGCAGACTCTCTTCGGTGTCCGAACTCCCCCCCCCCCCCCCCCGTGTACACTACATTGGGTGTGCACGTTAAAGATCCCACGATTGACAAAAGGGTCTTTCCTGGCAAAATTGCTTTGGCACAGTTAATAATTGTCTACCTATACCCGTGTGACTTGGAATAATAGGCCGTGAAAGGTAAATATGCGCCGAAATGGCTGCAATTACTGGCCGTATAAAATTTCATCTCACACGGCATCACTGCTGAGCGCCTAGAACTGTACCCACGGAATATGCGCGATATAAGCCTCATTGATTGATTGATTGATTTCTTTGACAGAAACTGCAAATAATAATAATAATAATAATGGTGATTTCTATAGCGCTTTCGAACACACAAAGCGCTTTACAAAAGCAATAACAACATCATTACCAGAATGACGCCATTGACGGAATAGAACACAATCATAAACACTTTACAACAAAACCAAAAACAAAACATAAATGTTACACAAATTCCAGAGGCTCTCACAGGAACGAACTCTCAGCATACACAACAATTATAATGCACACACACACACACACACATACACACACACATGCCCACACACACGCACACACACACACACACACACACACACACACACACACACAGTAAACATTGTTCATCCGAAAGTGCACATTCACAGGGTCGCCACAACTACATCATCAACATTAACCTTCTAGAATGCTTCTCTGAAGAGGTGAGTCTTGAGATTTGCTTTGAAAGAAGGCAGAGATGGACTGAGACGTAGAGACAAAGGGAGTTTGTTCCAGATATGATCAGCTGCGACTGAAAGACAGCGGCCACCATGATCGTCCCTCTGATACTTAGGAGCTTTGACAAATTTATTTTGGGAGGCAGAGCGGACAACCCTTTCAGGATTGTTTTTCTGCACGAGATCGGACAGGTACTGTGGAGCCGTGCCCGCGGCAATTTGATAGAATATGCAGCAGATCTTGTATTTAATTCTTTGTTCGACTGGAAGCCAATGTAGCTGTTTGAGTAGAGGCGTGACGCTTTGTTTCATAGGTGTTCGAAACACGAGTCTAGCGGCAGCGTTCTGGACTAGTTGCAGGGGTTTGGTGACAGATTTGGGACATTCAGCGAGCAGTGAATTACAGTAGTCTAATCTAGAGAGTATGCCGGAACAGACTAGTCTTTTGGTTGCGTCTTCGGTAAGGTACTGTCGAATGGAACCTATACGCCGGATCTCCATTCGCGCTGCTTTACATGTTTGGACTACATGCTGTTTCATGCTAAGATCTTTGTCAAAAAAGACTCCGAGATCACGGGATGTATCCGAGAACTTGATGTCAATATTGTTCAAAGAGATGGCCTGTGGGAGTTCTGAAATAGACTTAGCATGGGTAGGGGTGGAGTATGAAAAACGCATGGCTTCAGTTTTGTCGTCATTTAGTTTGAGTTTGTTCTCTTCCATCCATGTCCCGACATCTCTCACACACTCCTGTAGCGACAGAACCAAATCTGGGTACTTGTCATGTGATGCGGAATGATTGATCTGCGTATCATCTGCGAAGATTTCGTGTAGCACACAATGATTCTCTATGAGCGTTGTCAGCGGTGCTGTGTACATAATGAACAGCACCGGGCCTAACACAGAACCTTGAGGGACACCAAACACAAGAGAGGTTTCAGCAGATTGTTGGCCATCGATCAGAACAAACTGTTTCCTGTCTGAGAGATAATTTTGAATCCAAGAGAGAGCCATCTCGCTAATGCCAAAGTAGTGCTCTAGACGATAAAAAAGAATGTCATGGTCTATCGTATCAAAAGCCGCAGACAGATCTAAAAGCAAGAGGACGGATGTTTTGTCCTGGTCTAGAGCGGTCAGAAGGTCATTCAAAATACGAAGAAGAGCCGTTTCCGTGCTGTGCCGTGGTCGATAGGCTGACTGGTGGGCACTAAGAAGGTTGTGGGATGAGAGATGTGAGGCAAGCTGTCGGAGAACAAGTTTTTCGAGAATTTTCGATAGAAAAGGAAGGTTTGAGACGGGTCTATAGTTTTTCAACTCGTTGGAATTGAGAGAAGCTTTCTTCAGCAGTGGCTTTACTAAAGCGGTTTTGAATTCCGTGGGGACAACGCCAGAAGAGAGTGATTCGTTCACTATGTTAGTGATGGTAGGGAGGAGGATGTCGATGTTTTGAATAAGTAGTTTGGTTGGAATCGGGTCAAGTTCGCACGTCTTGGGGGCGGTTTTTAGAATTAACTTCTTGACATCGTCTTCAGACACAGTGGTGAAAGCTAAAAAGGGAGTGCCTTGAAACGGATCGGTAGGAAATGCGCTTTGTGTGTTTGCAACATGCGAAAAGCTGTCACGTATCGAAAGGATTTTGTTCTTGAAGTAGTCACTAAAAAGGGCCGGAAGTTGTTGAACGTTAAAGACGGTAGGCAAGGAGGCTTTTTTACGCGTGCCTAACAGTGTGGTCATATTGTTGAAGAGCTGTTTGTATGTGGCACTGGAAGAAACCATAGCAGAATAAAATGACGTTTTAGCATTATGCACAAGGTCGGTGACCTTCTGTTTCACGGCATCATACATCTGCATGTTGATTGTCAGTGGTGAGGAGCGCCAGCGACGTTCTGCCCTTCGACGCTCACGCTTCAGCTCCTTGAGCTGATCAGCGACCGAGCTGTACCACGGCGTAGGCTTACGCTGGCGCACCTCACGCTGACGCACAGGGGCATGTTTGTCCAGAACCTTACCAAGATGTTGATTCAGGTTCGGAAGTGACATAGTGGGGGTCAAACCATCGGCAACATCAACAGCGAACTCGTTCATATTGATGCTGTTAATGGATCGCATTGATTCTATTTTTACCATTGTAGGTGGCTTCTTTGCCGCTAGGTGGCACAGAATAGACGTGTGGTCGGACTTCAGATCATTACAAGCATGAGTCGAATGAACAAGGTTATCAGAAACCATATGAAATATCAAATCAATAGTATGACCAGAGTTGTGTGTCGGGAAATCGACAGTCTGAACAAGACTAAACATGGAAGCTAGATCACAGAGTTGTTGTGTTAGTGTGTCACTTGCATCTTCATAATGAATGTTAAAATCACCGGTCAGAAGAAAACAATCGACATCAGCACAATGTTCCAGAAAGGCAGGAAGTTCAGCAAAGAACAAGGAATCCGAAAGTTTGTTCTTTTTGTTGGGAGGGGGCCGATACAACAGGAAAAATGTGATTCGTTGGTTGTTAACAATCAGAGTCATTTCAGCTAATTCGAAAGACAGATGAGGGAACAGGAAGTTGACTGTGGTGGAGCAGTGGTCAGCAAGGGAGTTCTTGATGATGAAGACGAGGCCGCCGCCGCGCTTGATGGTAGGGTGGTTGCGTGGGACGGAGACTAGCTTATAGCCGGGTGGTGTCAGGTCAGCGGCCTTCGCCTCGTCGCCTGCCTCCTTCAGCCAGGTCTCCGTCAGCAGCAAGACGTCCACGTCGTTGTCACGGATGAAGTTCGTGATTTCTGTGCGTTTCTTTGCTGGTCCAACTGACCGGGCATTGAAAAGAGCAACGCACAGCTGGTTGGGCAGGGTGTCGATGTTTTGGATGGGGATGGAGATGAGGTTGGTCATGTTACATCCGATCTGCCGTAGTGGCGGTGGGGTTGTGGTATCGGGCGTGTGTGGCGGTTGTGGAGAGACATGACTTGTACTGTTGAGCCTCTCAATCCGATGGTTGGCAGAAGATCGCTGATGGACAGCAGCTTGGTCGCGACGATCGGTTTCACGCGATGTACAAAACAGAACACCCTTTGTCGTAATGCGTAACGTCATATCTGAATCTGACCTTTGTACAGTTTAATCCCAAAACGGTCATCACAAGATCAGCCCAAGGCGTGAAGGACACCCAGCTGAGTGATTTTGGGGACAACACCCCGATACAGCTGACCACCGCATGTACCCGTCAGGACTTCTGCATGTACTACACCAGTCCTGTCTTCACTGTAGGTTCCGGGTGAGCGCCTTCAGTGTTTTCAAGGACCTTATAAGGCAGAGTCAGAGTGGCAGAGTGTACATTTTTTTAACATTTTGAGGAAAAAGTTGTTACCAGTGAATTTTTGGAGAAATTCAAACGCAGTGAAATGTAAACATTGATTTGAATTAATAAAAAAAAGCAAGAGTTATTAAACTCGATATATTTTATTAAGCATATTCATGACAGAATTCTGAATACTTTTGTTAAGTTTGAAAAAAATTAAAAACAAAACAAAAACAAAATAAAAACCGTCCTGTTAACACAATTGTGATAATAATTATTCAGTTATTAGTCCAGTTTGATTTATTACTGGTTATTAATTGGAAAGTGTTGTGTCCCATTTTTACATCTTTTAATTTTTGGGGGGTAATTTGTTTTCCAAATTCATGTAACCCTAGGTTTTTAAAATAAATAAATATTGCCTTGCCATGCCTTGGTTAGAGCGGGAGCATGCCCCAAATGGTTCAACCGTGAGGGCGTTTAAAAAACCATGGATCATCATAGTATCATAATAGTGGTTAGAGCGGTTGCCCCTCACGCTGGCGGTGGGGGTTCGAACCCCATTTCGGGCGATTACAAATACCCGAATTTTCTCCTGGACTACCGTTACTTTTTCTTTAAAAGACTGTCTCTGTTTAGAACACCTTAAACATAGGGAGATAAGCGATACATGGATCTGGTCAGTGATAATTTGACTTATTTTCAATTTTACATGTTGGTATTGTAAAAAATGTCTTGGGAATCGGTGAGTGTCACTATATTCTACGTCTCATGCAACCAGACGTGTTGGAAAACAGACTGCGATACACAGATCTTTTTGCATGTATGAGTGTGCGAATGTGTCATTTTAGAATTCACTCGGGTCTCAATGGTAACATGTGGGCGTAACGCTTTAGCTGTGTAAGCAGAATGAGTCAAACAGTAGACAATATATTGATATTTTTGGCCCAGCCACCAGAGAATTTGAGTTACAGAAGTAGCCTAATTGAGTTACAGGAGTAGCCTAATTGAGTTACAGGAGTAGCCTAATTGAGGTAGGGGAAGGGCTCCTAATATGGACCACTTTTTGTTTCATGCTGATAACTGGTTTGTTTTCTTGTGAAGACGTTTCATTTTGCGTTTGGTAGTCCTTCTCTCTTTGATTAACCGTTGGGCCTAATTAGAGTAAAATAGCTTTGATAGACATTCAGCAAAAATTAAATACAGAAAAAATCACAAATGGTCCATATTAGGCGCCCAGGCTCCTAATATGGACCAGTAAAGCGGCCTTCGCAAATCACTGTAAAAAGCCCCCTATACTTCAAAATAACATGATACAACTTAGTGTGCAAGTCAGACTAATTAAAAGATGCTTTAGATTTATCTGTTTCGGGTTGATGAGAGCATTATTTGAAGCACACCAGGAAACTAAAGAAGCTTATCAAAAACAGAGTGAAAATAAGTGAAATTATCAACTTCCACGAAAAGAAAACTATTTGTTATATGTTTTTGAAATCTCGAGGGCTAGTTATGGGTTATTTCCAGCAAGCTTCTTAATGAATTAATGAAAATAGGCTTTAGGTTTTATTTTCTTCGATTTGTTGAAGGTGGTCCATATTAGGGGACTCACACATACTTTGAGATTTTGCTATTATTTTTTGTTTGCAGGAGAAACTCGGGGTCAAGACTGCTAAATTGTAACAAATACGGTCTTAGCTGTCATATAAAGCAATTTTTGTATTATTAAAGCGTTGGCTGTGGACAGAAACGAGTCCGTTTTAGGCGGCAAATTTAGAGTGAACCATGCCAAAAGTAAAAAAAAGAGAAAAAGCCTAACGGTTTTGAGGTTTGTGTTTCTGCAACTCTTTTGACATGTGCAAGTTGTCCAGAAAGGATGAATACAGCCAATAAAAAAAATTTGAGCGCTCTAGCGCCGTTAGTTTGTTAGAACAGGAGGTGGTCCATATTAGGAGCCGGTCCATATTAGGATCCCTTCCCCTACAGGAGTAGCATATAATGACTGCTTCGTGTGCAGATTTCTGCTATTTAAAAAACCCAATAGCGTTGATTATAAGAAATTCAAATTCTTTAATAATTACCTGTTTTGTCTGTTGATTTGCTTCACAGCAAAACCAAAATCATCATCTATGGCGAGGAACACAAGTTTGTTCCCATGTCACGTGGTCGCGTGTCCAACATCGACATCACAGACAATGACGTCACAGTGACGCTACAAGGAACGTCAGGGGAGAACATTATCTTCACCTACTTTTACGACGGGCAAATGATTCGACGACCGTGCACTTTCGATCACACCGGGATAGCAAAGCTTCGTCTTGGTTACTACCATTCTTCCAACGACAGGGTCTGATGTGACAACTCTAAAGCAGGCGTTGTGGCGAACCGACAGACATACAGAAAGACAGACAGACTCACAGATAGAGAGACAGACAGCCAGTAGTCGTTTTTTTGACAACATTGTTGTTTTGCCTTTACTGTCATTAGATAAACGGTTCAAACGATCGCTCTGGTTTGCACTCACATACGCACGGATGCCTTTGCGTTATACATCCGCTGTTTAATGCTCTGCAGCGTAGTTCTAAATAAAACATATGAACACGAAACTACGCAGCCCAAATAAACGCGTGTAACACTCGCTGTGCGTGCATGCGTACACGTGTGTGTGTGTGCGTGTGCGGGAGCGAGAGCGTGTGTGTGTGTGTGTGTGTGTGTGTGTGTGTGTGTTTCTGTCAATGTGTCTGTTGTGTGTTTGCGCCTGTGTCTGTGGTTGTTGTCATTAGACGACGACGAGAACGATGCTGATGTAGAAGCACATTTGCCTTATTTCCACACGGATGTACGTACGACCAGCCGAATAGTGTGGGTGTGGGTGCGTGTGCATGTGTGTTTGAGGGCCCCAAAGGGTTTAAAATCGTGATCGTGATTGGTGTTTTTATATTTAGTCAAGTTTTGACTAAATATTTTAACATCGAGGGGGAATCGAAACGAGGGTCGTGGTGTATGTGTGTGCGTGTGTGCGTGCGTGCGTGTAGAGCGATTCAGACCAAACTACTGGACCGATCTTTATGAAATTTGACATGAGAGTTCCTGGGTATGATATCCCCGAACGTTTTTTTCATTTTTTTGATAAATGTCTTTGATGACGTCATATCCGGCTTTTCGTGAAAGTTGAGGCGGCACTGTCACGCCCTCATGTTTCAACCAAATTGGTTGAAATTTTGGTCAAGTAATCTTCGACAAAGCCCGGACTTCGGTATTGCATTTCAGCTTGGTGGCTTAACTTTGGTCATTAAAAATCTGAAAATTGTAAAAAAAAATAAAAATGTATAAAACGATCCAAATTTACGTTTATCTTATTCTCCATCATTTGCTGATTCCAAAAACATATAAATATGTTATATTCCGATTAAAAACAAGCTCTGAAAATTAAATATATAAAAATTATTATCAAAATTAAATTGTCCAAATCAATTTAAAAACACTTTCATCTTATTCCTTGTCGGTTCCTGATTCCAAAAACATATAGATATGATATGTTTGGATTAAAAACACGCTCAGAAAGTTAAAACAAAGAGAGGTACAGAAAAGCGTGCTATCCTTCTTAGCGCAACTACTACCCCGCTCTTCTTGTCAATTTCACTGCCTTTGCCATGAGCGGTGGACTGACGATGCTACGAGTATACGGTCTTGCTGAAAAATGGCATTGCGTTCAGTTTCATTCTGTGAGTTCGACAGCTACTTGACTAAATATTGTATTTTCGCCTTACGCGACTTGTTTGACCTTTCTGTGACCGTGATTGCCGAAATTTCCATTTCTGTGATCGTGATGCGACTTTGCCTGTGATCCGTGATGACAAAAAAATCAAGTCTCGTGATCGTGATCGTCATTTGTTTTCGTGATCGTGATGGGCATTATTGCAAAGCATTTTATTTTCAACGTACATTTTTCACAGCTGTATCACTCTATGATCCCCTATTTGTCAAGGTGTTTGTGATCGTGAAAACAAAAATCAAGGTAACTGTGATCGTGAAAGCTAAAATTTCCCTTCCCGTGATCGTGATGATACCCCCCCCCCCCTTTGGGGCCCTCGTGTTTGTGTGTGAAAGAGATACAGGGTAATGAATCTTTGCCCACTCATATGATTGAGAAAGTATAAATAAGTGATAAAAAGTCGCGTGAAGCAAAATTTGGTCAATCTGTCGAACTAACAGAATGAAATTAAATGCACTGCATCTTTTTCACCAAGACAATAAATTATAGCTTCGTAGATTCCCCGCGGAAAGGACATCGGTGACACTATTACTTTCACGTGAAAAACGCACTGAAATTGACAAGCCAGTTTAGCGCGGTAGCGATTGTGCTTCACAGGAAAGCGCGCTTTTCTTTATTCATTTGAACTTTCTGAGCTTGCTTTTAATCCAAACATAACATATCTATATGTGTTGGGAATCAGAAAACGATAAAGAATAAGATGAAATTACTCAAATTGTAATCTTAATTCGAATGTCCAGATTGTGTATGACCAAACTCATTAATTAATGTTTAAACTTCAATCCCATTGTCCGGATTTTGTCGAAGGTTGCTAAACCAAAATTTTAATCAATTATAAATTGAAAAATGAGGCCGAATATGATGTCATCAAAGATATTGATAAAAAAAAAAGTGGGAAACAAAATCTGGGGATACCATACTCAGGAACTCTTATGTAACTCTTATGTAAAGTTTCGTGAAGATCAGTCCAGTAGTTTTCTTTGAATCGCTACACACGCACACACACGCACACACACACACACACACACACACACACACACACACATACACACACACACACACACACACACACACACACACACACTACCACCCCCGTCTCGATTCCCCATCTATGTTAAAGCGTTTAGTCAAAACTTGAATAAATGTAAATCAAAACTTGACTAAATGTAAAAAGCTACTTACCCATAGCTCGTTTGCTTTGCGTGTTGCAAGGGTAACGTGATCCACGACTGGCGGAAAATCTCCTTGACAAAAGTAAGTGGTGTTCACAAGCGATCATTGAATCTGAGTTTTGATTTTTTGAGTTTCGAAGAAAATAGTTTCCGTTTCGATTTACGAGCACGCTGATGTAGGCTCTGTAGAGGAAACGAAGTTTATTTCCTCCGCCTGGTATTATGCTGTGTTTGGTTAACTTGGGTATTCCTTGTAGACTGTACATTCGTAATAATTTATACACTTTGCCTTTGTTTGCGCACCCTGCTCCTTTTTAACTCTGGAAATGAGTTTTCATTTGTGATATTTCAGATCGAAGTTCCTTAAATTCGTACGTGTTTTGTGCACCACTCATATGTTTATCTGCCAGTGCTGAAAACAAAATATGTCGGTGAAGACTTGCGGAGCTCTGACACTGAACAGATTGTGCAACGAAACGGTTTCACTATTTACATGAATTAAGTAGCATGGTTTAGGAGCACATTCAAGGGAATCATTGTAGATGCGTTTATATTATAGCACAACGAGTGTCCCTAGTACGTCTTGAGGTCAAATTCTACAGAAAACTGTCATAAAATGATTTCTTGGACAGTACCTGACAAAACTGTCCTTGGGAAGGAGGACGTTCGTGAGAAGGGCGAATAACGAAGGGGAGCGAGCATCTCGTTACTTCCCCGGCTCGTTACTCCCCCGTATCGCTACTCCCCCGGCTCGTTACTCCCCCGTGCCTTTTTATTACACTTAAGTAATGCAGTTATTACTTAATTGAATTTTCAAGAGAGAGAGAGAGAGAGAGAGAGAGAGAGAGAGAGAGAGAGAGAGAGAACATGTTTAAAGAACTTACAACTGTCAGATCTGCCTGTACATTCGTGTACAGTACATCTTTGAAAAAAAAGTATATATTTTAAGCAGAAGAACTTACTATCACAGGGTTATCCAGTTATTTTCTGTGTACGGGGGAGTAACGAGCCGGGGGAGTAGCGATACGGGGGAGTAACGAGCTGATCCCATAACGAAGTACTGCCTTCCTGGTCTTCTTCTTCTTCTGCGTTCATGGGCTGAAACTCACGTTTGTTTTTACGTGTATGACCGTGTTTACCCCGCCACGTGGTCTTGTGAGTTTGCGTTTACACACGAAGGGGGATGAGGTACTAGCAGGTCTGCACATAAATACGTTAACCTGGGAGATCGGAAAAATCTCCACTCTTACCCCACCAGGTGCGTCCTGGATTCGAACTCATGACCTTCCGCTTGGGGGGCCGACGTCTTATTCACCCAGCCACTGCGCCCGTCTGTGCCTTAGTGACGCTGATGGGGTCTATGTCGACCAAAAGAGTGGGATTCCCTGTAGGTGGAGTTCCTGGAGGGGGATTCCCTATATACAGGGAATACCACAGGATTTAGTTCCTGTAGCGTGTCGCTGATATCGCTGAAAGTCACGTGATGCTTGGCGACATCGGTAGAATATGATGTTTTTCAATCTTTTTTGATATTTCTTAGAAATTCGAGTATGGTTTGCAAGTTTTACTAAAAAACTCCACCCTGTGGGATTCCCTGTATACAGGGAATCCCCCTCCAGGAACTCCACCTACAGGGAGTCCCACTCTTTTGGTCGACATAGACCCTATCAGCCTTAGTGACCGTTAGTAGCTGTAACAAAGCTGATCCACTGAGCCCCCGAAACGCAGGTGATAGTTTAATTTGTAAGGATTAAATCGAAACTACCATCTGTGCTGACGGGAATCAAAGTGATATTTCGAAGAAGAAGACATGTCATGGAGTTAAACAATGTTGTCATTACTGCCCCGGTTACTGCCTGCAGTGTATAGGTGATCTTAATTGAGCCCGAAGTCGACTTTGCACAGTTTTCGCGAAGTTGTTTTTACCGAAAACTTTGTGCTAAAGCTTCGTGCGGCAAGCTCGGCGAAGTATACTTCGTCTAGTCAACTTCGCCCATTCAAGGAAAGGCTTAAGAGCTTACGTCTCCGTGCCTGCCTAGTATCGTGTACGTGGACTTTGATACCTCACAATAAAGGGTGAGAGCGAAGTATTTGATATATTTTTCTTCCTAGGATTGTTTGTTCTTGGCTTACTCTTCTTGAAAAAAACATGTTTTTCCTGCTTTTCAAAACATAATGAATTTACTTACTTTAGTGCGTGTATCAAATGCGTGTCTAACTATCTAGAAAGCTTTTTATTGCAGTAGATTAAAACATCAGGACAAAACCAACGTCATGTCACTTTTTGCATTGTGTGTGTGTGTGTGTGTGTGTGTGTGTGTGTGTGTGTGTGTGTGTGTGTGTGTGTGTGTGTTTCTCTGTGTGTGTATTTCTCTTTGTGTGTATTTCTCTGTGTGCGTGTGTGGGTATGTCTGTGTGTGGCATGGGTATGTCTGTGTGTCTGTGCGCGCCTAGGTGTATGTGTGCGTGCGTGTTTGTGTATGTGTGTGAGTGTGTGTGTATGGGGATGCGTGAGTGTGTGTGTATGGGGATGTGTGTGTGTGTGTGAGTGTGTGTGTGTGTGTGTGTGTGTGTGTGTGTGTGTGAGAGTGTGTGTGTGTGTGTGTGTGTGTGTGTGGACATGTTTTCCTATTTTCTCTCCATTACAATTTCCTTTTGAAGAACATTTTTCTGCGGATGATACTAGTCATTATCCGGAACTGTCAGTAAAACAACAGTAAAAAATAGATTTAAAGCAACGAGGACAATTGATATTTTCCACATACCATGGCAGAAACACAAAAGGCTTAAGGGACTATCCATAGGTAATACACAGCAGGGAAGCTGAAAGGGAATGCAACAAAAGCGGTCTTGGAGATCACTCGTAGCATGTGTTTAAGATTTATTCAATTGTTCATTGTCTCGTATTTGGTGATTGTGATCAGAAATGTAGGAAGAGTTGGTTGAGTTTCTTCTTCTTTTTATTACATATTTGTTCTTTCAGTGTGTGTGTGTCTTCTGATACATTTAAAGGTCATTTTGTTTTGTACTTGGTTTTTGTTGTGGGAATGCTTTCATTCATTGAAAGAATTTACCTTTTCTGGCAGGTAATTATCTCAGAACAAAATCACAGCACACACACACACACACACACACACACACACACACACACACACACAAACAAACGCACATTAAACACACACACACAGACTCTTACACAAACACACACACACACACAAACACACACACACACTCACAGACGCACGCACACACACACACTCACACACACACACACAAACGCACATTAAACACACACACACAAACTCTTACACAAACACACACACACACACACACACACACACACACACACACACACACATCTTCACCAATTCTATAAGGAAGATAAAAAACAAAGCGAGCGCGCGAGCACGCACACACACACACACACACACACACACATACACACACACACACACACACACACAGACTCTTACACAAACACACACACACACACATACATACATACACATTCAAACTCACGCGCGCATGCACTCACACTCGTTATAAAAGCAGGCATGACACGTCTGCACGCGACGAAGTGCGAGCTATTCCCTTATTCACAACAAAGCTGTATATTTTCACCATTTATGAAACCAACACTTACCACACGTATCACCTGTTTCATATAGAAAGAATATGACGCCTGAACTGTGTGTTCTGATGATGTTATCGGTGACTTGTACTCTAGCAAGGGACATTGGTCTCAACGCTAAAATAACAGTTAAACAACATGAACACGACACCTACACGAGAGAGCAATCCCTTGCAAAGATGCCTCAAACCGTCAGAAAATTCCACGAAAATACGATGTCAAGAGGTGGACAGACATTCACAAGTGCCTCCCAAGTCGCTGGCCAATCCTCCCAGGACACAACTGCGAGTAACAAGTCTTCTCTTAGTGATCTTGCGTCATACACCTTGACAAAAGACACCTCTGGTACACTAACAAACATCACGTACTACTCTGAGAGGAGTCTGAGGGAAAGGTCATCAGGTCATTTGACTATTCCAACCACAAACCATTTGGTTAAGAATGACAGTATTGCCGCATCGCAATTCTCTTTTATGACATTGTTCAGCACGACACACACCAGCACTAAAGCAGAGACGTTTGTAGATCACCACCAGTCACAAACCAAACTGTATGCCAGTACCGCTGCTGGTACATTCGAGAGATCTGCTATGTACAGCACACGCACCAAACCGCAAAAACCTCATGAAGAAAGCCACATACAAACAAAAAGCAACCCTGGAACAACCAACTCTACACTACAACCGCTAGTTGTGGCCTCTCGGGCCGGTGATCGACTGCATCTCGACACGGAGGTCCTGGTGAATTGTCTCCGAGCCAACAGCATTGTTGCTCTACCTTCCTTGGACGGACAGCTGGTGCTTGACATTGATCCAAAACAGCTGAGTGAAGAGCTGAACAAAACCCTCGAGTGTCACATGTACATGACAGCTGCCCCGGGTAAGGTTCTGCTGATGGAATTTAGCGAGACTTCAAGAACAGCTGCGGGAAAAGTGTTTTTTGTGTTTGAGACATCGGGGAGTGAACATCATTACTACAGAACGTTCATCGTGTCGTCATTTACGCGAGGGATTGCCTGGGACGGAAGAGTCTACAGCAACCGTGGTCAGACCGTGTGGTTCTATCTGACGGTTGATGAGGATCTAACTAAAATCAACCCCATTGTTGTCAACTTTACCTGGGTGAACGACACACTGGTCCCTGGCCTGGAGACCGTCTTCACAAGCACTAGTACAGGTTGGCACACTCATCGTTATACGGCCCATGGTGTTGTTCTTTACATTCTATCAGATTCTGCGTTTGATGCGGGTGAAAGAGAAAAGCAGACGAACAATCGACTGCGCGTGAGATCGATGAATAAAAAGACCAAAAAATACTGTGAACGAAGACGACGAAACAATTTACGCTACGTTTTGACCTGGGGTCTTCTTCAGGCATGTATAAACAAAGCAGAACAAAGAAGAAGAAGAAGAAAGCAGACGACAGAGTACAATACTTTTTACAGTTTGTTTGAAAGAGAAAAGAATAATGCTTGTACTGCTCATACTGATATATTGATGATTGTTTCATCTTGCTTTAAGCGACTTATCTGTTTGTTTGTTTGTTGTTGTTTCAGGTTACATTCAAACACAAGATTTTGAGGAGCGTACGCTGTACCATTTCAACGAAAAGGACAGATGGACTCAGGTCAACATTCCAGCAAACTCTTGGATAATGTTCAGCTTTGCCTTCCTCAAGTGTTACATCCATATCAACATATACTTGTACCTGGGGGACACATCCGATGGTACTGACGTCTGTTCTAGCGACTTCACCCTTCCAGCCATCAGAAGAACGTCCGTCCTACACATGCGTTTCCAATATCAGTTCAGACTGAACGGTCTAGTTTTAAAAGGTTCGTGGATTCTGCCGTTGCAAGTATCACTATAACGCTTACATTATAAGACGTTTGGATATCAACCAGTTGTGTATGTCGATATTAATATATACAGGAAATGTTTGTTAGATAAACTTTTCGAAATAAAACTGTAACTGAATCACTCAAGATATACGTGCATTTCAGAGCAAATCAGGGTTTACAAACAATTTTTTTTAATGAAAGACATCGTTGATGAGTTTTTGTTTCCAGAACTTTTTAATTCTAGATAAGACCTGGTAGGGACAACCGTCATAAATGTTTGGTTAAGATCAATACATGGATAGGTAATTTATCATTTAAATAACTAATTCTTGCACAAAATAATATCCACTTTGCGGACATGATGCTTAATCCTTACAATGGCATTTCAGCTACTAGGTACTAATATTTTTGTCCGAGAATAATGTACCCCAGACTGTGAAGACATCTTGGGTAAGCCGAGCAGAGAGGAACTGCACGACACGTACCTTCCCGTGGAAACAGGTCGTAAATCACTACAGATCTCTCCAGACTTTTTGCATGGGATGACATTTAATATCCTTCATCGGATCACTTACCGGCAGTCTGGCTACAATCTGTGAAACATTTCGATTTTTTTTCCTCGTTACATTTAGTCAAGTTTTGACTAAATGTTTTAACATAGAGGGGGAATCGAGACGAGGGTCGTGGTGTATGTGTGTGTGTGTGTGTGTGTGTGTGTGTGTGTGTGTGTGTGTGTGTGTGTCTGTGTGTGTCTGTGTCTATGTGTCTGTGTGTGTGTGTGTAGAGCGATTCACAGTAAACTACTGGACCGATCTTTATGAAATTTTACATGAGGGTTCCTGGGTATGATATCCTTTTACATTTTTTTGGATAAATGTCTTTAATGAAGTCATATCCGGCTTTTTGTAAAAGTTGAGGCGTCACTGTCACACCCTCATTTTTCAATCAAATTGATTGAAATTTTGGCCAAGCAATCTTCGACGAAGGCTGGACTTTGGTATTGCATTTCAGCTTGGAGGCTTACAAATTAATTAATGACAAAATCTGAACATTGTAATTAAAATTATCTTTTTTATAAAACGATCCAAAAGTACGTTAATCCTATTCTTCATCATTTTCTGATTCCAAGAACATATACAAATTTTATATTCGGATTGAAAATAAAGCTCTGAAAATTAAAAATATAAAAATTATGATTAAAATAAAATTTACGAAATCGATTTAGAAACAATTTCATCTTATTTCTTGTCGGTTCCTGATTCCCAAAACATATAGATATGACATGTTTGGATTAAAAACACGCTCAGAAAGTTAAAACGAAGAGAGGTACAGAAAAGCGTGCTATGCAGCACAGCGCAACCCCTACCGCGCTCAACAGGCTCGTCAATTTCACTGCCTTTCGCACGAGCGGCGGACTCGGTCATTGTGAAAAAATGCAGTGCGTTCAGTTTCATTCTGTGAGTTCAACAGCTTGACTAAGTGTAGTAATTTCGCCTTACGCGACTTGTTTTGTTTCCATTTCACTTACTTTATGATCCCAATGCTGGGAATTCAGGTCGCTTCCTCCCAGTAGAAAGCTAACAGCACCAAGAGTCACGCTGCCCACCTGTGACCCTAGTATCACAAGTTCAGTGTTCTACCAACTGAGCAACCCGCCCCCCTGTGTTTGATAAGTACAACGTAGAAATTTTGCGTTCTGCGCGAGAAGCAGCCATGCTGTTGATTCTTGGTATGTCTCAAAGAATAGAAGAATGCTCTAATGCCGCGAGGAAACGATAGCAGATCTGTGGTGGTTTAAAAAAAACTCGTTGACACAGGAAGGCATTGTTGACGGTAGTGCTGCCTCCACTCTCTGCTTGCCTTGTCGCTGTTGTGCACAGGTTTCCGGCTTCTCTTCTCCTTGCACGCTGACGGGGAGCAGCCCCAGCAGATGACAGACGGGCGATGGAACTGCTCTGTCGCTGACTGGCCCCGCTTGCAGCAGCACTTCCCCTGCAACCTGCGGTCCGACTGTGTGGACGGTAGAGACGAAGACAAGTGTCCCTACTCCAGCCCTGAGTGTGGGCGAGGTCTGATCCTTGTGGGACACAAGTGCTGCATCCTCATTCGCCAGGTATGTACATGTATTTATCCTACATACGTGAGAGAAACACCCGTGAGATAATAATCGTTCAAATCACACGTGTGTATATCATGTAAATGAGGTCATGTCAAGCAAGTCTGGCAGGGACCTGTTTTTCCACTGCTTATGATGCCAAAGTCACCGAGACAAACGTCATTATAGAAACACAAATTGCGCTCGCTAATTACCCTCGATGAATCTTTAGAACTAACAAGTCACGCCAAACTTTCAGAGTGACGTTTCTTTGCTTTGACGTAATAGATTGCACGAGGCTTTAGAAGAGATCGAGGTTCCAAAACAAGCGTCTTCAATTTAGCTGCCTCGAATACAGGACATTTTCAGTAAAATACACGTAAGTACAGTATGTAGGATAAACAGAATACTACATGGCTTGCTGTTTCGTACCAGATTTACACTCGTTGCTTTTTCAAATAGTGAACAGCTCGCTTTCGCTCGCAGTTCAATATTTAAAAAAGCAACTCGTGTAAATCTGGTACGAAACAGCAAGCCATGTAGTAGGCTATTCTCTATGTACATCACGGAGAACGGCTTGAAGGCGGGAGTGAGAACATAATTTTATCATTAGAGATTAGGGCTGAAGTGCACGACAAAGTTACCAACCGGGTGGGAGCCAGCCGCCGTGAAATTGAGATTTGTTGTGATTTTAACCCATCAGACCCCGCGCGGTTTCTCCTCACCCGTTTGGGTGGCACCCACGTTCGCTTCGTTTACCTCAGCCCAGACGACATTTATTTGAAGCGAATGTGTCAGGTAAAGCTGTGATACAGCTAGCCGTGTGAAGTAATAACCTGCCCTTTGTTCACTGCATTGCTGACATGCACGTTGCAGCTTGAGTTGATCTAGGTCCTTTGCTTGGTCGGCCAGAACTAGAGCCGTTCTCCTCCTCTCTTTATTTTCTTCTTCTTCTCAGTCATTCATTTTTGTTTATTTCATCACTCCTGTTTATCTTTTTGTCAAATAACCGTCTGTCTAAAGTGACTTCATGGCCATGTGGAGATTTATTCACGTGTCGTTGCTCTGCAGCTTCCTACTGTCGTTGTAAGTTACGTATCCCCAATAAGCGGGGTTATTCAATAGACGGGGTTCGGAAATTAATTCGTTCCGGTTTGAATGGGTTGCGGAAGAGTCGCTCACTCTTGGAGATAGGTGGGGCAAACGGACAAACCCATGTGAAAGTGAAATCGTGCAAACGACTGACATCCCAGTGAAAAACAAGAGGCGAAGCCTTCAAGGCTCACGTAAGAAATCGACGAACAGTAACACAAACTCAATCACTCCGTCACACATACACACACACACACACACACACACACACACACACACACACACACACACACACACACACACACACACACACACACACACACACACAGGGCCGGACCAAATGAGTTGTAAGGGGGGGGTTCCTCCTTTTTTGGGGGGGCAAATCAGCGAAGTGGCGAAGCCACAAGCGCGCGCCTGCAAAGCAGGCGCGCGAACTAGGGGGGTCCAGGGGCATGCTCCCCCGGAAAATTTTTGAAAATCTGTGCAATCTAGTGCATTCTGGGCCTTGTTTTGAGGGTTAAGAGCAGCATTGTGGGGGGGGGGGGGGTACCTTTTTACACCCCCGGTATAGGGGTGTGTATAGGATTCGCTTGATGTGTTTGTTTGTTTGGGTGTGTGTTTGTGTTCGCATATAGATCTCAAGAATGAACGGACCGATCGTCACCAAACTTGGTGAACAGGTTCTATACATTCCTGAGACGGTCCTTACAAAAATTGGGACCAGTCAAACACACGGTTAGGGAGTTATTGGTGGATTAAGATTCTACAATGACTTATAGAGGCACATATTAATGGTCAAAGGGAAATAACCTTCTCAGTTGGTGGCAGTGAGAATGGTTATTTCCCTTTGACCAACGGGGGTGTTTTTCCTACCTCGGAGGAGTTTCTTGTTCTCATCGGATTTCACATTGAATAAAATGTGTTTGAGACACACACAAAATTTATTAAAAAAAAAACAAACCCACTCAAAGCAATTTGTACATGCTTTTTCCAGGGGTGGGGTTCCGGAACCCCTGGAACCCCCCCCCCCCTGGGTCCGGCCCTGCACACACACACACACACACACACACACACACACACACACACACAGAGAAAGAGCATAGGTGAAACTGTGCAAGAAAGCGAGACACTAGATCTAGATCTGTCTGACTTGCATGTAGCCTACTTACAGGGACACGACTGCCAACTAGTCTCGGCCCGCTCAAAATATCAATGACCGAGACTTTCAGTAATTCCTTCGCGTGACGTCTAACCCTTTTACGTCATAATGTGACGTCAATGTAATATGACGTCTTCAAATGTTAAAGTTTCTACCACAGACATACACACACACATACATACGCACGCACGCACAGACAGACAAAAGTTAGCACCGCATAGGCTACACTTACGTGAGCCAATTAGCTCCAATCTGTGTTTTCTGCATTGCCTGCTAAACACTACGCCCTGTGTTGGAAAGTATGCACATGGGAGCTGCCTGTTTATTGCCAATGTGATCGCGACCCTCAGTGCGGCACAGGTCGCCGACCACGTGTGGAGGAGACACGGCGCTTGCTAGTGATTGGCCTACAATGTCACGGGGGTTTGTTTGCCTCAGTATTTCAAAGGGGAAGCAACTCTTCCACAACACAAAAACACCCGACAGACTATTTTTGGCTCACGAAGTGTAGCCTATGCGATCGTAACTTTGTCTGTCTGTGCGTGCGTGCGTATGTGCGTATGTGCGTGCGTGCGTGCGTGTGTATGTCTGTGGTAGAAACTTTAACATTTCGTCATTTGAAGACGTCACATTATGGCGTAAGAGGGTTAGACGTCACGCGAAGGAATGTCTCGGTCATTGTTATTTTGAGCGGGCCGAGACTATTTGGCAGTCGTGTCTGTAAGTAGGCTACATGCAGACAAACAGATGTAGATCTAGTGTCTCTCTTTCTTGCACAGTGTCACCAATGCTTACTGTGTGTGTGTGTGTGTGTGTGTGTATGTGTGACGGAGTGATTGAGTTTGTGTTACTGTTTGTCGATTTCTTACGTGAGCCTTGAAGGCTTCGCCTCTTGTTTAGAATTGGTCTCTTCAACATGTACGGTGTAATACGTTGCAGAACGATGATCAGGAAATGTCTTGGAACGATGCAGACGCGGATTGCCGAATTCGTGGCGGGCGCCTGGTCAGTTTGAACGGTCCTGAAGACTGGCAGTTTATGGACTTTTTGTTTGGCCACGTGGATTCCGTGTACATTGGACTGACCACTACACCCGACACTCTGCCTTCCATGTACGCACTCTTTTTCTTTGTTCGTTTGTGACTGTTCTTGTGGTAGCAATATAATATGTATATAAACTGAGCAAAGAAATTATTGCACCCGTTTTCGTACCCCAACTGAAACATTCATTCCCGTGTCATTGGCTCACGTAAGTGTAGCCTATGCGATGCTAACTTTTGTCTGTCCGTGCGTGCGTGCGTGTGTGTGTGTGTGTGTGTGTGTGTGTGTGTGTGTGTGTGTGTGTGTGTGATAGAAACTTTAACATTTCCGAATCTATGGAAGAAGATTATGTCTCGGTCGAAAGTGTTTGACGTGTGTGATAGAAACTTTAACATTTGAATACGTCACATTATGACGTATGAGGGTTAGACGTCACGCGAAGGAATTACTGAAAGTCTCGGTCATTGTTATTGTGAGCGGGCCGAGACTAGTTGGCAGATCTAGTGTCTCGCTTTCTTGCACAGTTTCACCTATGCTTACTGTGTGTGTGTGTGTGTGTGTGTGTGTGTGTGTGTGTGTGTGTGTGTGTGTATGTATGTGTGACGGAGTGATTGAGTTTGTGTTACTGTTTGTCGATTTCTTACGTGAGCTTTGAAGGCTTCGCCTCTTGTTATTTTTTTATTTAAACTTCATATGCCATGTAAGCCCTGTCCAGACTTGGCCGCCGTTTTACGCTCTATGCGCCGCAGGCCGTTTTGTGCGTCGCGCGGGATTTGCCGAGTGGCCACACATCGACGATTCTTTTCACAACGCGGTATCAGTCAAGCGGGTCACCTGACAAGAAGGTTCAGTTGCATTCGACAGCCGCGCCGCGAGCGGCTGACGTCATCGCTCTGGTTTGCTCTGATTGGTCAAATTTCCGTCGTTCTATGTCTGTGTCATAGAAATTAGAACACGCGCTATTCTTCTGCAAATAACGCTTCGCGATCATAGCACGCTGCGGCGCTCCCACGTGGGCCGTTTTGAGCATAAGTCAAATGTGGACAGGGTCGGCCGGGAGTGTCTGGACAGGGCTTTAAAGGCCTTTCACTTGGCAATCTGGCCCACTTTTCGGATCAAAGATGTCTGTCATAGGTATTACGTGACCGCCGCCGAAGTAAGGGTACCCCCAAAATCGACCTGACAAATCCATTTAGACATTACTGAAATACAGCGCTTTTTGGCTCACGTAAGTGTAGCCTATGCGATGATAAACTTTGTCTGTCTGTCTGTGCGTGCGTGCGTGCGTGTGTGTGTGTGTGTGTGTGTGTGTGTGTGTGTGATAGAAACTTTAACATTTCTCGGATAAAGCTCGCATAAGAAGATTACGTCTCGGTCAAAAGTGTTTGACGTGTGTGATAGAAACTATTTGAAGACGTCACATTATGACGTAAGAGGGTTAGACGTCACGCAAAGGAATTACTGAAAGTCTCGGTCATTGTTATTGTGAGCGGGCCGAGACTAGTTGGCAGATCCAGGGTCTCGCTTTCTTGCACAGTTTCACCTATGTCTATGAGGCTATGGCTATGCTTACTGTGTGTGTGTGTGTGTGTGTGTGTGTGTGTGTGTGTGTGTGTGTGTGTGTGTGTGTGTGTGTGTGTGTGTGTATGTGTGACGGAGTGATTGAGTTTGTGTTACTGTTTGTCGATT
>NC_090251.1:22842397-22894901 GCF_037325665.1 Littorina saxatilis | reverse complement strand
TTATTTAAACTTTATATGCCATTAAAGAAAGGCCTTTCACTTGGCAATCTGGCACACTTTTCGGATCAAAGATGCCTGTCATAGGTATTACGTGACCGCCGCCGAAGTAAGGGTACCCCCAAAATCGACCTGACAAATCCATTTAGACATTACTGAAATACAGCGCTTTTTGTCATGGTACCCCTCAAAATGGACGCAAAAATCTCTTGTTTTCTACAGCTGATGCGCTCCACACCTTGCATCAGTAGAAATGACATTACACAAGAGATACGCAAGATAGCAAAACAAAACAACCTGTTCTGATTAGATGATTGATTTGGCTATCTCCTCGTTTGTAAAAGTTGCCAAGTTAAGCCTATTCTTATTTTGTAATTGGTACCTGACGTTTTTGTCAGGTCGATTTGGGGGGTGCCCTTACTTCGGCGGCGGTCACGTCATGCCTATAACAGAAATATTTGATCAGAAAAGTGTGCGAGATAGCCAAGTGAAAGGCCTTTAATGGCATATAGAGTTTGAATGAAATGACACGAGATTGAATGTTTTAGTTTGGGGTACGAAAATGGGTGCAATGTTTTTGGCTCAGTTTATATATATATATGCATTTTTGAGAAAAATGCTCATGTTCAGACAAAATCTCTTGTATCGCAGGATTGACTGACGTGCATTCGCTGTTATTAACAGCTATTGTGTTTTCAGCGTAGCAATAGGGCCCGATATTTAGACGAGACAAGTATAATGCCGACGAGTCGAAGACGAGTCGCATTATACTTGTTCGAGTCTAAATATCGGACCCTATTGCTACGATGAAAACACAATAGCGTTTATATAGCTATTCTGACATTAAATTCTGTGTTAAAATCATGTTTTTGTCAGCAACAAGGACCAGAATGGTCCATGTCGTTGATTGCAGACGACGGTTCCCTTTCTGCATGAAGCCACGGAAATAACCGAACATTGAAAAACCCACGGACATGTATTACGGAGAAAACTCAAGATAACCGGATGCTTAGCATTACGTCAATATCTTAGGAATCATATGACGTTATGACGTATCATGCTTGCCTACGTAGATTGTATGTTCGAAAGTCTGACTTCTGTTGGGAATTCGCGTGGTGAAGACTGCGGTAAATCTGTAGATAATAAGAGAACAAGGATTGTCTCAGAAGAAACGACGAAATGTTTCAGACAGGTAACTTCATTTCAACATTGCACTACACAATGGACGTTCTATGTGACAGGAGAGTTTGCTGATATTGTGCTAAACATTGGTGATTGGAGAGATCGTCTGCAAAAATCAGAGATAGGTCGCTTCAGATTGCAGCTTCTGCAAATTTGCCAGGTTTGCTGCCTGTTAAAGAACTGGATTTTACACGTAATGTATGTCATGTACAGTAAGCAACAACAAAAACACACACAAAGCAAATTACATCGTCTGTCGACTAGCCACAGACACAAGCCTGGCGAGGTATGCGTGTACTTTATACACGTGGAAGAAACCGGAACCATGCGTCTTTGTTATTGCCGATATCGTTTGGATATCGGCAAAAATGGCTAACTTTCGTAGCGTTATGCTTTGATGATCGGAAAAGGGATGTGTGAGACCATCCAATCACAGCCCCCGAATCCCCCCACGTGTCCATCAGAATAGCTATATATGTTGTTGATTTGCAAAAGGACATTTAGCTTATACTCCAAAATGAGATTGATGGCTTGTTGCAGTTATCGGTCATAGAAATTTGTTTTTGGAAGATTTTGTTTTGTTTCTGCGTGCCTACTTGTGTGTTTTGCCTTTGTCTTTGCTTTTGTTTACCTTTTTTGTGTGTGTATATGTTCTTTTCTATTGGTTTAAACAGCATTTTATTCATAAACACACACATGTTTTAATTGTTAGTTGCAATAACTCTTCAAACAGTTACAGTCTTTGTTTTCAGTTTTGTTTGCACAGGTTTTCACGTTTTTGTTTTAGCATGTTTTTTATCTCCATTTTGTTTGTTTGTTTGTTTGTTACACCCGCCGTAAATGGGGGTACGGTTTACAGGTTTAACTCTGTCTGTTCGTCTGTCTGTCTGTCTGTCTGTCCATCTGTCCGCACTCAAATCTCTGGTGTTTATGGGCAGATTTAAGTCAAATGTGGTGTGTGGCTTGCATGAAAGTGGGGGACATAAGGTCGTAGCACACAAAAAGAACAAGTCGCGTGAAGCGATATAAAAACATTTAGTCAATCTGTCGGCTTCAAACTAAAAGATCAACACCAGAAAACAGTCATCGCCGAGACTATATTTAGATAGTCTCGACTAACCACACCCGAAGACCGAGACTGGTCACGCACGTCTCCGCGAAGCGTGCGAACGTAGTACTGTACTTACCTCACCCATCTTCTGTATTTCTGAGCACATTTTTAGAGTAAACATGACATATCTATAGTTTTTAATTCATGAGAAGATGATAATTACGATGCAATCATTTCTAAATCTGTTAGTGAAAACTCGATTTTAATGACAGATTTAATGAGCAAACTAATTAATTAATTTTTAAGCTGCCAAGCTGAAATTCAATCCCATAGTCCGGACTTTGTCGAAGATTGCTTGATCTTTGTGGATCTGACGCGAGCGTTCGACAAGGTCTGGAAGGAAGGTCTGCTCCTGAAGCTCCTCCAGAAACGCGTGTGCGGAAAGATGATTGCATGGATCCACAGCTACCTGTTCCAGAGATCAGCCCGAGTCAAACTGGAAGGACAGACAAGCATGCTGGTGAAGATCAGAGAGGGCGTTCCACAGGGCAGCTGTATCGCGCCGACGCTCTTCGTTGTCTTCATCGATGACATTGCTGAGCACCTGTCCATGCACATCTCACGGGCACTCCATGCAGACGACCTGGCTGTATGGACCAGAGCAGAACACATCACCACAGCAGCGTGCAGAATGCAGGAAGCAATGAACCACCTCTCAGACTGGGCCAAAGAGTGGATGGTCACGATCAACAGGACAAAAACCGAGGCCACATGCTGCTCACTCTCCCCCAAGAAAGAGGAGTTCACCCTGCGACTCGATGGCCAGAACATCCCTCAGCAAGAGACCCCAACCTATCTCGGGGTGAAACTGGACAGAAGGCTAACGTGGGCCCCGCACATCTCCGTCATGCACAGCAAAGCCACCAAGAAAATGGCTGTGACGAAGAAACTGTCTGGAACAAAGTGGGGCGCCAACATGAAGATCCTGACTCAAGTTTACACAGGATCTGTCAGACCCCACATGGAATATGCCTCAAACGCCTGGTCAACTGCAGCCAAAACCAACACAGACAACCTGGCCAAGGTCCAAAATGCTGGCCTGCGACTCATCACAGGAGGCATGAAGACTACCCCCATCTCGGCACTGGAGAAGACGGCAGGCCTGACCTCCCTGGAAGAGAGACGGGATGAAAAACTCCTGAGGCAGAGTGAGAAGATGAAGAGGCTCCCGTCCCATCCACTGCACTCTACACTCCAAGCCCCAACCAAAAACCGAATCAAGCGACAGAGCCCAAACCACCTGATCAAGGCACTTCAGCACAAGCACAAAGGCTCTCTACCCCCATCAACTGGCCAACCACTGGAAATGCTCCAAGACTATGAGGAATGGTCACTGGATGTCCCCCCCCCATCATCCTTGACGTCCCTGGGATTGGAGCAAAGCAAGAGCAACCAGAAGCAGTGCTCAAGTCCCTGACCCTGGAAACACTAGACAGGGACTACCCCACCACCACCTGGACCCAGGTCTTTACAGACGGCTCAGCCGAGCATGCTGTGAGGAATGGGGGAGGCGGTGTCTACATCAAGTTCCCTGACGGCAGCTCGCTCCGCAAGTCTGTCGCCACTGGCCTAGTCTCCACAAACTACCGAGCTGAAGCACACACCTTGCACCTCGCAGCACAGACCTTGAACAAGGAAGAGGCATTACCTGGCCAGACAGTCTTCCTCACAGACTGCCGATCTCTCCTGCAGAGCCTTCAGACCAGAGAGAGAGAACAGATCCTGCAAGACATAAAGCAGGAACTGCACTACCTCAGCAGCAAAACCACTGTCGTCCTACAGTGGATTCCCTCCCATTGCGGAATCAGTGGCAACGAGGAAGCGGACAGACTCTCCAAGGAGGGAAGTAAGCTGGAACAGTCAGTACACCCCTCATCCTACGGAGAAAAAAAGACCCTCCTACGAAGTCACTTCAGAGCCGCCTGGAGGGAACGTCTGCACCTGGGGGCCGACGAAGATGATATCCACCAGCTGGATCGAAAACAGCAAGTCACCATATTCAGGCTCAGAACTGGACACTGTCAGCTCCTCTCCCACCTCTATCGCCTGAAGATTTCACACACGGATCAATGCCCGTGCGGCACAGGCCCCCAGACACCAGAGCACGTACTGCAGACCTGTCCAACCTTCGACACCCTGAGGCGCCAAACGTGGCCGAGTGAAGTGGAGCTCCGCGAAAAGCTGTGGGGGACAGCGGCATCACTGCGGCTGACTGCGGGATTTGCACTCAACACTGGACTGGACATCTAGACGTATGGCCGGGAACGTAGAAGAAGAAGACGAAGAGCTTGACCAAAATTTCAATCAATTTATTGAAAAATGAGGGCGCGGCAATGCGGCCTCAACTTTTACGAAAGCCGGATATGACGTCATCAAAGACATTTATCGAAAAAATGAAAAACAAATGTGGGGATATCATACCTAGGAACTCTCATGTAAAGTTTCATGAAGATCGGTCCAGTACTTTTCTTTGAATCGCTCTACACACACTACATACATACATATATATATGTATAGGTTACAACACGAGTGGTTTTTTATATGGCTTGTATTTCAGTCAAGACCCAGCGGATGAATATCATCGGGAGACACGAGCCTTTGGCGAGTGTCTCTCGATTGATATTCCCGCTGGGTCTTGACTGAAATACAAGCCATATAAAAAACCACGAGTGTTGTAATCTGTATATCCCATTCTACCATCAAACACAAAGTGTAGACTACTAGCGGCACTGTTGCGATCTGTGCAGGGTAAAACTGTTGCCAGCGAGACTTAGCCCTTTTGCAACCTTAAACTAAGTGACCGTCGCTGAAAAAATAAAACGAATGAGTGCATCGATAAGTACGCGGTAACACTACTTTCAGACCATTTAAAAGCTTTAAGTAAAGGTTCATAAGTTGCAAGAAAGTAATGAAGTCGAATAGAAATTAATTTAGTTGAAGCGCACAATTCTTTTGTTTTGCGTTTCAGGTCGGCAGAACGGGCGAAACGGGTTTGGGACCCATTTGGCTTACTCGATTCAGAATTGATTCCACGTTGTTTTTCTCGAACGTGTGTAATTAGGCTTATTGACAGAGAAGCAAATCTTAGGGAACAAATATGTAGGTTTAGATTTAACCATTTGCTCCCTATTTGAAATGTATCTACGCGATTAACTGTTTTGCGAGTGTGTTTGCATGGATGAACTTAAACTGGTATGGGTGAGAGGAAAACGCGACCGACACGTCTGTCACCGCCGATTGATTGCATTTTGAAGGAATATGACTGGATTACGGAAAAATATGTGGACTTACTGCAGAGCCAGGCAAAAGAGTAGACTTGCTCGCAAAACATGTGAAACAGCCGATGTTTGATAGCTGAAGGCGCACACCGGCAAAACACACTACCGACAGATTCTCAAAAGTCGTCTGCTAACGATGCAAGGGGAGGGTACTCGTGTTTTTGTTTTGGTTCGCTAGCATCTGGTTATCTTGTAAGTTGAATGTTCGTTTTTTTCGACCTGCATTGCATTCATTATGAAAGAAACTTTTGCTTATTGCATCTCATACATCAGATCAGTTCTGAGATTCATTTTTGCGTGCAACTGATATGGTTTTCTGAGCCGTGCAATACGATTTTAGAACTTCATACAAATGTGTCACATTGTTCGGCGCGAGCGAGGTCAAAGGTCGGGAGGAAAGTAGTCCTTTGCCCAAATCGGAATCTGCACTATCATATATTTTTTGGAGTCCATGATGTATTTATTGAGCTATAAAAATACAACATATATACCCATACTGAAGTAACAGAGACAAAGAAGGGAGGTCATGGGATATATATATATATATATATATATATTTACGACTTGTGTCTGTCTGTCTGTGTGTGTGTGTGTGTGTGTGTGTGTATTCGCCATGCACGGCCAAAGTTCTCGATGGATCTGCTTCAAATTTGGTGTCCATATTCAGATACACCCCGGATAAAATTTGGTCGATGAGATATTTCAATACGTGCTCTCAGCGCGCAGCGCTGTGCGCGCTGAACCGATTTTTTTGTTTGTCACTGTTGTTGTTGTTGTTGTCGGGATCCACTACCAGTAACTCTTCCTTATTCAGCCGCGATTATCTCCCTTCCTCCGTGTGGCGTCAATCCATATTAGAAGGTCACTGCACGTTACTATTTTTAGAAGGTCTCCAGTGTTTTGCGCGTCCCAGGCGCAGCCTGGTATTCGGCTCTACTTCTTTCCGGCGAAGCCGGTACCCGGCGAAGCGGGTAATCATCTAGTACATAATACACACATACATACATACATACATACATACATACATACATAAATACATACATACAAACACGTATACATACATACATACATACATACATACATACATATACAAACACACACACACACACACACACACACACACACACACACATACACACACACACACACACACACACACGAACCTACACCACCATCCTCATCTCGATTCCCGTCTATGTTAAACCATTTTGTCAAAACATAAAGGCACAGTACGCCTCCCGTAAACCATCACAGATACTGTCAGGCTTTCACACACAGGACAAACACCCTTCCATTTGAACACTCACCGAACGGGAACATCCTAGGTGCCCTACGTAAAGAGCGAGCAATTTTCAAAGAATTAATTTTTCGGATTGAGATCATCTCAATCGGACCCATCCTGAACTTCGGTCAAAAATGAGTTACTTCCCTTCAACTGGCGATAGCCGTTGAGCGATGATTGTGCGTTTTGGCGCTAGACCTAACTTTTAAAATCTAAAAAATAAATTGACAGCTTGTTACACAAACATTCTTAAATCATAAAAGAATTATTTTTTCATCAAGACAAGATCAGTACAATTCGAAGTTTTGAAAGTTTGAAAAAAGAAAAGTCCGGAAGCAGGGTCACGCAAGGTCGTGGTTTTTCCTAGCAGACGACGGTTTATAGGCAGTCAAAAGCCATCGCTCGAGTTCTTATTGTTACGAAGCGGTTTACTCGTATTTTTGGTAATGTGTATTGTTGTAAATAGAATAGACTATAGCGATGGTCAGACATTGGAAAGGGCTATAGGCTGCATACCGTCACGTTGACCGCAGTTGAACCTTTGTGTAACTGACAAGGTTTTTCACGTGCAAGTGATGCAGACGACAGCTCACTGGCAATGCCATAGCAAGAACGACTTTGTAAAATCAGTCGCCGTCAAGGAGCCAAGCTCGACTCATGTTTTTCGTAACACTTTAGCAGACGGGCTCCTGTTTTAGGTATCTGGCTGAAGAAGGATGAAGACTGACGAACTTTCCCTATCAGTCTACGTGATATCTTCCATTTTCATATTCATGCCAGGCCGGCGACTGTACTAAATGTTGGCTTTACACTCTTTTGAGGTATGTTTGAAACCGGTTATATTTTCATGTCATGTTGTCGTATGTGAGAAGAGTGACTGGTTCTGTGTTTAACGTTATTGTGTAGGCCTAAGCTATTGTGCTACACTGCTTAAACATGTGAGGGTTTTACGTAACGTTTTCTTGGCTTTAGAAAACAGGAATTAACGTGTAAATAATTATATTGCCTCATGCAGCTTAATATGTTGGACGAGTGAGTATTTTTATTGTGCGAGTGAAAGAAACTAAAGACAAGTTGACTTATGGACTATAAACTTTACAGTGTTCCAACTGGAGGGTTTTCATCGACGGAGGCTGAACTGAACTGGTGACTGCGGCTTGGTGTACATGACCATGGCATGGAGAGCTGGCAGAGTTCTACAGTTAGCCGCCGAGACGAACTGGAAGGATCAAGGACTACGTCAAGCAATGGTTGCGGTGTCGTGAGGACTGGTGCACCCTTGTCAGTCGTCTGAAGGACTTACAGCCATACCAACATCTTGAGGGCCGAAAGATGGCAGTAGGGTAACGTACAGTAGAATACCTATTCGTCTTACCTGTTCAGCTGCTTTGTTTGAGCCAAAAGGTGTCTGCGTCTTGGACTGTAGAGTTTCTTGCGGTGTTGTCGGCCTAGAGTACTGGTCGAGGCCCGGAAATGATTTTGTGATGTAAAAAGCTGTGTAAACAATAATAATTAGTCTTGGCAGTGTCAAGATCCATTTAACACCAGGTTTTTGCGTGTGTGAGTGCGTGTGCGCTTGTGCCTTGTAAGCTATTGTAGCGGACAACTATTCAGATTACATTCAAGCCTGTAAACAAATACTAAACTTATAGAGTGGTGTAGAGACATGTATGATTGTCTAGAAACCGGGCTATACCACTCCATAACACTTATGAACCACATTCGTTTGTTTCGTGAAAAGTCAGAGGTACATAATAACGTGCTATTGCATATAAGCTCACAGCGAGCCGCATTCAAATTACAAACTGACGACTGCATTGTGAAAAAGGGAAACTGGATCACACGGGTTCACGATGGCTCAGGGGTAAGATAAACCACGCAAAAATAAATTCTTTGAAAATTGCTCGCTCTTTACGTAGGGCACCTAGAATGTTCCCGTTTGGTGAGCGTTCAAATGGAAGGGTGTTTGTACTGTGTGTAAAAGCCTGACAGTATCTGTGATGGTTTACGGGAGGCTTACTGTGCCATTAACTATATATAAAAAGAGGTTCCTACATGTAACGGAAGAGCATTAACGCCCAAGTCACGAGACGTATCTGCTGTTTATATAGTTCTCAGTCATCGCTGATCTAAACTGGGCACGATAACCTTGCCGTTTTTGGTGAGTTCTGTCCCAACACTGAAAGCGTACGTGTAGATATTGCGTCACCCTTGACTCACTTTTTTTCTCCAATGTTCCAAATCATACGTTCTTTTTCTTCAACCAAGACTGCCGATCTTGGCAAACGCGAGACGTAAAAACTAGATTTTATGACGCTACCCGTACACGTTCCCGTACACGTGCTGAAAAGTGCCTCATCTAGATCTGGGTAATATGTATTAAGCCCATACTTTAATCGCCAATTCACAGCTTTTCCCGCTGTTTCTGAGAGAGAGAGAGAGAGAGAGAGAGAGAGAGAGAGAGAGAGAGAGAGAGAGAGAGAGAGAGAGAGAGAGAGAGAGAGAGAGAGAGAGAGTTTATTACCGAGGGATGATAGCATTTGGTCCATATGGTCCTTTCTTACAGCTAGTCCCTACTATAATACACACATGAAACAAAGAACAAATATGAAGAATAAAAAAAAATTAAAAATTCAAATAACACAAAATTATGTGGGGATAAGTATAACAAAATAAAAATAAAAAATTCAAAAGTGTGCTTGTTAATGGGAGCATACTATACACTTTCTCTTTCACACACACTCGCACAAATTGTACACCGACTTAGTCGTTAGAGAGGTGCTTTCGGAGCTGTCTTTTAAAAGAAGATAATGACAGACATGACTTGATATTTACAGGTAGTGAATTCCAAAGGAACGCGCCAGAATAAGAAAAACTAGTTTTAAACAAATCGATGCGGGGCCTTGACAAGGCAAGGTTATTTCGAGTGTTTGAATAATATGACGGAGATGATTTGAAGAGTTGTATAAGATATGTTGGGGCGTCCTTATAGACGACTTTATACATAAATGAACATTTATTATACAAAAATTAAAGCTGCTTTTTTAAGCTTAACATTCCAATACTTTTCATCTTTTCCTCTGTAGAAAGAGATGGACTGGGCAGAACTAGTTTAGCAGCTCTGCGCTGGAGCGAGTTCAGCTTCTTCAAGTGAACTTCACCACACCCGTCCTATGGAAGCATAATCAATATGGGGTTTTATGTGGGAATTGTAAAATAGTTTTCTTGTGTCTAGATTAATAATGCTTTGTAACTTTGACAAAAGAAACAGGTTTTTAGCAATTTTTTTGCAGATTCCATTGATGTGAGTCTGCCATTTGAGATTATTATCAACAGTAAGTCCCAGTAAACGGTGCTCAGCTACTTGCTCAATGGAGTGCTCATTTAGGGACAGACTCAGAGTCATTTCTGAAAGTTGATGTTTTTGGCGAGTGCTGATTATCATAGACTTTGTTTTAACTGGATTAATAAGCATACGATTTGCAGAACACCACTCAGAAACATCGTTTAGGCTCTGTTGTAATTTGTCTTGAATTTGTGCAGGGCTTTTTCCTATTGCATGTAAGGCAGTATCATCTGCTAACATATGACACTCAACAGATTCAGACTGTAGGTACAAGGGCAAATCATTTATATGCATGCAAAATAATACAGGTCCCAAAACAGACCCCTGTGGCACTCCACATTTCACAGTGCCCTGAGAAGATAAGAGTACGTATCGTGTACGTATACAGATTGAACCCCTTTCTCTAAGATAAGAGTTAAAAAAAGCGACAACGCTAGAACTTTTCAAATAACATTTTAATTTCTGGAGACGGATCTCATGATCCACGAGGTCAAAAGCTTTTTTTAGGTCCAAGAAAACATCACCAGAAATGTCTAACCTATTAATGGATGAGTACCATGAATCAGTTAATCTGGCAAGGGCAGTGTTACATGAATGTTGAGAGCGAAAACCAGACTGAAGTTGATGCAAGAGATTGTGGTCCTCCCAATAAGTAACCAGATGTTTTTGAACATGCCTTTCAAGAGTCTTAGATAATACAGATAACAAAGATATAGGTCTAAAATCATTTAAGTCTTGAGAACCTTTTTTCTTTGGCAAAGGTATGACTTTCGCTTTTTTGAATTCTTTTGGAAAAACATTGTGTTGAATACATAACTTGTAAACATAAGTCAGAGACTCTACTATATAAGGAGTAGACAATTTTAATAATTTATTACTTATTTCATCAAGTCCGGAAGATTTTTTATTTTCTAACCTTGCTATGTACTGGCCAACTTCATGGATGGCCATTATCGGAATAACAAACGCATCCGTGTTTCTTAATTTTTCATCACAGAACATCTGCAAGCGTTCACAACAGGAATGTGGTTCTGAACCTGGAGATTTTGAGTGAGAATCTACCAGTGATTCAGCAACGGACAAAAAATAATCGTTAAAGTCGTTGGCCTTTATATTCTGAGGAATACTACTATTTTTTTAGGAGTTGCCTTTTAAAAACGTGTTCAGGGCGCGCCAGACTTTTGAAACATCTTTGCTGTTACCCACAAGTTTATCAAAATATGATCGCTTCGCGTTTCTCACAAGATTCTTTTCTCTGTTACGCGCTTTTTTTCTAATCTTCATATAATTTGTTTGTCTTTAACTGGTCGCGATACGCCATTGCTTCGATGATATCAATGGTTAACCAGGGAGGAAGTTTAGGATGTCTTACTCGTTTCCGCCTCACAGGTGCATGTCGATTTACTACATCGAGAAAGAGGGAATACCAGGCTTCAAGTGCCTCGTTAGGATCGGTATAATTAAGCACAGAAGCAAACGGTGTACAATTCAAATCATTAAAGAAGAGACCTTGATTAAAATGTTTAAAAGACCTGTATGAAATATATGTGTGACCTTTTGATTCTGCCTTGGGTAACTTCATCAATTTGGAACAGCTTACAGGACTATGATCACTTACACTAAGGTCGGATACACAGGCACCTAAGACTGTGTCCGGATTATTCGTATAAATATGATCGAGCAATGTAGATGTCGTTGAAGTTACCCTTGTGGGTGACTTTACAAGCTGTTTAAGCCCAAATAACTGAGTAGTTGATTCCCAGCTGGGATGGGACTTTAACATGTCTATGTTAAAATCGCCAAGTAGCATAACGTCAGCATTGTGTTTGCTCTTATTATAAACATTGTCTAATATTTGTACAAAATGATCATACCACTCAAAATTTGCCGCAGGATTTCTCTAAAGAAAACACACGAATTGAGGGGCCATTGATTTACTGGGTTTGAGTTGTAACCAAATGCATTCTACTGCGCTGGGTTCCAGGTCTATGCGTCTACGCGTAATGTGTTTAATTGAGTCATGAATATATACCGCGATTCCGGTCTGCCCTTGGATTTCAGAGAGAGAGAGAGAGAGAGAGAGAGAGAGAGACAGAGACAGAGACAGAGACAGAGACAGAGAGAGAACGACGTGGTCTCGGCTGTTTCGCAGTCATATATGACAACACGTAGTCGTCTCCCCTTGTAAGCAGCTGTTTCTTTCCTCCTTTCCTTTCACATACTACTTTTTTGAGAGTGCGGTTTTTGTTTCTGTTTAACAGTCTTGCTTTCAGTTGAACGTTTTTTGAGCAGTTTGAGGCTAGATCGTCTATATCGTCTGGTTCAAATTCTCGGTCTGTTACTGCCAGTTCCGCTGCAGTGGTTTCATCGTCTGCTACCGGTGACGTCACAGCACAACACACCTCTGAGGTGACAATCTCGCACGTGGCTGACCTTGCAGTGTCACAGTGGGCAGAAGCGTGCTGTGTGGGAGCGGTCAGACTGCGTGTTTCACGTGCGCTCTCTGTGCTGGCGTGTTGTTGTTTTGCGCTGTCATTTGTCACAACCTTTGACACTGCATCGTTTTGATTTTGTGTATCAGGATCAAGAGTAATGTCTTTTGGTAATTCATTTTGAAAGCCAGGATGGCCATGACAAGAATTAACGCCCACCTGTGATCTCCTTTGCTCTGCTCTTTGTCTATCTCGGCGGATTTGCGCTGCTGATTTTTTCCTCCACTGTCCAGTGGCAGCCGTTGTAATGGCGGCTGCTTTGTCGTGTTCAGTGGCGCTCAGTCGAAGTACAAAAACTGTATCCTGTCCCTCACCAGCAACTTTCTAAGATTTAACGTGGTGGTCTGACAGCAGGGTGGCTAGGATGCCTTTCACATGTGTTGGTAATCCAACAATGGTCATTTTGGCGAGTGTGAAGCAAATTTTGTCAGAGCAACTCTCACGACAACTTGTCGCTTGCGCCAAGGGACACCACCGTTAGAGAGAGAGAGAGAGAGAGAGAGAGAGAGAGAGAGAGAGAGAGAGAGAGAGAGAGAGAGAGAGAGAGAGACAGACAGACAGACAGACAGAGACAGACAGACAGACAGACAGACAGACAGACAGAATAAATAAAGAACGCTTGTTGTACTTGCTTGTTTGCAGCTCGCTTTCCCCAGAGAGAAAACAATCCGAATTGTTCATGAGGGTAGCCTCGCAGGACTTATCTTATCCCTATCTTTATCCTTTCTCATTTTTTTGGGGGGGCACAAAAGCACCTGTAAAAATCTCTTCCTTGCACACATATTCCACAAACAAACAACACTCAAACAAGGACATATTTGATCATGTTCCACCTGTGTGTTGGCAAAAGAAACTAATTAAGTGTTGTTTTTCTTCTCAGATACCGCCAAGTGTGGCAACACACAGATGGCAGTTCTTCTTACTACGCACCAGACATAGGCGCTATTAGGTACACCAGGCCGTCCTGTGCCAGGATACAGGTCATATCGTCCTTTTCATTCAAGATGCTGGCATTGAGTTGTGAGGAGGGTCGCCATGTAGACTTCTTCTCACGTCCTCCAGCCTACATCTGTGAGCTGGGAATCACTCAAAGGTCGAAATCAGTTTTAGAAGGAAGTGTCGAAATGGTTCCCCTACCATCACCCTTTACAAACTCTAAGACACTTGTAGCTTGCAGTCAAGGACACTTATCTCACAGCTTCCTGTCATGTGATCCGCATACTGCATGCTGGGAGCAAAGTTCTACTTTCTGTTCTGGTTCCAAGACGTCACATCCTCCGTCCATGGCGTGTGTCAACGGCTTTCAGAGCGTACCATACACCTTGGTCTGTGACTTCCGGCCTGACTGCAGTGACAACAGCGACGAAAACTTCTGTCACTACTTGCCTTGTGATCTCACTCTCCACTACGAGTGTCGGAATGGACAGGTGTATATATGTTGTCTTTATGTACAGTGTTGCAGCCATTTTGGGTACGTCAAAATAAAATATGCAGGGACTCAAAACTTGCACGGATATCTTAGAGCAGACAGAAATGAAATAAAACAATGAAAGTCTGTATCTCTGTTTGCAGATACAGAGTGACACCGCAAAAAATGACACCCATAAAAATGCGAATAACTCCTAAACTACTATAGCAATTTACTTCATATTTGGTGTACATTGGCTTGAGATATCGGATGACAAGTTCACATAGTTTGTATGTAAAATGTTCTGACCTTTATGCTCTTTCGGGGTATAAATCCAAATACGGGGATTGACGCAAAAATTTGAGATCTGGCCACACTAACATGATTTAAGCCCTCAAGATTTTCATTTGTCGGTTTTACTGAATGATCTTGAATGCACAACCATCCCCAGACAATGGATGAGTTGAAACAGCAATTCCAGGGAGTCTGGAGGATGCAACTCGGATGAGTGTGGCCAATGCTCAGTGTCAAACAGCAATTACAGACAGTCTGTAGGGCGCAACTCGGATGAGTGTGGCCAATGCTCTGACAGTGTCAAACAGCAATTACAGGCAGTCTGTAGGGCGCAACTCGGATGAGTGTGGCCAATGCTCAGTGTCAAACAGCAATTACAGGCAGTCTGCAGGGCGCAACTCGGATGAGTGTGGCCAATGCTCAGTGTCAAACAGCAATTACAGGCAGTCTGTAGGGCGCAACTCGGATGAGTGTGGCCAATGCTCAGTGTCAAACAGCAATTACAGGCAGTCTGTAGGGTGCAGGACGAATGAGTGTGGCCAATGCTCAGTGTCAAACAGCAATTACAGGCAGTACTAGTCTGTAGGGTGCAACTCGGATGAGTGTGGCCAATGCTCAGTGTCAAACCTCCTACTTTTGAGGCTTTCTCCGATTTCGAAAAATATTCTTCAAAAAGAGAAAAAAGTACAACCACTTGACATACATACATGACGTTTTGTGGAGTTATCATCCCACATCTCAGGCCAGTGTATACCACATTTGAAGTAAATTGCTGAAGGAATTCAGGAGTTATTAGCATTTTAATCGGTCGCATTTGGGGGTCACCCTGTACTTGTGTATCGACTTTGCAGCGAAAAATATCGCCCTGACGTTTGATTCTGTAACTAAACAATTGAACCCGTGTTATCATTTAATGTTTCTATGATGAAAGAGATATTTTACCCGACTAGGTTTTAACATTTAGGATAAAACGTCTCTCGCAAAGGTGCCAGGGTTTAGGTACATGCACCGAGAGTGGGTGCCACCCAAACGGGAGAGAACAAAGTCCGGGTTCTGATTCGTTGAAATCACAACAAATCTCAGTTTCAACCAATCCAACACTGTGGCTGGATCCCGTTTGGGTGGTAACTTTCTTGTGCACCTCAGCGCAAACAAGATACTCCAAGATCCGGACAAAATGCGCTAGAAAAAAAAACCACCACATTTTAAACAGGCAAGATTGATTAGCTTTTACGTATAATATGATATATTATCTTTCAATTATATATATATATATATTACTAGCAGTAAGGACCCGGCTTCGCCCGGGTATTTGTGATCTTCACTCTCTCAGAAACTTCTAGGCTCCCATGGGGTCGCCTTCACGCGGCGGGAGTGTTTCCACAGAGCTACCCCACCCCTTTACTTCTCTTCTTTTGTCTTATTTCTGCCTTACCAGTCCTTTCACCTATATTTCCTTCCAAGAATACTCTCCCTACTATTCCCTGCAGATTTCCAATTCTTTTCTTGTTGTCTTATTTCTATCTGACTGGATCCATCACCTTTATTTCACTTACCAAAAGTCTTCTTTTGCACATCCTTATTTCTCTGCACCCCGCATGTCGTAAGAGGCGACTAACGGATTATGTTTCTCCTTTTACCCTTGTTTAGTGGTTCTTGTATAGAATATAGTCAATGTTTGTAAAGATTTTAGTCAAGCAGTATGTAAGAAATGTTTAGTCCTTTGTACTGGAAACTTGCATTCTCCCAGTAAGGTCATATATTGTACTACGTTGCAAGCCCCTGGAGCAATTTTTTTATTAGTGCTTTTGTGAACAAGAAACACTTAACAAGTGGCTCTATCCCATCTCCCCCCTTTCCCCTATACCATCTCCCCCCTTTCCCTCGTCGCGATATAACCTTCGTGGTTGAAAACGACGTTAAACACCAAATAAAGATAAAGAAAGAAACTTTTAGAATCTTATTCCAATATGAAAGTGTGTGCAAAAGTCCTTCAATTTTCAGTATGCGAATCACCAAGGGAGATAACTCACCCCAAAGAGTTACTTTCCTTGGCTCCTAGGTTTATTATCTGAGAAAGGAAGCAATGGATCGAGAAACTAAAACCCAGGTGCACATCTGTGGCTCCTTGGCAGTGTGCATGCGCAATAATTATCTTGTTCTTGCCTCTTGTGGTCTCTGAGGAATGACGACCACAGGCAGACAGACACACTTACATCCATTTTGTTTATATCTAAGGCCAACAAAAAAAAGTCTGTTAACGGTATTCCGACCGACCCTATTTTTTCGCGCGACCCCAGAGGTTTTTTTTGGCATTTGGGGGAAAAAAGTCTTTGTTTTTTGGCAAAATAGTTAAAAATATGGGTTTTTTTAGAACAAAATAAAAAATCCCGACCTACCGACCCTATTGTTTTGGGCCTATGTTACCGTACGCGTAAACAGACTATTTTTTTGGGGGGCCTCATATATATAGGTTACACACTCCGAGTTCTGAATATCGTGCATATTTTCCCTAGGGTCGATTTTCAGGTATTACCGAGCCTCTGGCGAGGTAATACCTGTAAATCGACCCGAGGGAAAATATGCACGATATTCAGGACGAGGTGTGTATATAAGCTTTTTATCCCATTACTCCGACGTTTTCATTAAAAAAACGAACTTTTTGACACAAACTCTGCGAGTGCCTGTTTACTGCTCATCATACCTTCTGACACCGAAAGTCGTGTCATGATACTCATGTGCGAAACGAGTCCCCTTTTGTCTTTTTGTTTCCAGGATTGTGCCGTAGAATGCATTTGATACTGTGCAGTTACCGGCCGGTTTCAGTCGGTTGCCCGTGCTGGCATTCGTCAAAACTGCGAAAGACCGCATTCTGATAAAAAAAACACGCTCGCGCTGGACCCGAGTACTCTTCAGACTGGCTCGCTCCCCCAGTTTTTGTCTTGTGCACGTGGATTAAAATTTTTTTTTTTAATTTATTTATTTTACACAATTAAAAACATTATTAGAGTAAAATAAAACATTAAAACGTTCATAATAAACAATAGTAAACAAGAATTAAAAAAAAATAAATAAATAGACCGCCCATGCCGGGAATCGAACCCGGATCACTTTGGCCACCAAGCCACCAACTCTGACAATTTTGCCAGTGAACTCAAATGCCTAGGGTGCTAAAATTAGGTCGCGCAGCACGCGAAGTGGCTGACGCACGCAAACCCTGGTGTCGCTGGCTTGGCGGTTCTATCAGCCGAACAGCAGTTCTATCCCACCGCGAATTGCGCCCACCGTTAAGAGTCGTTTTCGTGATTTATTTCGCATTTAGGTCCCAGGTAACATTATGAAGTTTTAATACGATCAATCGGACCTATTATCAAGTTAGTGTATCAACTTTTGAACGAACTGCGCCCAGTAGTTTCCCAGCAATAAGCTGTTAAGTCGAGACAGACACACACGCAGATACACAGACACACAATTAAAGTCTGCTGGACCCAAGTACTAGCGTACTCGGGGATAATCTTCGCTTCACAGCTAGCGACGGGAGAGAATGATACCCGATGGGAAGTAACTCATTTTTGATCTGACTTCAGGATTCGAAAGACCGCGTGTGTGATTTTACAAGCGATGAAGATGATTGCTGAGTTTGTGCTTATTCGAGCCTTTGTGCTTCAGTGTTCAAATTTGGATTAGGTGAGCCTAACTTTGATGTCTGTCGTTGTCTTAGGCCGTTAGGTATCTGTCTGGGGGAAAACGGCGCACCACTGTCGAGTTGTTTTTATGCGGCAACGCATGTCGCCAAGTGGTCTCTGTATGTCCAAGATCCGACCTTCTTTGCCACCTTTTATTCTAACAGTATCACCAACTTTGAAAATGGCAATTTCCATGCTGGTCAACTTGAGCCGAAGATACTACATGTATAGGAAACGACAGATCCTGCAGCAGACGACATATCTGTAGCAGACGACTGATGAGACAGCCTTGTTCTATTGAACCATATTTAGCAATCAATGCTCTAAAAGCGATAACAAATGAACAAAACTATAAGCATACTGTTTTAGTGTAAGTTTTATTTTGTCGCTCAAGATTTTGAATCAAGATGTTCTTGGGATTGATCTAAGCGGTTGCTCATGAAGCGTACCTCGTTACGACAACTTTACTAGAGTTGTGCGCCTTGAATCACTGTGTGTCTCTGTCGCTCTCTCTCGTGCTCTCTGTCTCTCTCAGTCTCACCGCGTCGGACAACTCATAATCTTCACTCAGCTCTATTCATCCAAACAGATTATGTACATTCTTTGTTGTTTTCTTTATTTCTTCAATGATAATGTTTGTAGATCGTTAGCCAAACGTCAGTTCGACTTTTATACCGCAGAATATCTCAATCGTTTTGCTGAAAAAAGTAGTCCCCGAGTTAACGATAAATATGCAGATGACCTCTAAATTATTCAAATGTCTTTGAGATCAAAGACAATGACCAATGACAGGTGAGATCGAGACTCGGTTGTGATGGATAATCCATATGGTTGTGATGGATTATCCAGAATAATCCCCTCTACAGCTAACAGAGACAAAGAGGCAGTTCATGGGATAATATACGTTATTTGTATGTTTGACGCAGGTTGAGAAAGTCAGTGTTCCCCCGAGACCGCGCTAGCGGTTGAGGTGAACAATGACTGTCGAAATCTGTGTAAAATGTCATATTTTGGTCAAACATACAAATAACATTTATGTATCGATCGATTCTGGTTTGAATTCCTTTTAGTTTTTACGATTGAACGCACACAAACATGCACTATTTTGTAGTCTCGGATGGCCGCCTAAATATGACTTTTTTTTGTCGGACTCTGACGTCACATGGCTCAAAGAAGGACAATCCCATGTTCAATCGATACAAATTAGATTAATTACAGCTTATGTGGTGTTAAAGCTTTTCTCCGCAATTTAACAGTAAGTCTGTTGAATAAGTCAGTTGTCATTTATGTTAGAGTTGGCTTTCATTTTGGCAGTGTGTGAAAAGCGAAGCAGTTTGCAATGACGAAAAAGACTGTGTTGACGGAAGCGACGAGGATGCATGCACAGCAGATGTCTTCCTGCCTATACGCAATGTGACGTGGCCTGTGATCGTCAAACTTGACGGTCCTAGGAGTGTCCGCTTGGTCCCAATGAACATTACCTACAGTGAGAACCAGTCACTGGAATGCCCGCCCGCCCATTTCCAGTGCCCAGGTAGCGGTTACTGCCTGCCCGTCTTCACGCGCTGTAACAGTGTGTACGACTGTCAGGGCCGCCAGGACGAGGCTGACTGTGACCGATACACGTGTCCTGGTTTCTATCGCTGTCGTGCGTCTGCCGTCTGTCTGACTGCTGCCGAGATGTGTGACGGTGTGTTCCACTGTCCGCAGCACGACGATGAACTGCTGTGTGACTTTGTGTGTCCGCCGGGCTGCACGTGCCATGGCCACGCCTTCTTCTGTGGCGGCCTGGTCCACGTGGGGCGGTTTGTTGAGCTGCGTTACCTGCACGCCAGTGGGAGCGGGCTGCGTCCTGTCGATGTCAACAACAACACCATGCTGGTTTACCTCAACCTGGCCAGCTGTGCACTGAGGGAACTCTCACACCTGAGTCTGCCCAACCTGCACAGTCTGCACCTTGGTGACAACTACCTGACTGAAGTCAGCGATGAACACCTTTTTCACCTGCCCAAACTGCGACACCTGTCCTTGGCCGGTAACCCCCTAACCTCTGTCTTTCGGAATCAGCGTGTGGACCCCGTTCACTTCACCTTTCTTCGTATTCTTGATCTGTCACGCGTGACGATCCGCATGTTCCACATGAGTGCCCTCAGGTTATTCCCCAACATCGAGGTCCTCAACCTGCGTGACTGTGAGGTGGACACTCTGTCCACTGACCGCTTCAAGACTCCCGCTTCCCTGCACGTGCTGGACGTGCGTGGCTGCCCCCTGACCTACTTTCCCAGAGACCTGCTGCAAGGTCTGGGTCAGCTTCGCGAGGTGTTGGCAGATAACTACAAGCTGTGCTGCCCCCTCACTCTCCCCTCAGGCTTCAACCTGGCGGACTGCAGGGCGCCGAGTGACGAGGTGTCGTCCTGTGACAACCTGCTCCGTTCCCACATCTACCGCGTCTTCCTGGCGCTCTTCGCAGCCCTGGCCTTGCTGGGCAACCTCACGGCCTTCGTGGCTCGTGGCATCCTCGGTGAAATGAAGAACGGCTTTGATATCTTCACGGTGACACTGTGCACGGCTGATTTCCTGATGGGCGTCTACCTGGCCATCATCGGCGTGGCGGACCGTGTCTACCTGGGCTCCTACCTGTGGAATGACGTCAGCTGGAGACGCAGCACCGCCTGCAAGGTAGCTGGCTTCCTGTCCATGACGTCCAACGAAGTGTCGGCCCTGGTGGTTTGTCTGATCACGCTGGACAGGTTGCTCGTGCTGCGCTTCCCCTTCAGCCGGGTCCGCTTCAGCAAGAAGAGCGGGGCCCTGGCTTCAGGCTTGGTGTGGGTAGTGGGTGTGGTGCTTGCCCTCATCCCACTGCTGTCTCCCACCGCCCACTGGGGTTTCTACAGTCTCAACGGAATCTGCATGCCGCTGCCCATCACCAGGAAGAAATTCCCGGGTCACCACTACTCCTTCAGCCTGCTCATCGTCTTCAACTTCGTGCTGTTCATGCTGATCGCTGTGGGCCAGCTCCTCATCTACCAGTCCGTGCAGAGAAACAGCCTGCAGCACGCCGACAGCACCACCAAGCGGTCCAGCAAGGACCAGAGGCTGGCGCGACGACTCATCACCGTCGCCATGTCGGACTTTCTCTGCTGGTTCCCCATCGGTCTGCTGGGAATTCTGTCGTCTGCTGGTCAACCTATCTCTGGCGAGGTCAACGTGGCCATGGCCATCTTCGTGCTGCCCCTCAACTCGGCCATCAACCCCTTCCTCTACACAGTCAACAGGCTGCTGGAGAACAGACAGATGGAGAGAGAGAAGCGACTGATGGAACTGCTCACGGCACAGATCAAACGAGGGGCTGCTGTCGGCGCACAAAATATTGTCGTGAACTGACACGTTGTTCCCTT
Organism: Littorina saxatilis; assembly: GCF_037325665.1. Classification (NCBI taxonomy): domain Eukaryota; kingdom Metazoa; phylum Mollusca; class Gastropoda; order Littorinimorpha; family Littorinidae; genus Littorina; species Littorina saxatilis. The sequence goes on along the minus strand of NC_090251.1, from coordinate 22,873,427 downwards.
CGAGGGGGACGAAATGAGAGATGACAGGCTATCATGTTTAATGATTACATGATGTTTTTGTAAATTCCTAGGTTTTCCATGAACGACATAATTGCACTTAATACACTGTATAGAGAAAATGGGAAATGATCAGTGCAACTCCAAGGTTCAGATTACACGGTGTGGATTAGAAAGGTTTACAAACAAGCGTATGCCATGAACTGTCAACTCTTGGATGCTTTGTCAGGATTTGTACTGGCGTATTTCATAATAAACACGAAAGGGGAATGTTTTCTCTTTCATCTCGCATGGCTTACTTGCTTTGTAAAAACGTTTGGAGTGTGTGTGCGTTTATCCCCCCCCCCCTCTGCTTCTTTACATCTGTAACATGCAAGGGCTAGTTATTTTAAAACTGAAGAAAGGAGGAATAAAGAGGTTACATACCTCGTCTCAGTGAATATTAAAAATAATGGTCGAAGTTTGCGGATCATGAAAAATGCGAGCTTGAGCGAGCTTTTTCATGACCATGAACTGAGACGATTATTTTTAATATTCACTGAGACTCGGCATGTAACCTCTACGTATCCGTCTCATAAAGGGCGACAGTTTGTGTGAGAACGTTTAGAGTGTGTGTGCGTGTATCCGTCTCATGAAAAGTCGACAACTTGTGGGAGAACGCATAAAGCAGGAGCTGAGCGACACGATCTTGAAACGGAAACACCTTTCTTCAGACTTGGTCCTTGCAGGTAAGCAGGTAAAGAAATCGATAGGTGTATGTGAACAGATCATAAAAGCAACTACCTTACTGTATCGGGCATCGTGTGAAAAAATGTGTTCAGTTAAAGATTGATCTACAATAACATCGATTTGCTTTCAAATGGCAGCCTTAAATGTTTTCATTGGTTGATTTTTAAAGAATTATCGATAAAGAAAATAAATCAATGTTTCTCTGTCACTAACCTTGAGATTATTCTGTCATTTATTTGTTTGCGAAGATCAAGTGTCGAAGTCAGTTTCAGAGTGATAATTAAAATGTATCATGCGCCTGAAGCATCCCGAAACCGGTACGCGTTTGATACATGCGAAGGATAGACCTGTCCCATTGGATATCTTCGGAATATCAAGATTAACGGAGTTGTGTGTGTGTGTGTGTAAGAGAGAGAGAGAGAGAGAGAGAGAGAGAGAGAGAGAGAGAGAGAGAACCCCCCGCGGGTTAGGGGGAGTCCCATATTGGTTGGGACTAGAAAGAATTTACTCGATGCTAACCAGCATGTCGCAAGAGGCGACTAACGGTTCTGTTTCTTCTCTTCTTTTGTCTTATTTCTGCCTTACCAGTCCTTTCACCTATATTTCCTTCCAAGAAAACTCTCCCTACTATTCCCTGCAGTTTTCCAATTCTTTTCTTGTTGTCTTATTTCTACCTGACTGGACCCATCACCTTTATTTCACTTACCAAAAGTCTTCTTTTCCACATCCTTATTTCTCTGCACCCCGCATGTCGTATGAGGCGACTAACGGATTCTGTTTCTCCTTTAAAGGCATATGTACGCGCTCCCGTGTTTACTAAGTGTAGTTTGCCCATAATCGATGTCAAACGCACCATAAGACCATGTAATGACGATATGTCGCCATGCGCGGACCATATACATGCATTACAGCTTGTTTTAGAGTCTCAAAAACTTTGGATGTAAACAAAGACGCGGAGTTATTTCCCTTGCGTCAACGCTACCTCTGTTGGCAAATCTATAAATAGGACGATCCAGATCAAAATGAAAATTAACATATCTCAACATTGAAGGGGTCCTAGACCACAATATTTTGCAGGGAACTTAATTTAGCATGTCTCCAGCTGTTGGTAAAGCAATTAGCGTGTATAGTCATCGAGTACATATGGCTTTAACCCTTGTTAAGTGGTTCTTGTATAGAATATAGTCAATGTTTGTAAAGATTTTAGTCAAGCAGTATGTAAGAAATGTTTAGTCCTTTGTACTGGAAACTTGCATTCTCCCAGTAAGGTCATATATTGTACTACGTTGCAAGCCCCTGGAACAATTTTTTGATTAGTGCTTTTGTGAACAAGAAACACTTAGCAAGTGGCTCTATCCCATCTCCCCCCTTTCCCCTATCCCATCTCCCCCCTTTCCCTCGTCGCGATATAACCTTCGTGGTTGAAAACGACGTTAAACACCAAATAAAGAAAGAGAGAGAGAGAGAGAGACAGAGAGAGAGAGAGAGACAGACAGACAGACAGACAGACAGACAGACAAAGAGAGAGAGAGAGAAAGAAACAAACACACACACACACACATATATATTTTGAGAAGGTGGGGGAACGTCTCATGGTAATATGCTATTCATATACTATTCTGACAGCCAGAGACAGACGGACAGAGAAAGAAGAAAAAAAAGAAACACACACACACACACACACTGTCACACACACACACACACACACAATCAATCAATCAATCAATTAATCAATATGAAGCTTATATAGCGCGTATTCCGTGGGTACAGTTCTAAGCGCTTGTCAAAGAGTTGTCAACACAGGACTAACAAAGAAACTAACATATACAGACGGACACGAACCCTTTCACACACTAGCAAACCCTGGTAAACATACAACAAACAACTGTTTAACAACAATGTACACATCAATTCTTTCTTTCTTTATTTGGTGTTTTACGTCATTTTCAACCACGAAGGTTATATCGCGACGGGGTACACATCAATAGCTAGGTCCAAACAAAATAATATTAAGCACAAAGAAAACACCTCTCACAGAGCACAGCACAAGAATGTCTTTTGGGGCACAACACATCACGTCGAACATGAAAGTCGCAGCCAGCTACGGGAAGAACTGAGTCTTCAACCTACTCTTGAACGCGTCAAGAGAGGGGCTCTGGCGAAGCTCAAGCGGCAGGGAGTTCCAGACGGAGGGGCCCGCGGAGGGAAATGCACGCTGACCAGCAGATGCGAGTTTCGAGCGAGGGATGTGGAGGTGGAGAGGGTCAGCAGCAGAACGAAGGGGACGGTCGAAGGGCTGGGTGTACAGGTCCAGGGAGGATTGAAGGTACTCGGGAGCAGAGTCGTTGAGACACTTGTAGACCAGAGTGAACAGTTTGTAGGAGATTCGGGTGTTGACAGGGAGCCAGTGCAAGGAGCGAAGTAGGGGGGTGATGTGGTCTCGCTTCGTCTTCCTCAACGTCAGCCTGGCAGCAGCGTTCTGGACTCGTTGTAGGCCATGAATGGATGAGGCGTGGAGGCCAGCCAGAAGGGAGTTGCAGTAGTCCAGACGACTGAAGATGAGGGAGACAACCAGCTTGACACAGGCGTCGTGGGTGAGGTAGCGACGGATGGAGGCGATGCGTCGCAGGTGGAAAAAGCAGGTCTTGATGATGAAGGAGATGTGTGTCTGCATGGAGAGAGTGGAGTCGAGAAAGACGCCAAGGCTCTTGACAGCAGGGGAGAATGTAACAGTCGCGTCATCCAGCTGAAGGTCGGTCACAGTGAGGGAAGCAATCTTCTGTCGTGTTCCAACGAGAAGTGCCTCCGTCTTCTCACTGTTCAGCCTCAACTTATTCTCAGTCATCCAGTTCTTGATGTCAGTGAAACAACTGGAGATGGATCCCAGGAGATGGTCAACGTCCTCCGGCTTGGCGCTGTTCTGGAGCTGCGTGTCATCGGCAAAGGAGTTGTAGTTTAAGCCGTGGCGTTCGATGACCACGGAGAGGGGTGTACAGGGTGAAAAGGACAGGGTCGAGGACAGACCCTTGTGGGACGCCGAAGCGGACAGGGACAGGCTGAGAAGAGAACGAATCAGTGGTGACAGTCTGAGAGCGGTTTTGGAGGTAGTTCCGGAACCAAGAGAGGGCGGTGTCGTGAATGCCGAACGTTGAACTGAGGCGATCGACGAGTAGCTGGTGGTCGATCGTGTCGAAGGCCGCGGAAAGGTCCGGCAGCACAAGGGCAGAGACGAGACCGCTATCTGTTGCGTTCAGGAGGTCCGTGGTGATGAGTGGGCGGACAACGGCAGACTTGAAGCAGTCGGGAACGACGCCTGTGGCCAGGGAGATGTTGATGATATCTGTGATAGACGGCAGGAGCTTGTCCAGACACTTGGTGAAGAGGAAGCCTGGCAGGGGGTCTAGCTCGCAGGTCTTGATGGCCGTCTTGGTGATGAGTCGCTTGACGTGGTTTTGAGTGACAGGCTGAAAGCACGTGAGGGGGGAGCCGGAGAAGGAAGGGGAGGGTGGGGACGGGACGAAGGGCTGCTGATCAAGTGTTCTCCGAAGCTTGTCAATCTTGTCCTTGAAGAACTCTGAGAATAACTCCGGGATATCTTGTGGTGGGTGAGCAGTGGGTAAGGGGGCAGCGGGGGAGGAGCCCAGGAGAGAGGACATGATGGAGAACAGCTCCCTGGATGATAAGGCGTTGACGATGCGGTCGTGGAAGTGCTCGACCTTGGCAGCAGTGATGGCTTGCGTGACTCAAAGCAGCGCATCCCTGAGAATCTGCTTGTGAACCTCCAGGCCAGAGTGTCGCCATGCACGCTCCGCTCGCCGTCTCTCGATCTTGGCGGCTGTGATGTCCTCAGAGAACCAGGGAGCCGGCTGTCGCTCAGAGACTGCGTATAGGGATGGCGGGGCGTGTTTGTCGAGGAGCTGGCGCAGAGTCAAGCTGAAGAAATGGGTGGGGTCAGAGGACGGGTCTCGCTGGGCAAGCAGCAGGGCAGCTTCGTCTCCAAAAGCATCTGTCTCAATGTCTCGTAGCTTGCGACGTGTGACCATCTTCCGCTTCTGTGCTGGCTTGGTGATGTTGACGACGAAGTTGATGGCAGTGTGGTCGGAGACAAGATGGTCGTTGGCGACGAGGCTGGAGACCAGATTGTCCGAGGGTCGAGTGACAATCCAATCCAGGATGTGGCCACGTGAGTGGGAGGGAAAAGAAACGACCTGGTCCACACTGTAGCTTGTTCTTGGTGTTAGGGGGAGGGTGATATATACACAGGAAGGTGAGGGTGGTGGTGGTGGCGACCGTCATCTCCACGGCTTCGAAGGTGGTGTGGGGGAAGGGGAGGCTATCCGAGAAGGACGCTGCAGCACGCATGTGGTCCTTGTAGATGACGGCGATGCCTCCACCACGCCCAGCCGGGCGGAGGAAGGAGACTGTCTTGTACCCTGCGGGGGTCAGCTGCTTGATCTTGGGGTCATCACCAGGTCGCAGCCACGTCTCGGTGATGAACAGGGCGTCTAACTTGTTTTCTATAATGTAGTCTGCTATCAGATCTGCTTTGCCTTCTGGATTCACTGACTGGGAGTTGAGGAGGCAGAGGTGTAGGGTGTTTTTGGAATGAGTGGGTGGATGCTGCTGTGGGGTGGGCGGGTGCTGGGGAGGGGTTGTGGGAGAAAGGGGAGGGGTGGGAAGGTGAGGGAGAGGGGTGATGGGAGGATGGGGAGGGGTGGTGAGAGAATGGGGAGGGGAGGGGTGGAGGGAGAATAGGGAGGGATAGAAGGAAGCAGGGAAAGGTTGGGGGATGCTGGGGAGGGGTAGTGGTACATTGGGTGGGGGTGGTGGGCGTGAGAGAAGTGGAGGCAGGAGAAGGGACAGGCTGCGGTTCGAAGACCCTGCGAGCGGCCGGCGCGACAGCCCCTTACTGTTGGTGGTCTCTGCAGGATTCCCAGCTCCTTGAGATGGAGGTATGGAGGCCGTGGCAGGCGCAGTCAAGCAGCGTCGGTGGGACGGTAGTTGAGGGGGGAACCTATCGCCATAGTGAGAGAGAGGAATGGAAAGAGAGAGAGAGAGAGAGAAAGAAAAAGAGAGAGAGAGAGAGCTCACGCAATTTATGACAACTAAGAATGTACTCTGAGGGTACATCTCGGGAGACAATTCCCTACCTATTGTTTCATTTTCATTTTCATTTTCATTACTTTATTGTCCCATCGCTGGGAAATTTGGGTCGCTTCCTCCCAGTGGAAAGCTAGCAGCAACGGAGTCGCGCTACCCAGGTGTCTGCGTGTTTAGGTGTATTCAGCCACCTGCACTTATGGCAGAATGACCAAGGTCTTTTACGTGCCATTGTGATGACACGGGGGTGGGACATGGCTTCCGTCTCTGGGTCTGCACATAAAGTTGACCCGTGTCCGTCCCGGCCCGAATTCGAACCTGCGACCTTTCGATCACAAGTCCAGTGCTCTACCAACTGAGCTACCGGGCAGAACAGTGGAAAAAGGGCCAACTCACTATGTGATTCATCGCACGCAGGCGCTGGTCAGTGTAGCTACAGTTGACTGAACAACAACAATAGTCTAGCAGGCTACCAACTATGACGTCTGGGCAGAACAAAGGCCACTGTACACACTAAGTTACACGCTAACGCATAAGGCAGACTACGTTTACAGAAAGAGAAACACTCTAACCTAACAAAATAATAACAACATTCTAAGCAATCTAGCAGCAAAAAGACTAACACACTAAGTTCACTATAATTTACGACAGGCTACGGTCTAGGATGACACGGGTAGTCCGAAAGCGCCTCAACCACAACACCGCAACACAGTACAGACGGATGAGATACACCCTAACACTGAGATCAAATGCAGTAAAACAACCCACAAAACGTTGACAAGCACAACAGAATAAAACAACAAGCTCTCGTTGACAAACACCAACGAACGAAAACAAGACAAAACAGCAAGTAGAGAGCAACGAAAACAAGGGAAACAAAACAGAACAAAAGCACTTAGCTGATTCACGACCGGGAAGGAAAGATGGCCGCTCTAACACGTGGAAAAACGATCACACAAAGTCACACCAATAGCACTCACAAATTCACTTATTCCGACAAGACAGGTTCACAATTAGCTTCAATACACTCTTATACACCACTCTGCAAACATACAACACAAGAATCCTTGGAAATCAACACGAACATTATCCAAATATCGAGACAGGCAATGCAGCTGTAGTCAGCGCAAGGACAGACAACTCTGCAACACACACACACACACACACACACACACACACACACACACACACACACACACACACACACACACACACACACACACACACACACACACACACATATTTAAAAGGTGGGGGAACGTCTGTCATGTTTTTTTTTTAAACCTCAGTTGCATGCAGGTTTGCTACTACAATCATTTTTTTGCCTTATTATTATTATTATTATTATTATTATTATTATTATTATTATTATTATTATTATTTAAGTTATTGAGACATCCCAGTGCACTAAGGGATTTATAGAGCAAATCGAGAAAATTCATTATTGAACGAAGCGCACAGCGCTGAGTTCAATAATTATTTTCGAGATTAGCTCTATAAATCCCTTAGTGCACTGGGATTGTTTCAATAACGATATTGTCAGTACCGCCATAGAAAAAAGAAGATTCCAAACGCACATTTTGCTGCGCGCATTTGAATAGGCATAACTGTGTGGTCAGGTCGTGTAGCCTACAGTAAGATCTACTTTTGTGTGGGCTGTCTCAAGTGTGTCGTGCTTTCGTCACACGCATTTTAATTTCTGTTGGTAAATTCCAGTGTAGCGTTAAGCTGAACAGTGATGATCTTTCAGAGAGACCTTATTTGAACTCGGAGAAAGGACTGTGCTCTCCGTTATTTGCAATTCGAAACCTCCAGTCGAGCTTCGACGGATTGACTGTGCGGAGTGACTCCCCTTGAATTGACTCGAAGCCGCGGGACTCGACGGTTCGCACATTTTGAAAACAAATGTGGCATATTTCTCGTGTTGTATCTTCACTCATCGGGGAGTCTGATACTAAATATGAACGGTAAGAATGCTCTGAACCCTACACGTATTATATCCCCATCGTTTTTTCGTTCACATTTGCCCAACATGTTAATTTGCTGAGCGGGGTTTATGTCGTCTGCTTGGGCAATCAAACCACTGCATGCAGTCTGCACTGACTGAGTCTGCACGCACGAGGCACGCTGGTAATAAGTCTTATAATGGTAAGAACGTTCTGAACCCTACACGTTTTCGATTACGATTGTTCTTGCCTTGAAATAATAATTCGGAAACCATTCATTTACTGAACTGATGCAGTCGTATTTCAGTGTAGTCAGTGCGGCTACGTATGACAGAGTCGATCGAGTCAGTCTTCCAAACTGGTCTAGCTGGTACGTTATCGGAATAACACTTGTGTTTTCTGCTAGCGGGTGGGAATTTTATATTAACTCATCATTTGGTAATGTGGATGATAAGCTACAAGCCACTAACACGATGAGAAGAATCTATGCAAGTCGGCGAGAATTAGATGAAACACAGCGGCTTCTATTTTTAGATCAGTGGCAGCCGCACTGTGGCACAGGCAAATGCAATCTGTCAGAAAAAAACCCACTTCTGCTTTAATTGAGAAGCAGGGAATTTATGGTCATTTGGTATTGTGGAGAATATAAGCTACATGTCAGTAATTAATTCTGATAATGAGAGCACAGTCTTGCTTAGGCAAAGGGCGTAAGAATACGCTCTGTGGAAAAGTTAGCGCACTCCAAGAGTGCGCTAACAGTTTTAGCGCATCGCCATTAGCCAATCAACTGGTTCACATCAGTCATGTGACACCAGTACTTACTGACAATTATTATTATTATTATTATTATTATTATTATTATTATTTAAGTTATTGAGACATCCCAGTGCACTAAGGGATTTATAGAGCAAATCGAGAAAATTCATTATTGAACGAAGCGCATAGCGCTGAGTTCAATAATTATTTTCGAGATTTGCTCTATAAATCCCTTAGTGCACTTGGATTGTTTCAATAACGATATTGTCAGTACCGCCATAGAAAAAAGAAGATTCCAAACGCACATTTTGCAACGCGCATTTGCATAACTGTGTGGTCAGGTCGTGTACAGTAAGATCTACTTTTGTGTGGGCCGGTGTCTCAAGTGTGTCGTGCTTTCGTCACACGCATTTTAATTTCTGTTGGTAGATTCCAGTGTAGCGTTAAAGCTAAACAGTGATGATCTTTCAGAGAGACCTCATTTGAACTCGGAGAAAGGACTGTGCTCTTCATTATTTGCGATTCGAAACCGTCAGTCGAGCGTCGATGGATTGACTGTGCGGAGTGACTCCCCTTGAATTGACTACCCCACGAAGTACTCGACGGTTCGCACATTTTCAAAATAAATGTGGCATATATCTCGTTTTGTATCTTCACTCATCGGGGAGTCTGATACTAAATATGAACGGTAAGAATGCTCTGAACCCTACACGTATTATATCCCCATCGTTTTTTCGTTCACATTTGCCCAACATGTTAATTTGCTGAGCGGGGTTTATGTCGTCTGCTACTGCTAGGCTAGAACAATCGAACCCCTGCAGTCTGCACTGTCACTGAGTCTGCACGAATAAGGCAGGCTGGTAGATCTAATAAGTCTTATAATTATATGGTAAGAACGTTCTGAACCCTACACGTTTTCGATTACGATTGTTCTTGCCTTGAAATAATAATTCGGAAACCATTCATTTACTGAACTGATGCAGTCGTATTTCAGTGTAGTCTGCTAGAGTCGATGGAATCAGTCTTCCAAATGCTGTGTACGTTATCGGAATAACACTTGTGTTTTAAGTTAGCCGCTGGGAATTGTATACTAACTCATCATTTGGTAATGTGGATGATAAGCTACATGCCACTAACACGGCATATTATGAGAAGAATCTATGCAAGTCGGCGAAAATGAGATGAAACACAGCGGCTTCTATTTTTAGATCAGTGCCACTGTGGCACAGGCACATGCAATCAGTCAGAAAAAAAACCCACTTCTGCTTTAATTGAGAAGCAGGGAATTTATGGTCATTTGGTATTGTGGAGAATATAAGCTACATTTCATTAATTAATTCTGAGGATGAGAGTACAGTCTCGCTTTGGCAAAGGGCGTAAGAATACGCTCTGTGGAAAAGTTAGCGCACTCCAAGAGTGCGCTAACAGATTTAAGCGCATCGCCATTAGCCAATCAACTGGTTCACATCAGTCATGTGACACCAGTACTTACTGACAATTATTATTATTATTATTATTATTATTATTATTATTATTATTATTTAAGTTATTGAGACATCCCAGTGCACTAAGGGATTTATAGAGCAAATCGAGAAAATTCATTATTGAACGAAGCGCACAGCGCTGAGTTCAATAATTATTTTCGAGATTTGCTCTATAAATCCCTTAGTGCACTGGGATTGTTTCAATAACGATATTGTCAATACCGCCAGAGAAAAAAGAAGATTCAAAACGCACATTTTGCAACGCGCATTTGGACAGGCGTAACTGTGTGGTCAGGTTTGTGTCACTGGATCTACTTTTGTGTGGGCTGTCTCAAGTGTGTCGTGATTTCGTCACACGCAAACTCTTGTTTTAATTTCTGTTGGTAAATTCCAGTGTAGCGTTAAGCTAAAAAGTGATGATCTTTCATAGAGACCTCATTTAAACTCGGAGAAAGGACTGTGCTCTTGGTTTCGAAACCTTCATCGAGCTTCGACAGATTGACTGTGCAGAGTTTTGCCCCTTGCCACGGTCGACGGAAAGCACATTTCCAAAATAAATGTGGCAAGTTTCTCGTGTGGTATCTTCACTCATCGGGGAGTCTGGTACTACATATGAACGGTAAGAATGCTCTGAACCCTACACGTATTATATCCCCATCGTTTTTTCGTTCACATTTGCCCAACATGTTAATTTGCTGAGCGGGGTTTATGTCGTCTGCTTGGGCAATCAAACCACTGCAGGCAGTCTGCACTGAGTCTGCATGCACGAGGCAGGCTGGTCTTATATATGGTAAGAACGTTCTGAACCCTACACGTTTTCGATTACGATTGTTCTTGCCTTAAAATAATAATTCGGAAACCATTCATTTACTGAACTGATGCAGTCGTATTTCAGTGTAGTCAGTGCAACGTATGACAGAGTCGATCGAGTCAGTCTTCCAAACTGGTCTAGCTGGTACGTTATCGGAATAACACTTGTGTTTTCTGCTAGCGGGTGGGAATTTTATACTAACTCATCATTTGGTAATGTGGATGATAAGCTACATGCCACTAACACGGCATATGAGAAGAATCTATGCAAGTCGGCGAAAATTAGATGAAACACAGCGGCTTCTATTTTTAGATCAGTGGCAGCCGCACTGTGGCACAGGCACATGCAATCTGTGAAAAAAAACCCACTTCTGCTTTAATTGAGAAGCAGGGAATTTATGGTCATTTGGTATTGTGGAGAATATAAGCTACATGTCAGTAATTAATTCTGATAATGAGAGCACAGTCTTGCTTAGGCAAAGGGCGTAAGAATACGCTCTGTGGAAAAGTTAGCGCACTCCAAGAGTGCGCTAACAGTTTTAGCGCATCGCCATTAGCCAATCAACTGGTTCACATCAGTCATGTGACACCAGTACTTACTGACAATTATTATTATTTTTATTTTATTTTTTATTTTTATCTTTTTGGCTTGGAGCAAACCTTCTTCATAGGTCTTTTCTTTTCTCTGTCAAATGTGTACATTTTTAAATCAACAAACTTTATCAGTAAACTAATTACTCCGTCACGGCGGAGGGCTGACCGTGCACCCAAAAGCGGACTCAACCAAATGGGTATTTTTGAAAGCTTGGGGCCTGCCGAACATAAAAATCGATGTTAACAAGAAATATTCAAGGGCGCACTTTCTCTTTTCAGTCAAAATTCAACTATACCCTGAAGAGTGATGCACGAGCATTTCAGACGCTTGCCTCTGAAAAAAGAAGTTCTCAGCCACATTACGAACTCAAACTGGTACGTTTTACATATACCGTAAAGTACCTTGTAAGCGCCCACCCCCCCTGTGCACCAATTCCGACCCAAAGTAGGGGGTGGGCGCTTACTAGGTACTACACCCTATGCACGAGCAGTTTTCAGTAAGAAATGTGATCTTTGATCACTTCGTAATCATATCTTCTTTCTTTTTTCATCTTCCATTGTTTTTCTTGTTCGTAATGTCATTAGAAGAGCTTGGGGAGACAAATGTCGTCGCATCCTTTTCTTGTCTGCAGAGGTGCCGCTGTCGGCCGCACTGTGTCTCTGTTTCCCTTGAACAAGGGGTACGTCTTCTGGATATGGGCAGCAGTCTATTTTACTTGGCCAAAGACTGTTTTCGGCAGAGAGAGAGAGAGAGAGAGAGAGAGAGAGAGAGAGAGAGAGAGAGAGAGAGAGAGAGAGAGAGAGAGAGAGAGAGAGGAGGGGGAGTAGTGTGTGTGTCACTGTGTGTCTGTGTCTGTGTGTGTGTGTGTGTGTGTGTGTGTGTGTGTGTGTGTGTGTGTGAGTGTGTGTGTTTCCATTGGCGTTATTATCCAAATAGTCAAGAGCTGACAGCTTAAATGCAACGGTGTACGATTTGATCCGCGGCATCTTGTAATCATTGACTTGCAGGCGTTTAGATCCAAGGCGTGCAGACACACGCGATAGGGTTTGCAAGAAAGGGAAATCATTCACAAAACTAGCAGATCAAGTGCGGAATTTTTATTTCCCCTGATTTCAATGGTGTAAAGTGGGGGGTGGGCGCTTACAAGGTACTATACCCTATGCACGGTTTTGGACTAAAAGTGGGGGGTGGGCTCTTACTCGATACTGGGCGCTTACAAGGTACTTTACGGTACATGTGTTAGTTGGTATCTTTTGATTATCACAAAACAATTTGCGACTGCTTTGGCCGAGGATGCTGGTGACAGTATCATTATTATGAACCCTACCCTAAATCCAGGAAAGACGTCGTCCAAAATGTAGGTAAGGTTTGATTAAAAATAAATTCACACAAGACTAGTATTGTTGTTTGGCTTCAATGGATATATTTTCGTCAAGTATGATGTCTTTACATAATATCTGTAAAATATGAATGGATTTGAACCATATACTAACGCTATGAACCATATACTAACGCTAGGTCACTATGACCTTCCAATCTTCCTAACCCCCAGCCCAGTAAAGCGTGCGAGACGTTTCCTGAAAAAATGTCGCTTTGTGGTGCGAGTTCAGTGTGACATGATTAGTTTCCAGAACCCCATTTCTGACTTTCAAAGTTTATCTACATACATTTAGCAATGCACGAGCAAAATATGACAACTTAATGGTGCCTTTTGGTTTAATGCTATGGTAAAATTGCTAGTGGTAGTGTTTACAGCTTGAAACAAAACATAACAGATGGGAATAGTATTCCTCAATCTGGTTCAGAGCATAATGTATTTCTATTTTCAGAGGTAGCATTATTTCTGATAAGAGCTAGAGCCAATATAATGATGCTGAATATTTGAAAAATGAACTTTGTGACTCATCTGAGTAGCAAGAGAGCCTTCGTGATCGTCAGCGTAAGGCTGGCTGTCTTCAAGGCAATTCCTAGATGAACAACTTAACACTGCGTTCGATTATTCGTCCGTTTCTTAAGCTAGAGCTTTGAGACTTTACACGCGTCTAGGGCTACATGAACGCTTTACAATACATACAATATATAGTTGACTCTCGCGTTATTTAAAGGTCACAACATGGTCATTACCAGGCAAAAACGAGGGAAAACCGACGGAAAGTACCATTTTCTGCAACTGTTTGCAAGAAAAAGATTTCAAATTCAATTGTTTCCTGGGATTAACGCATCTCTAGACATGACAATCATCCGATTATCAGACATCAATTGTGGAGGTCACGACAAGGTCATTACCGGGTAAAAACGAGGGAAACCCAAGGGAAAATACCATTTTCTGCAACTTGTGTGTAAGTAAAAGCTTTCAAACTCCATCTTCTTCTGGTATTGGCGCATCTCTAGGCATTACAATCATCTGATTAACAGTCCTCAATTTTCAAGGTCACAACAAGGTCATTACCAGATAGAACCGAGAGAAAACCGAGGGAAAATACCATTTTCTATAACTTTTTTGTAAGTAAGAGCTTATAAACTCCATCTTCTTCTGGGATTAGCGCTGATTTCAATGACCCTGAAGTCCGAGGAAAGTTTTCTTGACCCATGCCTACTTTGAAGGTCATGACAAGGTCAAATTTACACGTTTTCTATTTGGGAATATCTTTTACGGTCAAATAAAATACTTTCTGGACGTCAGCTATTTTCGAAGCTAAAGCTTAATTACAACTTTACACACGTCTTGGGATTTATGAGACATAACGCAAATATTGTTGACTCTCGTAATATTTAATGGTCACACAACAAGGTCATCACCAGGTAAAACCGAAGAAAAACCGAGGGAAAGTACTATTTTCTGCAACTGTTTGTAAGAATGAACTTTCAAATTCAATTGTTTCCTGGGATTAGCGCATCTCTAGACATGACAATCATCTGATTAACAGTCATGAATTGTGGAGGTCATGACAAGGTCATTACCGGGGAAAACCGAGGGAAAATACCATTTTCTGCAACTTGTGTGTAAGTAAATGCTTTCAAACTCCATCTTCTTCTGGTATTGGCGCATCTCTAGACATGACAATCATCTGATTAACTGTCCTCAATTTTCAAGGTCACAACAAGGTCATTACCAGATAAAACCGATGGAAAAACCGAGGGAAAATACCACTTTCTGCAACTTTTTTGTAAGAAAGAGCTTATAAACTCCATCTTCTTCTAGGATTAGCGCTGATTTCAATGACCCTGAAGTCTTTGGAAAGTTTTCTTGACCCATGCAATGTTTGAAGGTCATGACAAGGTTGGGATTTTACACACGTCTAGGGCATTATAAGACATGAAACAAATATTGTTGACTCTCGTAATATTTAAAGGTCACACAACAAGGTCATTACTGGGTAAAACGACGGAAAATATATCAACTTTATGACTCGTCTGAGTGCCAGGACAGCCGGTGTGATCCTCAGAGTCAGGCTTGCAGACCGCAAGGCTATCGGTAGATGAACACCGAAACATTGACTTTTTCTTCTCTCTCCCCTTCTCTTCTACCCCTATTACATCCAGCCCCGCCCACCCCCCCTACAGCCCCTGTGGGCGAAGGAAGATGTCATGAATCTGTCTCAACAGCTTTAGCTTAGAAAATAGTCGAACACAAATAGAAAACGTGTAAACTTGACCTTGTCATGACCTTCAAACTAGGCATGGGCCAAGAAAACTTTCCTCGGACTTCAGGGTCATTGAAATCAGCGCTAATCCCAGAAGAAGATGGAGTTTATAAGCTCTTACTTACAAAAAAGTTATAGAAAATGGTATTTTTTCTCAGTTTTCTCTCGGTTCTATCTGGTAATGACCTGGTTGTGACCTTGAAAATTGAGGACTGTTAATCAGATAATTGTCATGTCTAGAGATGCGCCAATACCAGAAGAAGATAGAGTTTGAAAGCTTTTACTTTCACACAAGTTGCAGAAAATGGTATTTTCCCTCGGTTTTCCCTCGTTTTTGCCTGGTAATGACCTTGTCGTGACCTCCACAATTGATGTCTGATAATCGGATGATTGTCATGTCTAGAGATGCGTTAATCCCCCAAAAATAATTGAATTTGAAAGCTTTTTCTAACAAACAGTTGCAGAAAATGGTACTTTCCATCGGTTTTCCCACGTTTTTGCCTGGTAATGACCTTGTTGTGACCTTTAAATAACGCGAGAGTCAACTATATATTGTATGTATTGTAAAGCGTTCATGTAGCCCTAGACGCGTGTAAAGTTTCAAAGCTCTAGCTTAAGAAACGGGCGAATAATCGAACGCAGTGTTAAGTTGTTCATCTAGGAATTGCCTTGAAGACAGCCAGCCTTACGCTGACGATCACGAAGGCTTTTCTGCTACTCAGATGAGTCACAAAGTTCATTTTTCAAATATTCAGCATCATTATATTGGCTCTAGCTCTTATCAGAAATAATGCTACCTCTGAAAATAGAAATACATTATGCTCTGAACCAGATTGAGGAAGACTACTCCCCTCTGTTATGCTTTGTTTCAAGCTGTAAACACTATCACTAGGATGTTTTACCATAGCATTAAACCAAAAGGCACCATTAAGTTGTCATATTTTGCTCGTGCATTGCTAAATGTATGTAGATAAACTTCGAAAGTCAGAAATGGGGTTCTGGAAACTAATCATGTCACACTGAACTCGCACCACAAAGCGACATTTTTTCAGGAAACGTCTCGCACGCTTTACTGGGCTGGGGGTTAGGAAGATTGGAAGGTCATAGTGACATAGTATATGGTTCAAATCCATTCATATTTTACAGATATTATGTAAAGATATCATACTTGACGAAAATATATCCATTGAAGCCAACCAACAATACTAGTCTTGTGTGAATTTATTTTTAATCAAAATTTACCTACATTTTGGACGACGTCTTTCCTGGATTTAGGGTAGGGTTCATAATAATGATACTGTCACCAGCATCCTCGGCCAAAGCAGTCGCAAATTGTTTTGTAATAATCAAAAGATACCAACTAACACATTTATATGTAAAACGTACCAGTTTGAGTTCGTAATGTGGCTGAGAACTTCTTTTTTCAGAGGCAAGCGTCTGAAATGCTCGTGCATCACTCTTCAGGGTAAAGTTGAATTTTGACTGAAAAGAGAAAGTGCGCCCTTGAATATTTCTTGTTAACATCGATTTTTATGTTCGGCAGGCCCCAAGCTTTCAAAAAATACCCATTTGGTTGAGTCCGCTTTTGGGTGCACGGTCAGCCCTCCGCCGTGACGGAGTAAATATGTTTAAATAAATAAATAAATAAAATCATAACATAAATTTATTCCTAATGTTCAGCTCAGTTTCCAATAATACACCCAAATCTAACTTTTGGTAATTAAAATACAATAATTCACAAAATAAATATAATCATTTTTCAAACCCAAAAATACATTTTCTTTATTCAAAATGATGGCAACATGTATTTTCTTATACACAAAATCTTTACATATTTTCCAACCCTTCATCACCTCTTGGCAACTAAAACAGAAATGTTCAAGGGTGTCTAATTCATTACAAACTTCACACTTATTCGATGTTCGATGTAATAATTTCCAGTGCAGCAGACGTAATCTTTCTTCTTTTGTGCTGTTAACAGCCAGTAACCAGTTTCTCTTATCCAAATCTACATTATTTTTTCGTTTCCAAAAATCACAGGCACTCGGAATCTGGACATCAAGATCAACTAAACATTTTCTAATAAACGTTGCTGTTATATTACCACCGTTAACAATGAAATCCTGCAATGTAAAATATTGATATGGTAATGTGTCTGTACGTCTGGATTTAAGTGCTGTGCATAATGCATTGTATTCAAACTGTCTGGATGGTTTATAACCCACTTTTTGACATAAATCTTCAAAAGAAATAATAATACCATTTCATTCATAACATCCTTTACAAATGAGATATTATGTTTTATAAAATCTTTAAAAAATAGGCATTTATGTTTAAATTGAATATTCATATTGTTCCAAATGCATTGGTCCTTCAATAATACTGGTGCAAAATCATACTTTTCACAAAACACTTTTATTGTCAAGCCAAGTCAATAACACTTGTTTCCAAAACAATGATCTGCAACTATTGAGGCCATTCATCGTTTTTAAAGATGCATTTGAGTCAAAGCATGATAAACCAATGCCCAGACATGCCAGACAATATCTTGGAATAACAGACCAATACTTTTGTGTGGAGTTTTGCATATTAACAAGCCAGGAAATCATAAATGAGTTGTGCATATCTACTACGTTTATCATATTCAAACCACCATAATCTTTTTCTTTACACATAACTGTTCGTCTTACTTTTTCAAATGCGCGCGTATTTGAATACTTTTTCTTCCAGATAAACCTAAACAAAATGGAATTAATATGATGTAAAACATGATGAGGTACTGCCAGAGACTGGAAAATATAAACGATTTGAGATATAAGAAAGGTTTTAACAATACAAATTTTACCTTGTATACTTACATTTCTTTTTGACCAATTGGCGATTATTTGTTGTATTCGTTGAATTTTCTTTGACCAGTTTTCCTCTAAAGACGATGCGGGTATATTGTTTGAAAAAATAATTCCAACAATTTTTACTTTGCATTTCCATTTAAGTATTAAACAATGGCGACTGCACGTGAGAGGGAACAATAAAGATCTACTGGCCGTATAAAATTTCATCTCACACGGCATCACTGCAGAGCGCCTAGAACTGTACCCACGGAATATGCGCGATATAAGACTCATTGATTGATTGATTGATTGATTGAGACCAAAAAGCAATGTACTCACGTTAAATGACGAACACGGAACGAATAACAGCGACGTTTCGACCTAAGGGTCTTCTTCAGGCACAAAAACACAAAAGTACACACACAGAAAAGAAGAAGAAAGACGATAGAACAAATAAAGAGGAGAACAACTGACAAAACAACTACACTGCACAAACCAACAAATGACAAAGACAGAGAAGCAAGGGAAGCTACCCGAGGGGAAGCCAACAACAACATAGGCACACACAAAAAGTCAGAGTTGAAAAGCGGCAGTTTTGAGGTATGTAGACCAAACAAAATGGGGGGGGGGGGGGGCGTGAATGGGAACGAAAGAGGAGACTCACGTACCCGTACGGACACACACACACATACACACGCACACACACACACATACACACAAGGTGGAACAGCGGTGGGGGGGGGGGGGAAGGTTGAGATGACTGAATTAACGGCGAATGTTAATTCCATCGAGGCAGGTAGTGCCGAGGGATGATATGATGTGGGACTCCCTGAGTTTGCGCTCGAAGGAGTCGCCACGTACTTGCCACAGAGCCATGACTCTGACATGATCAAGTGAGTGACCAACGGCAGTGAAATGAAGGGATACTGGCCTATTGCGGGAATGACGGATGTCGGCCAGATGCTCGGAGAAACGCACCTCAAGGGTGCGCGCGGTTTCTCCGATATAAATCTGGCGACAAGAGAGGCAGATGATCGCATAGACAATGTTGTGACTTTGACAGTCAAACGTTCTCTTGACCGTGAAGGAGCCACGAGGGCCTTGGAGGCAGGTGTCAGAGTGGAGGAAGGGACAAGATTTACAATTTCGTTTAGAACAAGGAAATGTCCCAGGGGCTGTGGGGTTGGTGGGACTGCGAAGACGGGATCTCACCAAGAGGCCGCGAACGCTGCGGTCTTTTCTAAAAGCACAGAGTAGTTTTTTAGCAAAGATCGAACCAACAGAGTCACTTCCTTGAAGGATGTGCCAGTTTGATTTCAGGATTCTGCTTACTGGCATGTTGTGGGGATGAAACAGTAGGGAAACGACGGGTCTGTCACTGTCCCTAAATGGTGTAGGACTGAGGGCGGACTCTCGACAGACCTGGGTAACCCGCAGAAGGGCGTCACGGACGAGTGCATCAGGGTAGTTGCGGGCCAAAAAGAAAGACGTCATCAAGACAGACTGTTGGTGGAAGTCGTCGTCTTCAGAGCAGAGCCTCCGAAGACGAAGGAATTGAGAGAAAGGAATGCTGCTTTTGTTGGCAGGATGATGAGAAGAGTTGAAATCAAGGTATGAATGAGCGTCAGTTTCTTTGTAGAAGACAGAGGTGGTGAAGCGACCATACAAGATGGAGATGGAGATGTCAAGAAAGACCACAGATGAGGAAGAGATGTTGAATGTGAACTTGATGCTGGGATGGAATGCTTGGATGAAGTGAATGAAATCGAGAAGGAGGGGTTTAGACAGAGAAGTGGCACCCAAACCATCGTCGATGAACCTCTTGTACAGCTCTGGAACTGGGCCAGAATAAGACTGTAGAATGAGGTGCTCAAGACCAAAGACCATTTAAGACCAAAATACTGATCTGTACACAACTTTTTGACCCTATCCACATGGCTTCCGTTTTGTTAACATTCACTTCCAAGTTTGAAAAACGTTTAAATATATTCAAAATGTATAACGCTCTTTCTAGATCTATTTTATCATGCAAAAAAAGAGTGACGTCATCAGCATATAATAGCAGTTTTAGGACCGTGATGGGTGATACCTCAAAGAGTGACATAGGCAGATGGATACCCTTAATAGCTTCATCAGAACGAATCTTGATCGCCAACATTTCAAGGGCAATAACAAAAGCCATTGGAGAGAATGGACATCCTTGACCAATGCCAGTTTCCACAGGAAAAGGTTCGGATATCCACCCTGTATAATTAATAACTTTGACTATTGTTCATCAGGACAGAAGCCCATTTTTTTTAAATTATCCCCAAAACCAAATTTATCAAATGCAAACAAAATATAATCTTTGGATATGGAATCAAATGCACGTCGAAAGTCAACTGCTAATAAAACTCCAGGTTTATCCATTGTGTTCATAATATCTATGGTATCATCAATGAGTCTAATCACGTTACTTATTTTTCTTCCTTTTATAAAGCCAACTTGATTTTCATGAATAATATCACCTATTACAGTGGAAAGTCGCATTGCTAAACATTTTGCAATTATCTTGTAATCTGTATTTGTCAGAGATATTGGTCTCCAATTGCCGAGATCGTCCCAAGGTAAATCTTTACCTTTATGAATTAAGGTCAGAACAGCTTGTTTTTGAGTGGGCGATAATTCGCCATTAACAAATGATGCTACAAATGAGGCATGAACTACATCCCTTATCTTCAACCAAAATACTTTATAAAAACAGGTAGTGAGGCCATCAAGACCTGGGGCTGAATCGTTATTTAATAATTTAAGGGCAACAGTTGATTACTTCCTGGTAATCTCCGAGTCCAATTCACCTTTTTGGTCATTGGAGAGAAATGGTATATTAAAGGACCCCAACAGGCTATTTTTGGTGTCAAAAACGCGTTTATTTGCGTTTTGGCGTGACTTAGGTTAACCAGACATATGCATGCCGTAGGAAATTGTTTTCTCACCTTCCCCCACAGGGTTTAGTTTATTTTGGAATCGTTTAGGCCATAATCCGACGAATTTCGTGGCTGAAGCGAAGCGTTTTCGCGTTCCGATCTGGCGGCCATTGTATCTCGAACGTCCGCGAGAGTACGGAAGTGGTGAATTCTGGGTAAAATTTTCGATGACGTCAGAAGGGGTATTCATAGAAGCAACTTTAGCTGCTGAACCTTACAGTTTTGAGCCTGGGAGTTAAAATCAAGGGTCTGCGCGCCCCGTGATTTGCAATCATTTTTTTTTTACAAATCACGTTAATGTTCCCGATATCTTCTTGTCATCCCAATAGTCAAGGCACAAAAACAAAATCCCTTGAGTTTTGGGGTAGCGCGACTCCGTTGATTTTGTTTTCTTTCTCCATATCATTACTAGATGATCCCGTCGCTGGGAAATTCGGATCACTTCCTCCCAGTGGAAAGCTAGCAGCAACAGAGTCGCGATACCCCAAAGTCAAGGGAGATCTTTGGGATTTTTCTTCCTTTTCTTTATTGTCCCATCGCTGGGAAATTTGGGTCGCTTCCTTCGAGTGAAAAGCTAGAAACAACAGAGTCGCGCTACCCGAAAGTCAGTGAATCTATTAGATTTTTTTCTCCATTTCTTTATTGTCCCATCACATTCCACAACTTGGACACATACCAAAACTTGGACACATGACAATATTACCACGTCTTTGACATATACCACAAATTGGTCAATTACCACAACTTGGACACATACCACATCTTGGACACATACCACAACTTGGACACAGACCACATCTTTTACGCATACCACAACTTGGACACATACCGTAACTTGGACACATTACAATTGCTTGGACACATACCACATCTTGGACACATACCACAACTTGGACAGATACCACTACTTAAAAACATACCACAACTTGGACACATTCCACATCTTGGACATATACCACATCTTGGACACATACCACATCTTGAACACATACCACAACTTGGACACATACCACAACTTGGACACATACCATAACTTGGACACATTACCACATCTTGGACACATACCACAACTTGGACACATACCACAACTTGGACACATACCACAACTTGGACACATACCACATCTTGGACACATTCCACATCTTGGACACATACCACATCTTGAACACATTCCACATCTTGGACACATACCACAACTTGGACACTACCACAACTTGGACACATACCACAACTTGGACACATACCACATCTTGAACACATTCCACATCTTGGACATATACCCCAACATTGCACATATTGGACACATACCACAACTTGGACACATACCACAACTTGGACACATTCCACAACTTGGAAATTTGCACAACTTGGACCACAAACGCGACTCTGTTGCTGCTAATTTTTCACTGGGAGGAAGCGATCCGAATTCGCCAGCGATGAAGGAAAATAACGAAATGGAAAAAGAAAGAAAAACAAATCTAATGGATCCCTTGACTTTGGGGTAGCGCGACTCTGTTGCTGCTAGCTTTCCACCCAGCCCTCCGACCGTCCCCTTCGTTCTGCTGCTGACCCTCTCCGCCTCCACATCCCTTGCTCGAAACTCGCATCTGCTGGTCAGCGTGCATTTCCCTCCGCGGGCCCCTCCGTCTGGAACTCCCTGCCGCTTGAGCTTCGCCAGAGCCCCTCTCTTAACGCGTTCAAGAGTAGGTTGAAGACTCAGTTCTTCCCGTAGCTGGCTGCGACTTTCATGCTCGACGTGATGTGTTGTGCCCCAAAAGACATTCTTGTGCTGTGCTCTGTGAGAGGTGTTTTCCTTGTGCTTAATATTATTTTGTTTGGACCTAGCTATTGATGTGTACATTGTTGTTATGTTTGTTGTATGTTTACCAGGGTTTGCTAGTGTGTGATAGGGTTCGTGTCCGTCTGAAGATGTTAGTTTCTTTGTTAGTCCTGTGTTGACAACTCTTCGACAAGCGCTTAGAACTGTACCCACGGAATACGCGCTATATAAGCTTCATATTGATTGATTGATTTCTAAACAACGAAGTGATTGATTGATTGATTGGAGGAAGCGATCCGAATTTCCCAGCGATGGGACAATAGGCTGAATAGAGATATTTTTTAAATTTTTTTATTTACAAATCGCGGATTTAGGTTCGACGTAATTTGTACAATATTTTTACATTTTTACAAACCACGGGTTAACAGCTCAGTTGGAGGTTTAATTGGTGCCAGTGTGTAGACATACAGGCTGGGGAGTGGCTTAGGAGCGAGCAGATAGCTGTATCGTTATCAGCGTCTGTTACTGGAGATCGTTCTTACAGCGGCGTCCGAGTTGAGACGGAAGTGTCCCACCTATTTGGGTTGATAATCGGGGATTAATGTTGAATTGTATCCTCTTAGTCAGGTTTGAGGCACAAAGTGTACGAGGACAAAGCATTCTCTCTCAAGGGTGGAAGTAAAATGTCTGCCAGACTCAGCAAATAGATTAGGCAGCCCATGATCACTGTTGTGAGTGTAGTTGAAGTTCTATCGGATTTGTTGTTGGCTATGTTGTTGAAGACGTAATTATGTTCTCGAATTTAAGTTGATGTTGTTGTTGTCGTCGTCGTAGATTAAATCAAGGTTGTAACGTGTCAAATCAATCGTGTTCCACCTACAGTTTATCAGTGTAAAGCTGTTGTTGTTGACATTGTAGTTGTTCTTGGTTTTCGAGTTGTTGTCAGTGTTATTGTCCTAGCTCGTTGTAGTTGTTACCCAGTCAGATAGAAACAAATAAAAACTCAAGCCTGAGTCTTTTTTTTGCAACTCCGAACATTCGGCAGCAGCACACTCTCTCGGCATGATGTCGGGAGCACGCGCGCATCCACAGCTGCAGCAAAGACGCACACGGAGCGTTGCTACTTTCGCTTCTGGCTCCCCCTGTGACGTCACAGCCAAGGGCTTGCCGCCGCGGGGAATTTGAAGTCTCGCGTAGCAGACGAATTTGGTCGCTTTTTGAGCATGCATTTTGTGTAAAATTAGACTGATGCAACACAAAACCTGAGATTTACTGATCGGTTTTTGCATCTGTAGATGCTTACCTATATCATTAAATCAACCCCAACTGCTTTATCTGACCTTAAAAAGAGCCTGTTATGGTGCTTTAAATCTTGTACAAATTCGTTTGCGCTCATCTGGTTAAATTCCGCGCTTTTTTCATATGAGTCTTTAAAAAATCGTACTTGTTCTTTCATAATCTCTTTCTGTGTATCAAATACCCTCCCGTCTTCTGTCTGTAAACGTTGCGCCTGTGTCTGTGGTTGTTGTCATTAGACGACGACGAGAACGATGCTGATGTAGAAGCACATTTGCCTTATTTCCACACGGATGTACGTACACTTAGACACGAACGACCAGCCGAATAGTGTGGGTGTGGGAGCGTGTGGGTGCGTGTGCATGTGTCTTTGTGTGTGAAAGAGATACAGGGTAATGAATCTTTGCCCACTCATATGATTGAGAAAGTATAAATAAGTGATAAAAAGTCGCGTGAAGAAAAATTACTACATTTGGTCAATCTGTCGAACTAACAGAATGAAATTAAATGCACTGCATCTTTTTCACCAAGACAATAAATTATAGCTTCGTAGATTCCCCGCGGAAAGGACATCGGTGACACTAGGACTTTCACGTGAAAAACGCATTGAAATTGACAAGCCAGTTTAGCGCGGTAGCGATTGTGCTTCACAGGAAAGCGCGCTTTTCTCTATTCATTTTAACTTTCTGAGCTTGCTTTTAATCCAAACATAACATGTGTTGGGAATCAGAAAACGATAAAAAATAAGATGAAATTACTCAAATTGTAATTTTAATTCGAATGTCCAGATTGTGTATGACCACCCGAGTTGTTGGCCTTTAAAAGTCAACACCAGTGGATTGTAGAATTCTGTTTGTGATGGGGTCTGGTGGTTTCCGATTGTCTGTATGTTCATGGAAACCTTCGGGTTTGCATAACAGTTTTTATAGGGCTAAGAAATTAGCCCTAACATTTTCAATCCTGTTTGATTGCACTTCGCTTCCCGAGGTGATCGTAGTGTTTCGGCACTCGGTTACATCTGGCGCTTGCGAGCAGGAATGGGACTCGGCATGATATGTTCAGGTAATGGCATAATATGACCACTGAACATGCTCGTGCTGTTCCCATTCTGCGAACTTGGGATGGACAGTGGTCCCCCGGTTCGGAACTTCGGGACGAAGTTCATTTCAAACGGGGGCGATTGTGACAGGGGAGGCTACCGCTCCTTTCACAGCAGACTCTGCACCCGAGTTGTTGGCCTTTAAAAGTGAACACCAGTGGATTGTATAATTCTGTTTGTGATGGGGTCTGGTGGTTTCCGATTGTCTGTATGTTCATGGAATCCTTCGGGTTTGCATAACAGTTTTTATAGGGCTAAGAAATTAGCCCTAACATTTTCAAACCTGTTTGATTGCACTTCGCTTCCCAAGGTGATCGTAGTGTTTCGGCACTCGGTTACAAATGTTTAAACTTCAATCCCATTGTCCGGATTTTGTCGAAGGTTGCTAAACCAAAATTTTAATCAATTATAAATTGAAAAATGAGGACGAATATATGATGTCATCAAAGATATTGATAAAAAAAAAAAAGGTGAGAAACAAAATCTGGGGATATTATACTCAGGAACTCTTATGTAACTCTTATGTAAAGTTTCATGAAGATCGGTCCAGTAGTTTTCTTTGAATCGCTACACACACACACACACACACACACACACACACACACACACACACACACACACACTGCCACCCCCGTCTCGATTCCCCATCTATGTTAAAGGACCAGACCACGCTGTTTTAGCGTCAAAAACGCTTCGAATCGTGTTCCTGCGCGACCGAACACTTCCCGATGTTTGCAGTTAGTTAGAAAACCACTTTCTTACCGTCTTCAACAATGTTTGGTTTACTTCGGAATCTTCTAAGGCCGTAATCCGACGAATTTTGTGACCGAAGCGACGGATTTCTTCTCCAAAACGACCCGCCATTGTGCCGCGTGATCTTCGCGAGACTGGCTTATGAATAAATTATCCGTGACGTCACACCGTGTGGAGATGGTAGTTTACCAACATAACAACAAGCGTAACTGCAGACGAAATTGAACCGTACATGTTCGAACTACCGGTTTCTCTCCTCGAATCAAGCATGAAAGATGAGGGCGGAGGCCACTTCCAGCAGTAGTGAAACAGTGACGATGAAAATTGCGACACTGTTTGTCTCAGCGATCAAAGGTAAACACGCCCGCTCTCTGTGCTGAACTTATCGTCTGCTTTCGAGTCTGTGCTATTTTTTCACTCTCGCCTTGTCAACGCATTCGCGAATAAGTGGGATATTGTTTAAGTGTTCATGCATTGCATTCACGAGTAAAAGAACAACAGCTCATCGCAGTTTTAACTGTTCTTGATTATTTCAGAGACTGGTGTCAGAGTGGCCACTGTACCTGTTGTATTAGTGTGTGGGAGGGGCAGATTTGAGAGAGAGAGGAAGCTAGCCTGAGGTACATTGTAGAATGAAAACTTGCAGGGGAGCAAGAATGCATCACCAGCCACGAAGGTGTACATACAACTTTTTTTGAGGTGCCTATATTTGTTTGATTGTTAAATGTATGTATTTGTTGTTGTTTTTAAAGGCTATCAAGAAAACTGTTGTCATTTAAATTTGTAACACTCAGTCACATATAGTTTCACACACACACACACAAGATTAACTCACTTGCATGCCCACAGAAGAAGTTTGCTCTTCACATTGTTCTGTTGTTGTTTTTATAATGTAATCATTGTAACATCAACACTCAGTAATAACCAATATTACAACACAATCACTTTTTCATCAGAACTCACTCACATACTACATGTATTAAACCCTGGTTTATGGACACTTGCATTTGTACTTTGCATGGGAAAGCAGCCTGAATTTCAGGTGAACTTTAATAAAAGAAGATTTATATGTATGTTGCTCTAGATGCATGTTTTAATAAATAATAATGACATTCAGGAAAGTAAAAGGACTGTTGAAGTTTGCTGTTGTAAAATGTCTGATGATTAGGGTTCTGTTGCACATTTAGTGAATTGACTGTACCAATTGCTGTTATTATTTACACCCAATCAGTGCATCCACATGATATTATGTAGCTTAAATTAAAGACAATGTTTTGATGTGTTCAGAACATACCAACAAGTTGCACACTCACTGACTTTCCGAAAGAACAGGAAAGTTCTTCCTGCCTGTCTGGTCGCTGCCATCAGAGACCTCTTTCTGTCACAGAGCTACACAGGCTTCAAATATATATTATATGTAAGATAAATAAAAGGTACATTACAACTCTCAACTGCGGGGTGTGTGTGTGTGTGTGTGGGGGGGATGTGCATAACCATTGCATACTTAAGGTCGGCTTAAACTGCAAACAGAAATGTGGAGCTTGCGTAACAATTCTTGCTTTGTCAGATTTGGAGATAGGCAGCCTCAGTCTATATAGTTGGTCGCCAGTTGGGGCGTCCTGCTTGGTGACAACTTGAGCTTTGTCAACTGGTCTAGCTGTAGCAGTCAAAGTCTGGGCACTGTTGCATTGTAGTCTTGCTGTGTATGCAGAGCTTTGTTGTAGCTGCCATAGGCCAGTGTTGCCATAGGCCAGTGTTAGGATCACCACCCCCTCAAACAGCTCGTTCAGTTAACCTGATGCCTGTTTTAGACAGAAAAAAAAGTTACCACAATCAGCAGAACTTTCACCGGAGAAAGGGCATAATTCTTTCATACTTTCTTTCTCATAGCTTTTTTTGGTTTTTATAATCTCTTCATTACACTAAATAACATCCATCTTAAGACCTATTTTGAGCCTTAATTTAAGTTGACTAGTAATGATATTAATCATAATGTATTTATTTTTATAATGTACAAACTAGAGTATGTATGTGGATATGTGTGTGATGGTGCTGGTATGGATATGTGTGGTTTGGGTTATGTGTGTACTGATGTGTACATTTTATGTGTTTTGTATGTTTTGCGAGTGCGATTTTATGTGATGTTATTCTGTACACCAGCCAAAACAAAATGTCTGGTATATTAGATAATAAACGCACCTTTAAATTTATTAGCGACTACACCCCGTCACCCTCCAGTCCCCCTCCCCCCATTACACCCTACACTTTTAACATTGTATAAAAAATCATGCCCCAATATAGGTCCCTAGTTACCTGGGAGGACGTTAAGCTCCATAATCAACATCAACAACGTATTGAATTGAATTGAAAAGCTGGGGTTAGGAGGTCTAACTTCTTGAATTAAAGTGGGTTTTTTCTCAGGTGCATGTACTTTTTTATTTGCTTGAAATCATGGTGTATTCTGGTTGTAAGAGAAGAGTCAATTTCCTTGTAAGCCTGCAAAATTAAGATTTGTCATTTTTGAAGTTGCCTACATTTTTGTAAGAGTCCAAAATAGTCCAGGATAAGGAGGAAAAACATAGGGTGGGTCAGGAAATCTGAAACATTGCATAGTTTTCTTTTGCCTATGTAGACACAAAAAGTACTTAGAGCACTTTTTCCCCCCCAAGAGAGCATAGCTTAGTTTTAATTATTTTAATGCCACTGTTAGCAAGAGGAGTACTACAGACAGCAATCAAACAGTGGTTTTTTTCTGTAGACATTGTTATTTCTGTTTAGGTGTTTCAGTAGTTTTCTATGCGGATAAATCATGCTGCATGATCACTAGAAACAATCCAGCTCTGTTGCATGCAAGTTTTTTAAAGGTTTTTTTCCCCATGTTACTCCGAGAGAAAAAAACAACCCACAGAGATAAAGTTGAACTGGCAGTTTGACTGAAGCAGTGGTAATAACACAGAGTGCTCTTCCTACAATCAATTTTTTTATGTGGATGATGATGTCCATACATGTACTTGGTTGTATTATTTTGCTAGACTATTTGTTTCTGTTAGATATATCTGCTCACATGATTGTTGTTCATAATTTGACATTACATTTACTGCTGATCAAAATGTATTGTTGGAATAGGTCTGCTTAATATTCTGACTGCAGTTTTGTAATAAAATCAAATAACACAGATGTTTTAAGTATCAAAGTGCTTTTCACACACACACACACACACACACACACACACACACACACACACACACACACACACACACACACACACACACACACACACACACACACACACACACACACACACTATGAGTATGACTGCAAACATGAATTTGTACTTGTATTAATTATAATTACTGTATTACAGAACCTGATCTGAAAAAAAAGGACAACAGCAAATTATTCATGCAAGCTTGCTGTATTAACGATTTCTTTATCTATTTAATACAACACTGAATTAGATAACAACTATAACAACGTGTGTGTGTTTGTGTGAATGTCTATGTGTATATGGACGGACACTGATTAAACCTGAGACTCATCGATTACCCAGGTGAGTGTAAAAGAGGGAGAGAGAGAGGGAACTTTAAGGTGGGTGCATGGGGACGGACATGTAGTAACAGATATATGTTTTAATCTGTAATCTTAACACATGTGCTTAAAATTAGGAACAGATGCCATTCCACTACAAATACTGTCAGTCTGACAAAAACGCCCAGTGACACTGAACCCCTATCCCTTACAGAACACATTCAGTATACATGTACTCACTTCCTTTCGTCTGCGTTTAGTGAAAGCAGATCGTTCTGATGACATTGGTATCCGGTTTCTGACCTCCTGTGAGTGGTCAACAATTGTCGGAACTGGAACTGCGTTAGGCAACAGCTGTTTTGTGTGTGCCAGGTTTTCTTGCCGGCTTAACTGCGTTCGCATTGGAAGAAAGTGTCGCGAAACACAGCACATCGTGTTGGCCGTTTCCAGTTAATCAGTCTTGCTGCAGAAGTTGTAAGCCCATCGGAAAAAGGTGACAACTGATGCCTGAACCTTTTTTCTATACTTCATAGCTATCAGCAGCCGTGCGCATTCCTTCGGCGTGCTGTTGATGCTCGATTTAGGCAAACGCCCACTTGAGCGTAAGCTGTAACTTTCGGTTTCCAAACACCAAATGACGTCACGGCCGGTTCTCGTCTACTGGCGGCCATTTCGAAGTCTCGTTTAGCAGACGAATTTGGCGGAACGTTTTTAATTAAATCACAATGATTAAGCAACGAATCGGTGAATTTCTTTACATTTTTGGAATCTTTAGGTGCATTTCTCTAACCTTCAGTCATCGGTTAGTGGTTCTAATAACCTTTAAAACAGCGTGGTCTGGTCCTTTAAAGCGTTTAGTCAAAACTTGAATAAATGTAAATCAAAACTTGACAAAATGTAAAAGAGGGCCCCAAAGGGGGGGTATCATCACGATCACGGGAAGGGAAATTTTAGCTTTCACAATCACAGTTACCTTGATTTTTGTTTTCACGATGACAAACACCTTGACGAATAGAGGATCAAAGAGTGATACAGCTGTGAAAAATGTACGTTGAAAATAAAATGCTTTGCAATAATGCCCATCACGATCACGAAAACAAATGACGATCACGATCACGAGACTTGATTTTTTGGTCATCACGGATCACGGGCAAAGTCCCATCACGATCACAGAAATGGAAATTTGGGCAATCACGGTCACAGAAAGGTCAAAAAACGCCAATCACGATTACGATTTTAAACCCTTTGGGGCCCTCGTAAAAAGCAAGAAGAATACTTACTTTCCCATAGCTCGTTTGCTTTGCGTGTTGCAAGGGCAAGGTGATCCACGACTGGCGGAAAATCTCCTTGACAAAAGTAAGTGGTGTTCACAAGCGATCATTGAATCTGAGTTTTGATTTTTTGAGTTTCGAAGAAAATAGACTCCGTTTCGATTTACGAGCACGCTGATGTAGGCTCTGTAGAGGAAACGAAGTTTATTTCCTCCGCCTGGTATTATGCTGTGTTTGGTTACTTTGGGTATTCCTTGTAGACTGTACATTCGTAATAATTTATACACTTTGCCTTTGTTTGCGCACCCTGCTCCTTTTTAACTCTGGAAATGAGTTTTCATTTGTGATATTTCAGATCGAAGTTCCTTAAATTCGTACGTGTTTTGTGCGCCACTCATATGTTTATCTGCCAGTGCTGAAAACAAAATATGACGGTGAAGACTTG